>NC_060139.1:215310381-215623715 GCF_021461385.2 Schistocerca piceifrons | reverse complement strand
TGAAACAGTCATGACGAAAAAATCGAACTCATGTGGAGTCTTACTGACGGTTTTTTTTGGAAAGCATTATTCACACATGGAACAAATTAGGGAGGGGAATGACGAGTTGTGATGGCCAAAGTAATCTCCGCAAAAACAGAAGGTGCCTAGCGATTTATGGCTGCAGATGCACTGTTACTGCGAACGTCTTTGCGGCAGGACCAGTTTTTTTCTTTTTTTTTTTACAGGTATGTTAATAACTCAGATGAATATGTGCGTGTAGAGATTTTCAGCCAGTTCTGCAGTTCTCTGCTGGGGACAATCTTGGTTTGTACACTAATCGGCGCCGTCCTTTAGCCAAATTAGCCAAAGAGATAACTGTCTAAAGCCGTGTTATCGAGAAAACTTTCAAGTCATTTCTAGAGAAATTAACTAACCGTACAAAGTACATGTCATCTCTTTAAAAGAGTGCCCCGATAGCTGTGGATCGCTGCATTAGGTTGGTGCGTAAGTTCGAAGCGTTTTTATTTTGCATGTTTATTTATCGATTGTCATTTTCTGTTTGTAACTCACTATTTCTATTTGAATTTGCATTTTGTCTTTTGGAGATAGTGAGTGGAACTGTGGACGCTAGAAAATTGAGTGCCAAGTGGAGAAATCGGAGTATTTCCGATGTATTCTTCTGTCTGAGTTGAACATTAACAAAGGCAGCCAGAAACATGTGCTCCATGTATGGGGTAACACCACTGAACAGAACACGGCAAGAAAATGGTTTCCTTGTTTTAAGGAGGATTGTTTTGACATTAGGGGCTCTCCACGTTTTGGAAGACTTGTGGGGTTTGATGAATATAGTTTAAACATATTAACCCACAATGATCCAAGTTAGTGTACTCGAGAACTGGCAGTGGTATGAACTGTGATCGTTCCACCATCGTGCGACACTTTCATGCAGTGGGGAAGGTTCAAAACTCTGGTGTATGGGTACCGCATGCACTAAGCCAAAATCACAACAGTCAGGAGGTGGCCATGTGGGCATCTCTGCTTGCTGGTTATCAACTGACTCGTGAACAATACGAACCATTCCTGTCCTGTACCGTTACTGGTCACGAGAAATGGTATCTTTATCCCAACATAAGGAAAAGAAAGGGATGGTTGAGCCCAATCAAAGCAGCAACCTGCGCGCATCCATAGAAGATAATTTTATGATCTCGTAGGACAGCGACGTTGTGGTGTCCTACGAATTGCTTCCTCGAGGTATAACCACCACTTCTGACATTTATCGCCAACTGAGACGTCTTACAGACGTAATTCAAAGACAACGACCAGGGAGACTGCGTGAAGATATCCTTTTCCACGATAACGCCCACCCGCATTCTGCTAGGCTGACAAAAAACACTACACAGGAGTTGCATTGAGAAGTTATTCCACACCCACCTTGATCTTGCTCCCTCAGATTTTCATCTTCTCCGCTCTCTATTTAACAACTTTCAAGGGACCTCCACCGATCGAGGTGGCGCAGTGGCTAGCGCACTAGATTCGCATTCGGGAGGACGACGGTTCAGTCCCGCGTCCGGCCATCCTGATTTAGGTTTTCCGTGATTTCCTTAAATCGCTCCAGGCAAGTTCCGGGATGGTTCCTTTCAAAGAGCACGGCCGACTTCCTTCCCCGTCCTTCCCCAATCCGATGAGACCGAAGACATCGCTGTTTTTGTCTCCGCGCCAAAACAACACGACCCAACGCAAGGGACTTCCTTTTCGGATGAAAATGCACTCCGAAGACGGTTTGACGAGTTCTTCGCCTCTGTATCACATATTTCTAGTCACTGAATCTAAAAAGTTACCCAATGTGTTGGCAGGCTGTTGTAAATAGTGAAGGAGAATATACTGCCGGCCCGAGTGGCCGAGCGGTTGTAGGAGCTTCAGTCTGGAACCGCGCGACCGCTACGGTCGCAGGTTCGAATCCTGCCTCGGGCAAGGATGTGTGTGATGTCCTTAGGTTAGTTAGGTTTAAGTAGTTCTAAGTTCTAGGGGACTGATGACCTCAGATGTTAAGTCCCATAGTGCTCAGAGCCATTTGAACCATTTTTGAGAATATATTATTGAGGACATAAGTCTCTGTTATGTGTATCTGTTATGTTTATTAAATGGAAAAACGCTACTAACTTATGCACCAACCTAATACGTAACAAAATCGAAGCACCTCATGAAGTATCTTCTCCAAGCTGTAGGTAGACCAGAAATTACTTTATTACTCACATCTAAACAGATAAATGAACTGATTGACAGAACGACACAACAATAACTATAAATGAATTATTATAAATAAATTATAATTGTTATTAGACGCAAAGTATTAATAGCGTGAAGTCTTCGAATTTCTGCCATTTCATAGCTAAGGAACCCCCTCTATCTACTGATTTAAGAACAGAGAGTCTAGTGCATACATTTTAACTTGGTTGATTTTAAGTGGGGTTGCTGGGTGTGGGTGCAGGTGAAAAGTGCCGCTGGGGAAAGGAGTAACATGTTTTGTAACTAGTGGCTACCCTCACTGTGGATAGTTAGCTTTCTTATCTGAAAGGGGTTCTAGGTAGCACACACACACACACACACACACTCACACACACACACACACACACACACACACACACACTACCCGAACACAATACATGGAAAATGTGACAATCAAGATTTGTAAATGTGATTTGGAGATGAGTTATGATATGTACTGACTGAGAACGACTCAAAAATATTTGAAAAAAAGGTTGTTAGAAAGAAGCATGAACAGTTGCCTCATTGATTCATTCTTGACTTAATAAAACACTCAGAAAAACCAAGTATCATTCATCGTTTATCATTTTAAAAATAAAAGTGTTCAAAGAAATTTCTTTTTTCATTTTAAATAGTATGGCACAAAAGCTGGTGGGTAGCGACAGGTGGGGGAGGGGAGGGGTTTCTAGCTAAAATCTGACTGCACTCAAGGGTAACGATCTAAGTAACGTTGTGAATGACTGCTCTATCCTGTCCGCAGCTCGTGGTCTAGTCGCTAGCGTTGCTACCTCTGGAACACAGGGTTGCGGGTTCGATTCCCGGCTGGGTTGGAGATTTTCTCTGCCCGGGGATTGAGTGTTTGTGTTGTCCCCATCATTCTATCATCATTCGTGAAAGTGGCTAGATCGGACTGTGTACAGATTGGGAATTCATACGGGCGCTGGTGACCGTGCAGTTGAGCGCCCCACAAACCAAACATCATCATCTACGCGATCCAACCATCAGTGAAAGCTGGTTCAGCTGAATGATGTACATGAAAAAAAAAAAGACTACTCCACTCTCCTCTTCGTCGAATTTAGGCTGTTATCAAAGCTAGAGCCGGTGTTAGTATTAGAGTGATATCTCTGCTAAGGGTTACTATTTTACCCAGTGCGCCTACAAAGAAATTTCTCTGTCGACCCATCGTGGATACGGGACAATGGCCAGTCAGATATTTACCAAAGAAAAATCACCTAACAGCCATATATTTTTAGAAGTTGTTATTTTATTTACGCAACCAGTTTCTGTATCTCATTAATGGCGTCTTCAGGCCCCTGTGCATTCCAGGTATAGTGAATCAGATACATTAATGCATGCATAACCGGAGCCCTCAGTAGCTGGACTCCGTGATTTTTTTTTTTTTTTGTGTAGTGTATACGTCGAAGACTTGTCAACAACTGAGCACACCTGCAGTCGAAGACTGCGTGCCCAGTTGTAAAGTCTTCGAGGTGCGTTACTCGTGCATCGATGAATCTGATTCTCTATACATGGAGTGCATGGGGCCTGACAACGACATTAGTTCGATGCCGAAACTGGTCGTATAAATAAAATAACCACTTCTGAAAATATACGGCTGTTTGGTGATTTTTCTTTAGTAAATACAGAGAAATTAGCTAGAGCAGGAGCTTTGTGCCACAGTTTCTACTGTCGCAAGAGAGAGTTTTATTAATAAGATCGACAAATTCCTGCCGCTCGTAAAATTTCCGCCGTGACGGAAAAAGTTGTTCACGCCGGTGGCCGGTCGGCTCTTCCGCCGTTTTCCCTTTTTCAGCCATTAATTCATGCGCGTCACAGTGTAAAAACTTTCGCAGGCAGCCTGGAGCTCCTTTATGAATTATAAGGGAGGACTGAAGACAGGTGAGGTGGTGCAGAGCTATCCAGAAACCGCTCTCCACTTCTGCTTTCACCACACACTGGCGCGCCGGCCTTCCCAAAGGTCGTCCGCTGCTGCACCCGCCGACATTTCGTAGTCAGCAACCTGGAAACAGCGCTCGCTGGCTTCTTGGTACGCATTTGGCAACGGTACAGCGTTACGCACGCCGGACTGTTCACATACCTTCTAAATCCTGCCACCCGGATTCCAAGGATGCAAAGTTGGGCGTGTCCGCAGTAAGCGTAATAACATACAGGTACAAAGGATGGACAAAGATACGAAAACACCAAAAACGCAACACAGCAACACATTACCAAGCCTAAACCGGTGTAGGGAAAAAACAGTGACAAGTTCAGGTAACAATGGTGGAGGTCGACAGCGATCAAGCACTCTTCTCTCCACAGTACACCACAAGGCTCAATAATATTGAGATCTGGTGACTGCAGTGGGCAGGTGAGATGCAACAATTCATCCACGTGCTTACAAAAGCAGTCCTGGAGAGTGTGAGATGTGCGACCAGGGACCATGTCCTCTCGGAACACAGCGTCACCACTGTGGAACAAATATTGCACCATTGGATAAAGCTTGTCGGCCAAGACGAGCAGGTTAATCTGTGGCAGTAATGTGACCTTGCAGAATAACCATGGGGCCCATGAAATACCACGACATTGCTGTCCATATCATTACCGACACTCGCCATATTTCACTCTTGGGACGATGACTCGGCCAGAAGTTGGCAACAGTGTGAAACAAGTTTTCCTTTTACGGGCTTTGGCATCATTGATTGGTTTTGGAATTCCAGCTTTTCCTGCACTTCCTTGCTTATGGAGTTCTCGAGTTCGTTGTTCATACTATTCTTGTCTACCCAATGAACGTGATCTGACCCATTTGGTGTGTAGTGTGGTCACAACTTTTTGGTGTGGTACACCAGGTTGAATCAGTACAGACCATTCAAAAGCACTGATCCAGAGCAGCAATGGATGTTTGTGCCATTTTAGCCATCCTATGCGGCGCCCTTCTGTGGCATGATCACGGAGAAGTGCAATATTGATATGTGCGTAAATAAAACAGCAAAGGATTCCTCTAAGAACCCCTAGTTCTCGCTGCTAACCACGCACCCTTATTTATACATCAAAAATTTACCTGTGAGTGACTTACACTCCTGGAAATGGAAAAAAGAACACATTGACACCGGTGTGTCAGACCCACCATACTTGCTCCGGACACTGCGAGAGGGCTGTACAAGCAATGATCACACGCACGGCACAGCGGACACACCAGGAACCGCGGTGTTGGCCGTCGAATGGCGCTAGCTGCGCAGCATTTGTGCACCGCCGCCGTCAGTGTCAGCCAGTTTGCCGTGGCATACGGAGCTCCATCGCAGTCTTTAACACTGGTAGCATGCCGCGACAGCGTGGACGTGAACCGTATGTGCAGTTGACGGACTTTGAGCGAGGGCGTATAGTAGGCATGCGGGAGGCCGGGTGGACGTACCGCCAAATTGCTCAACACGTGGGGCGTGAGGTCTCCACAGTACATCGATGTTGTCGCCAGTGGTCGGCGGAAGGTGCACGTGCCCGTCGACCTGGGACCGGACCGCAGCGACGCACGGATGCACGCCAAGACCGTAGGATCCTACGCAAATCTGTAGGGGACCGCACCGCCACTTCCCAGCAAATTAGGGACACTGTTGCTCCTGGGGTATCGGCGAGGACCATTCGCAACCGTCTCCATGAAGCTGGGCTACGGTCCCGCACACCGTTAGGCCGTCTTCCGCTCACGCCCCAACATCGTGCAGCCCGCCTCCAGTGGTGTCGCGACAGGCGTGAATGGAGGGACGAATGGAGACGTGTCGTCTTCAGCGATGAGAGTCGCTTCTGCCTTGGTGCCAATGATGGTCGTATGCGTGTTTGGCGCCGTGCAGGTGAGCGCCACAATCAGGACTGCATACGACCGAGGCACACAGGGCCAACACCCGGCATCATGGTGTGGGGAGTGATCTCCTACACTGGCCGTACACCACTGGTGATCGTCGAGGGGACACTGAATAGTGCACGGTACATCCAAACCGTCATCGAACCCATCGTTCTACCATTCCTAGACCGGCAAGGGAACTTGCTGTTCCAACAGGACAATGCACGTCCGCATTTATCCCGTGCCACCCAACGTGCTCTAGAAGGTGTAAGTCAACTACCCTGGCCAGCAAGATCTCCGGATCTGTCCCCCATTGAGCATGTTTGGGACTGGATGAAGCGTCGTCTCACGCGGTCTGCAGGTCCAGCACGAACGCTGGTCCAACTGAGGCGCCAGGTGGAAATGGCATGGCAAGCCGTTCCACAGGACTACATCCAGCATCTCTACGATCGTCTCCATGGGAGAATAGCAGCCTGCATTGCTGCGAAAGGTGGATATACACTGTACTAGTGCCGACATTGTGCATGCTCTGTTGCCTGTGTCTATGTGCCTGTGGTTCTGTCAGTGTGATCATGTGATGTATCGGACCCCAAGAATGTGTCAATAAAGTTTCCCCTTCCTGGGACAATGAATTCACGGTGTTCTTGTTTCAATTTCCAGGAGTGTAGATACCCACTCAAGCGAGTGGTGTCTCTTAGCTACTCTTGGCACCTGAGGGCGGTTGACCCCACGTGATGGGTGTCGAGCGGATCGCCTGCTCTCAGGCGCTAGCGCAGCTACGAGGTACCTCTCACTCGAATGGGTGTCTAAGTCTCTGACGGGTACATTCTTTAATGTGCTCAATAAAGGTGTGTGGGTGGCAGCGAGGGTGTTGCCGAACTGGGGATTCTTAGAGGGATCCTTTTGTGTTTTATTCACGCACATGTCAATATTGCACCTCTCTGTGATCGAGCCACAGATGGGCGCCGCATAGGAGGGTTAAAATGGCACAAACATCCTTTGCCACTTTGGATCACGTTCAGATTTCTTCGAGTGCTTTTGAATGGCCTGTAGTGATTGAATCCGGTGTACCAGAGCAAAAAGTTGCGGTCACACTTCATACCAAAGGGGTCAGATCTCCTTCAATGCAGCCCCGTGCAGTGTCCTTGGGAGGGGTTTCAATCGTCTTGGAGGTTTCAGTAGTATTGAAGATTGTCCTGTTGCTCTTCGCACTGCCAACTGTCGTTTTCGACCACGAAATGTGCGTGAACCGACGCCCAAGGCGAAGGGGTGGTTTCGTTGGCGCTCTTTATGATACTTCCTGAGGGTTTCTGGCGCCGGTTCTGAGCTACAGTGTGTCTGAAATGTATAGTCCTCGGCCACCCATAAGAATATCTCGTGTATCCAAAGCTAGATGTCGCGGTTCTGACCTCCATAGTAGTGGCGTCAAAAGAAGGGATGACCGAGCGAGGTGACGCAGTGGCTAGCACACTGGAATCGCATTCGGGAGGACGACGGTTCAATCCTCCGTCCGGCCATCTTGATTTAGGTTTTCCGTGATTTCCCTAAATCGCTCTAGGCAAATGCTGGGATGGTTCCTTTGAAGGGGCACGGGCGATTTCCTTCCGCGTCCTTCTCTAATCCGATGAGACCGATGACAGCGCTGTCTGGTCTCCTCCTCCAAACAACCCAACCCAAAAGAAGGGGTGAAATGCGCGTAGGAGGACGTGTGACACGTCCACGATGGCGTTGGGCAGAATTTTGGTGAAATTTGGTGCAGTGTGACATCATTAACCCACTATACCCCCGAAATGATCTTTTCTTCGCCTGCCCGACACTTTGCTGTTAGAAGCGTCGCCATGCTTTTGTACCATTACAGAGAAAGATTTAGGCACCGATGTGCCAAATTTCAAACTTATGAGTCGCAGTGGGAGACAATTATACGGCCTAACCAAAGTGACAAAAATTTATTTGGATATTGTGTAATGGGGACACAACAATATTATGATTAACAAAGTCTTTCCCAAAAGCAACAAAAATGTTTTTTGGTAAGTGTATAGTTGGGAGACAATAATAGTATGAATAACAAACTCGGAAATCTGTCATCACGAACGTGTTTACAAATATTCGATGTCATATCACAGTACACATGTAAGTTATACAAATGAAATGAAATGAACATATGGAATCGTTGGCCGGGAGGCCCCTATTCGGGGAAGTTCGGCCGCCAAGTGAAAGTCTTGTTTCAGCCGACTCCACATTGGGCGACTTGATAAGGATGAAATGATGATGGCAACAACACAATACCCAATCCATGAGCGGAGGAAATCCCCAACCTGGCTGGGAATCGAACCCGGTCCCGCTTGCATGGGAGGCGAGCAGGCGGACAGAGTTATACAATATATGTAAGTACTTGTATGTTACGAGACTCCCTAGTTCGTTATTCATACTATTTTTGTCTCCCCATTATATTTTACTAATACGTTATACATTGACAGACGCTTGACAATGACGAAACACCAAACTGTACTATCAGAATAAAAACTTCTACAGCCATAACCGGAAAATGACGTTCTTTAAAGCCGAAATAGCCTGAGGGGTATAACGCACGACACTCACGTGCTCACGATACCACTTGGATGACAGTAACATGCCATTTGGATGAAAGTAATGGGCGACCAACCGTGTATCGTGAAAGAGAATAGAGTCTCTTTTAAATGATATTCAATCGTAATATGACGCGAATACCATGGATAAACAGAGAACAAATAATTTTACCTTAAAAGTATAAGAGATTAATGGTTCAAATGGCTCTAGGCACTATGGGAAGTAACATCTGAGGTCATCAGTCCCCTAGACTTAGAACTACTTAATCCTAGCTAACCTAAGGACATCACATACATCCATGACCGAGGCAGGATTCGAATCTGCGACCGTAGCAGCAGCGCGGTTCCGGACTAAAGCGTCTAGAACCGCTCGGCCATAGCGGCCGGCTATAAGAGATTAAAACGACAGCGTATCTTATAGTCTTCGTACATATAATGACGTGAGACGCAGCTGACAAATTTGCAGTCCAGTCTAGAAAAGTGGAGTGGTAAGGTGTTTGTGAGCTATCACGGCGACATGAAGTCTGCTAATACTTCTGTCTGTGAGAACCATTTTTCTGAGAAAAAAACACTCTACGAATAGAACTCGGCGTAGGCTAACCAGAAGTGTTTCCAAAATATCTGACAAGTGGTCGTTACGTAGCTACTAATACCAGAAATGGATCAGGTGAAACAGTGCAGAGTAATTCTTTGAGTGATACACTTCCTAAATTTTTTGTCTCATCCCAAATGAGTCTACAGATGGTGAGTGTGCAGTCTTATCTGAAAAATCTTTTAAACCTACCCGGTAGAGTTAATGGCATGGGCAAATACACCATCTGTAATAAAAGAATTGATGTGGTTCAGCCGGCCGGTGTGGCCGTGCGGTTCTAGGCGCTTCAGTCTGATACCGCGTGACCGCTACGGTCGCAGGTTCGAATCCTGCCTCAGGCATGGATGTGTGTGATGTCCTTAGGTTAGTTAGGTTTACGTAGTTTTAAGTTCTAGGGGACTTATGACCACAGACGTTAAGTCCCATAGTGCTCAGAACCATTTGAACCATTTTTTGATGTGGTTCAGAAGAAATTGAGTAAATAGTTTACAGCTGTTTGACAGTTCAGGGATAAATTTTATTGTGTTTTTAAGAAATAAAAAAGTAATAACTAATTTTTGTTTTGATTTTACTAAATTTCTGAAAATAGACACAAGTGACACTTAGTATTTTTTATTTAACGGTTTCGCTCTTCAAATAAACAAGAGCACCACTTTACTGTTTCTATCCCTATTTCCTGGTTGTAATACCTTTCTCTTAACCTTGAATTTTCTGCTTTTGTGTTGAAGCAGTTACACTTCTTTTAAGATGTAGAAACATTTTATAAGAGATCAGTGGATAATAGTGCAAGTTTCCTGAAATATGCGTAAAAATACCCTTAGTATTGTGATACAGATATGTTAAAGTCATTGTGGTCGTGATAAAGATATGTTAAAGTCACTGCAGTCTGCAGCTCGTGGTCTTGTGGTAGAGTTCTCGCTTTCCGCGCACGGGGTGCTGGGTTCGATTCCTGGCGGGGTCAGCGATTTTCCCTGCCTCGAGATGACTGGGTGTTGTTGTGTCGTCTTCATCATCATTCACCCAGTTACGGTCGGAGGAAGGCAATGGCAAACCACCTCCGCTAGGGCCTTGCCTAGTAGGCGGTGCGGGTTTCCCGCATCGTCCCCTACGCTCCTCGGAGTATGGGGGACCTCATCATCATCAAAGTCACTGCTGTACTGAAATATGTTATAGCTACGTTCAAATAGCTTGCTAAAAGATAAAAAAAATTGGTGTAGTAAAATTAACAGCATAAAACAACGAACTATATACGCAACAGGAGATTCAACCCACAACGTTAAGTTTTCTTTAGTACATCTCTATATCACTTGGAGCGCTGCTGTTGCTCTGTATTTCCATCTTTTAACGCGGGACTTCCGATTCTCATTATTTTATTGTTGTTCTGTGAGGGATTTTAGCTACTAACGAGACTTTGTGCGGCGCGGTCTCGGTGGACACGTCGGTAGAAATAATCCTACATCGCTATTTTGTTCTTTGTCTCTGCGGCTCGCTCACCGGAATGGATATTAGTGTTCCGTTTCCCGGCAACTTGCGCAGCAGCTTTCCACTGTGCGTAACTCGCCGGCCTCGGCTCCTAATCGTGCCACATTGCAAGCGGCAAGGTGAATGTGTTGGTCAGACGCCAGCCGCCAGCTGCCCAGAAACAAGACATGTGCCACAACGCAGCCATTCACCACTACTTTCAAGGATACGCTGCCTACGGGCAGAGCCCTCGAACGGCTTTAATTTTTCGTAGCCTGCGGGGACTTCACCCGATGTTTTAATCTGTGTAGGCAGTAAGAGGTTGGTTGCAGCTGGAACACTCGGAGGGATTGGACGAGAATATCAATGACCTGATCCAGTCATTCGTCTCCAATAACTGTAACATTAGGCTATTCACACATTTTCCCGTATTTGATTGTAAATACTGTTGAAAATCGAGTTGAAAACATTATGTTAAAACACATTTTTATTTTATTTTCGCTCGTATA
Organism: Schistocerca piceifrons; assembly: GCF_021461385.2. Taxonomy (NCBI): domain Eukaryota; kingdom Metazoa; phylum Arthropoda; class Insecta; order Orthoptera; family Acrididae; genus Schistocerca; species Schistocerca piceifrons. Next base: position 215,612,495 of record NC_060139.1, on the reverse strand, counting down.
CGTTTCGTCCTGCTGTGACATCATCAGTGGGTACACTATTTATTTTGAAATTACTCTTTGTTAGGGCTAGAACATTACTCGTTTTCATTTCCTATTTTGCGGTAACGGTCGTGAGCGTTAGTTACCTTTCAGATTGGACGTGGTGACTAGTTGTTAGTCAAGATCGCCTTTAAGGAGAGAAAAACGCCATTAGGAACACCTCGCTGAGTTTGAACGAGGTCGTATAATAGGGCTACGAGATGTTGGATGTACCTTGCAGAAGGGCTTGGCAGGAACGTAGCAACTGTACCTGAGTGCTGGCAGCGGTGGTCCCGAGAATGTACGGTCGCAAGGAGAACGAGCTGCGAAGGCCACGTGGCACTACCGAGAAGGAAAACCAACGTGTTCGGCGTGTGGCTCTGGCGCATCGTACGGCATCTGCAGCAGCAATTTGAGCAGGAGTTGGCACCACAGTGACACAACGAACTGTTACAAATCGGTTACTTCAAGGACACTTCCGAGCCAGACGCCCTGTAGCGAACATTCCACTGACCCCAAACCACCACCATTTGCGAATTCAGTAGCGTCAAGCGAGAGCTCATTTGAGGGCAGGATGGAGGATCTTGTGTTTTCTTATGAAAACTGGTTCTGCCTCGGTTCCAGTGATGGTCGTGTGTTGGTTAGAAAGAGGGCAGTTGAGGACCTGTACTTGGAGTTATGGTCTGGGGAGCGACTTCGTATGACAGAAGGGGCACCCCGTGGATGTCTCACGCACCCTGATTCTACATCTATATCTACTGATTACTCTGCTATTCATAATAGAGTGTCTGGCAGAGGGTTCAATGAACCACCTTCAAGCTGTCTCTCTACCGTTCCACTCCCGAACGGCGCACGGGTAAAACGATCACTAAAATTTTTCTGTGCGAGCCCTGATTTATTTTATCGCGATGATCATTTCTTTCTATGTAGGAAGGTGCCAACAGAATGTTTTCGCAATCGGAGGAGAAAACTGGTGATTGAAATTTCATGAGAATATCCCGTCGCAAAGAAAAACGCCTTTGTTTTAATGATTGCCACTCCAATTCACGTACCATGTCTGCGTCACTCTCCCCCTATTTCGCGATAATACAAAACGAGCGCCTTTCTTTGAACTTTTTCGGTGTCATCCGTCAGTCCCATCTGATGCGGATCCCACAGCGCACAGCAATACTCCAGAATAGGCCGGACAAGCGAGGTGTAAGCAATCTCTTTAGTAGATGTTTTGCACCTTCTAAGTGTTCTGCCAATGTATCGCAATCCTTGGTTTGCTCTACCCGCAATACTATCTATGTGATCGTTCGAGTTTAGGTTATTTGTAATTGTAATCCATAAGTATTTAGTTTAATTTACGGTCTTCAGATTTGTAATCGAAATTTAGCGGATTTCTTTTAGTACTCGTGTGAATAACTTCACACTTTTCTTTATTCAGGGTCAATTGCCACTTTTCGCACCACACAGATATCTTATGTAAATCATTTTATAATTCGTTTTGGTCATCTGATGACTTAACAAGATGCTAAATGACAGCATCATCTGCAAACAATCTAAGACGGCTACTTAGATTGTCTCCTATGTCGTTAATATAGGTCAGGAACAATAGACGGCCTATAGCACTTCCGTGGGGAACATCGGATATTACTCCTGTTTTACTCGATGACTTTCCGTCTATTACTACGAACTGTGACCTTTCCGACAGGAAATCACGAATCCAGTTGCACAACTGATTGCACCTGTCGCGCTGCATTCATGAACAAGATTCCAGAAGGAGTTTTCCAACAGGATAACGCTCGCCCACATACCGCTGTTGTAACCGGTCATGCTCTACAGAGAGTCGACATGTTGGCTTGGCCTGCTCGATCACCAGATCTGTCTCCAGTCAAGCACATGTTGGACATCAACGGACGACAACTCCAGCGCTACCCACAATCGTCCCTGTATTAACCTAGCAAGTGCAATGGAAATCTATCGCACAAATTGATTTCCGTCTCCTGCACAATACCATGCATGCACAATACCATGCTTGCTTTCAACATTCTGGCGATTTCACTGGTTATGAACCTAAGTCTTTAATAATTTTTTTATCAAACACTGACATACAGAATTTTCCCTGACGAAGACAACTCAAACTTAACCTATTCATTTAATACCCACAATATACAAGCCCAATGCAATCTCATCGCTATACATTGACAACATGACTTCCAATAATTAACACAAAAGAATAGTCATGAACTGCAAGAAATCCTAACAATAATACAAATCCAAAAATTATGAATTTAAAGAAATATGAAATTACCTCCAGCTCCAGAAAACAAATAAGATAATGGAAAACAACAGTTTGGTTAAGAGTATTCGATCAATTACACTAATTTTTATAGTGTTCCAAAAACTCATAAACAGAATAAAGGCAAAATCATATCAGTTTCACTTTAAACTTATATAAATTCCGTATCTGTTTCAGACGGGATGGCTTGTAGTTATACAGCATAATACTACTATGATATGCGCCTCCTCTACAAATGTATGTACTTTTCTGTATTGACATGTAGGTTATGCACCTGTCTAGTCCCATGGAGTGAAAATCACAGCTATGCTTGAACATATTTTCTTCTTTTAAGGTGCTTCCTTTTGGGAAGATTAGTGCTCTGTACATATATAAACAAGACAGGGGCAGTATACTGAGATTTTTAAATATTGGTATACAAGAGTCTCTGTATTTAGCTTGTTTTATTATTTTAACAATCTTTTATGTAGTCTACATGGTTTTCTACTAATTGTGGAGTTCCCCAAAAGATAATTCTACCCATCAGTAGTCACTCTATACTAGCCGGCCGCTGTGGCCGTGCGGTTAAAGACGCTTCAGTCTGGAACCGCGTGACCGCTACGGTCGCAGGTTCGAATCCTGCCTCGGGCATGGTTGTGTGTGATGTCCTTAGGTTAGTTAGGTTTAATTAGTTCTAAGTTCTAGGCGACTGATGACCTCAGAAGTTAAGTCGCATAGTGCTCAGAGCCATTTGAACCACTCTATACTGCCATGGTACATTGAAACCACACATGCACGGTTTGTGTTTTGTGTGAGGACTCTTACAGCATAAGAGAGTGTATTTAACTTTTTATTTAGATTATTTAGATGCATCTACCATATATATATATATATATATATATATATCGTCTCACTTGCAGAGGGGAGTTTTCTTGCAATGTGGAAATTGAATGTCACTGTTTCACCAGAATTTACTATAAGGCTGCTAGTTTTGAGATTTTGTATTAATTTTGTATTAAAGCTCCAGTTGTTTCTTGTAGGCTGTCTTCATCGCCCGATCTAATTTGGGCAGCTTTGTCGTCTACAAACAGTACTGTGATACCATTACTTACTCACTTTTTCTGCTGGATCATTAACATAAAGAATGAAAAGAATGAGTCCAAGAACTGTTCCTTGAGGGACTCTGTATCTGATTTTTGTACTTACTACAAAAATTAGGAATGTTGTGGATTTGCGTGTTTGTATTTTATTTGAACGATTTGTTGACGATCATGGAAGAAAGAATGAATCTGCCAATTAGGCCTCGAATTCCTTAACAGTGGACTCGTATTGGGCGGACGATGGTTCAAATCTGCTTCCGGCATTCAGATTTATGTTTTACGTGATTTCCCAAAGCCGCTCCAGGCAAATGCGTGGATGATTCATTTGGAAGGGCACGGCCGAGTTCCTTCCCCATCCTTGAAACAATTCGGTCTTGTGCTCCATCTCTGATGTCCCCAATCTTGACAGGACGTTAAACACCAATTTTCCTTTTCTCCTTCTTCCGAATTCCATAATAATTTAGTTCCTCCTAGAATGTCGTGAGCAGTTACATCAAAAGCTTCACTAAGACCACGGAAAATGACACAACATGTTTCTTATCTACTGCCGTCAGTATTTCAGTTAGGAAGGCAGTAATAGCTGACTGGGTTCACCTTCCAGTTCAGAAACCATGTTGTGAATCACTCATTATTTCTTTATTTAGGAATGCTGTTATTGTCCTAAGAAACTGTTGTTCAAGAATCTTGGCAAAGCCTGATAGAAATAGAGTAGGCCTACAGTTCGCAGCTTCACGTTTGTCTGCTTTCCTGTACAGTGGTGCTACGTTTGTAGTTTTCAGATTTTTTGCGAATATACAACTCATTGGGCGGACGACTATATGGCAGTACCAGTGTACCGGCGAACCTAAAAGTGTTTGTGCTGCGCATGTAAGTGCGGAGAAGTAACTGCACCTAACTGAGAATTAAACGTAAATAGGCAACACGAGAATCGTGGCAGCTAAACTAACTGATATTTTGCTCAAGGGAATTGCAGTATTGAAAATGCAGGCGATACTGCCGGAGATACAAACGTATCACGCCAAGTGAAGATGGGTCAGAAACACTTCTTGGCATAAATTTAAACAGAGCTCCATTTTTCTATAATGGATTGTGGGACTGCGGCTGGCCGATGAATTGTAAAAATAGTATTTCAACAGTCGTTATGTTTATAGTTTTTTTAGTTTATAGTTTTTTTTTTTTTTATTCAGGCTACCGATGACATTGTACTTCTGTCAGAGACAGCACAGGACTTGGAAGAGCAGTTGAACGGAATGGACAGTGTCTTGAAAGGAGGATATAAGATGAACATCAACAAAAGCAAAACGAGGATAATGGAATGTAGTCAAATCAAATCGGGTGATGCTGAGGGGATTAGATTAGGAAATGAGACACTTAAAGTAGTAAAGGAGTTTTGCTATTTAGGGAGTAAAATAACTGATGATGGTCGAAGTAGAGAGGATATAAAATGTAGACTGGTCGCAAGGAAATCGTTTCTGAAGAAGAGAAATTTGTTAACATCGAGTATAGATTTAAGTGTCAGGAAGTCGTTGCTGAAAGTATTTGTATGGAGTGTAGCCATGTATGGAAGTGAAACGTGGACGATAACCAGTTTGGACAAGAAGAGAATAGAAGCTTTCGAAATGTGGTGCTACAGAAGAATGCTGAAGATAAGGTGGGTAGATCACGTAACTAATGAGGAGGTATTGAATAGGATTGGGGAGAAGAGGAGTTTGTGGCACAACTTGACTAGAAGAAGGGATCGGTTGGTAGGACATGTTTTGAGGCATCAAGGGATCACAAATTTAGCATTGGAGGGCAGTGTGGAGGGTAAAAATCGTAGAGGGAGACCAAGAGATCAATACACTAAGCAGATTCAGAAGGATGTAGGTTCCAGTAGGTACTGGGAGATGAAGAAGCTTGCACAGGATAGAGTAGCATGGAGAGCTGCAACAAACCAGTCTCAGGACTGAAGACCACAACAACAACAACAATCCGTTTCGACTCCTCAGTAGAGTCATTTTCAAACCCTTTAAAAATTACAAGACACATACAAATACATAATACATAATAAGGTAACATACATATGGGTATTAATATACAGGAGTGAAAGGAAACCAGAAATGAAGTAATTCATTCAAATCAAGGATGCACTACGAATATGTAATATAGTTTGCACACATAGTGCAAGACACAAGTCACCTACCGAAATAAGTCATAAAAACATTAATCCTATGCTGACTGAGAATTTCACTCTGCAGTGGAGTGTACACTGATATGAAGAGCTTCTGTGAAGTTTGGAAGGTAGGAGACGAGGTACCGGCAGAACTGAATCTGTGAGGACGGGGCGTGAGTCGTGCTTGGGTAGCTCAGATTGCAACCGGCACCGTGGCTTAGCGTTTTCGGTCTGAGCTGCCCTCCGTAGTAAAAAAAACTGGGTGACTGGATCTACGTCCGGCCCGAACAAATTCAACGAATAATATAGAACGAAATGAGGTTAATAAAGAAAAAAAAAAGATGGTAGAGCGCTGACCGCGAAAGGGGAAGGTCCCGAGTTCGAGTCTCGGTCCGGGACACAGTTTTAATCTGCCAGGAAGTTTCATTAGTGCTATGCTTCATTGTGCAAAATCTCTAACGATATAAGCGAAAAGGATTTGTTCCTTTTTTGAGTGGAATAAAATGAATAATAGCATCAGACAACTAAAGTAAAATTGCAAGAAGCGTCAAAAGTGTAAAAAAGCAACGTAAAATAATAAACAGTCGCGTTAGGAAAATTACCATGATAATTAACTAACGAAATGGTTCAAATGGCTCTGAGCACTATGGGACTCAACTGCTGAGGTCATTAGTCCCCTAGAACTTAGAACTAGTTAAACCTAACTAACCTAAAGACATCACAAACACCCATGCCCGAGGCAGGATTCGAACCTGCGACCGTAGCGGTCTTGCGCTTCCAGACTGCAGCGCCTTTAACCGCACGGCCACTCCGGCCGGCTTAACTAACGAACGTTGTGAGGATAAAGTATCAGTACTACATAATATGAATAATTCAGTAAAATAAGCATTAGTGTTATTGACGATTTAAATTGTAACAGAGCAAGGAGGTATAGAAATGTGGCCCAACTATGAATGAGAGAGAAGCAGCATATAGGTATCCTGTCACAACTAGGTAATCTACAGATAAGAAAATTCATAGTTTTCTTACAACTTTATGTTAATTATCTGATGCCCTTCTTCATTTTATGCCACTCAAAAAAAAAATTATATCGATACGTATTTTGGACAATGAACGTATAGGATTAATGTTCACATTGCAATAACACAACTATTTTTATGTTATTTCTGATAATTGACTTGTGTCTTGCACTATGTGTACAAACTACGTCATATATTCATAGTATATCCTCGACTGTGACCTGAATGTATTACTTCATTACAGTTTTCCTTTTACTTATATGTATGTTTCGTTTATATAATACTATGAACGACATTATGTATTTGTCTGACGTCTTGTAATTCTTACTATATATGGCTTGAAGATGACTCTTATTCAGAAGTCACAACTGGTAGCCCGAAATAAACAGCTATAAAAATAACGGCTGTTGGAATATTATTTTTGCAAAATGTTAAAGCTATTTCGCACAATCGATATTGCTCGCCCGATAAATCTCGATTGCGAAGCGTGATGATGAGCTAGGCCCTGGATAGTAGGTCGCAGTAACAGTCGCACTTCCTGATATAAGCGGTCGTATTCCCAAACACAGACAGGCACGCCGGTGCGGTGCGCATGCGCGGCCGGAAGCTGTTGGTGGGTTCTGTGCGGCACCGCTAGGCGCTACGGTACTCCGCACTGGTGCTCCAGTCCGCCTAGACCCACATACCGCGGCGGCCCACCAAGGTCGCCAGCGCAGGCAAGCTTCTGCTCTGCTACGTGAGGTTCTGCCGCTGCTTTCAGCGGTATGGTACAAATGAGGACGTTTCTGACTCCGGTATGTCGAATCACAACGTCTTTCTGCCGTCTAAAATTTCCCCAATTATTATTTTATTGAGCAACCAGTTTCGGCGATATACAGGGCGAGTCAAAAGTCCTTGGACACCTTCATAATTTAGTAGATTAATGGGAAAATTGAAATGTAATGATGGGAACATAGGTTTGACGTGGGGCCGCAACTTTTGGAGGAAATGTCATTCATGGCCGCCATCTTGAAATCCGCCATTTTGGATTCAAGTCATTTTTTTTAAATGGGAAGGTGGTGTATGACACATCAAATAACACTCGCTTGAGCTCTGGAATTTAGTGGTGTAATTTGTTTTTGTCTATCTTGTACAGTTTAGAAGTTTAGAAGCGCCTAGAACCGCTCGGCCACTCCAGCCGGCCAAAATGGCGGACTTCAAGGTGGCGGCCATGAATGACATTCACTCCAAAAGTTGCGGTTCCACATCAAACCTATGTTCCCATCATCACATTTCAGTTTTCCCTTTAATCTTCCAATTAATGGTGTCCAAGGACTTTTGGCTCGCCCTGTATTACGCCATCTTCAGGCCCACTGACCGACGTGTAGGAAGATTCCCACCTCTGGTCCCCTCAAAATGGGGGCCAGCATTCAATGACTGTTATCCGTAGATTTCTACTTGACACAGCGATCCCTTCGATTATCATTTTCCGACAAGTAATGATGTGTTAAGACATCAGGGAATAATCTCCGTGGTTCTAGAGGGAGCTGCAGAGGGCAAAAACTGTAGAGGAACACATAGACTACAATATATCCAGCAAATTATACAAGACGTGGGGTGCAAGTGTTACCCCGAAATGAAGAGTTAAAGGCAGGAGAGGAATTCGTGGTAAGCCGTATCAAATCAGTCAGAAGACTGATGACTAAAAAAGCGGTTCCTCTGTGGGCTGGCGTCAGTAAAATATTTTCGCATTCAGAGGAGAAATTTCTGAAGTTTCGTGAAAAGATCTCTTGTCTTTGTTTTAATGATTGCCATCCCAATTTGTCTATCACACCCGTGAGATTATCCCCCTTTTTTTCGCGATAATAAAAAACGAGCTGCCCTTCTTTGAATTTTTTCGATGTCCTCTTCCAATCCTATCTTGTAAGGATCCCGCACCCTACAGCAATATTCCAAAAGAGGACGGATAAACGTAGTGTAGCTAGTCTCTTTAGTAGACATGTTGTATTTACTAAGTGTGCTGCCAATAACGCACTCTTTGGCTCAACTTCCCTACAACATTTTCTGTGTGATTGTTCCACTTTAAGTCGTTCATAATCGGAAGAATGCTGAAGATTAAATGGGTAGATCACGTAACTAGTGAGGAGGTACCGAACAGAATTGGGAAGAAGAGGAATTTGTGGCACAACTTGACTAGAAGAAGGGATCGGTTGACAGGCACGTTCTGAGGCGTCAAGGGATCACCAGTTTAGTATTGGAGGGAAGCGTGGAGGGAAACAATCGTAGACGGAGACCAAGAGATAACACACTAATCAGATTCAGAAGGATGTTGGCTGCAGTAGTTATTCGGGGATGAAGAGGTTTCCAGAAGATAGAGTAGCATGGAGAGCTGTGTCAAACAAGTCTTTGGACCGAAGACCACAACAACAATAACACCTGTATATTTAGTTAAATTGACACCCTTTAGATTCGTGTAAAACACTAATTCCTTTAAGTATGCGTGTGAATGACTTTCTCGTTACGTAGATTTAATTGACCATCAGATTACGTGTCTGAGTGATTTTGCAATTTGTTCTGATCTTCTAATGACTTTACTAGACGGAAAAAAGAAACGATCATCTGCAGACAATCTAAGAGGTTCAAAATGGCTCTGAGGACTAGGGGCTTAACATCTTAGGTCATCAGTACCCTAGAACTTAGAACTAGTTAAACCTAACTAACCTAAGGACATCACACACATCCATGCCCAAGGCAGGATTCGAACCTGCGACCGTAGCAGTTCCGCGGTTCCGGACTGCAGCGCCTAGAACCGCACGGCCACCGCTGCCGGCTAATCTAAGAGGGCTCCTCAGATTAAATGGCTCTGAGCACTATGGGACTCAACTGCTGAGGTCATTAGTTCCCTAGAACTTAGAACTAGTTAAACCTAACCTAAGGACATCACAAACATCCATCAGACTGCAGCGCCTTTAACCGCACGGCCACTTCGGCCGGCTCCTCAGATTATCTCATAAATCGTTTATGTGGATAAGGAACAGCAGACGGCCTATAACACTCACCTAGGGGGACGCCATATATCACTTCTGTTATGGTGGGTCTCTATCCGTCGTTTATTGCGAACTGTGACCTTTCTAACAGCAACTCACGATGTAGTCGCACAATTGAGAGGATACTCCATAGGCACACAGTTTGATGTCTCTTGTGGGGAAAGGCGTCAAAAGACTTTTTGAAATCTAGAAAGCCGGCCGGAGGAGCCGAGCGGTTCTAGGCGCTACAGTCTGTAACTGCGCGACCGCTACGGCCGCAGGTTTGAATCCTACCTCGGGCATGGATGTGTGTGATGTTCTTAGGTTAGTTAGGTTTAGTTATAGGGGACTGATGACCACGGCAGTTAAGTCCCTTAGTGCTCAGAGCCATTTGAAGCATTTTTGAAATCTAGAAACATGGAATCTATTTGAGATCCCTTGTCGAGAGCACTCATTACTTCGTGGGAATAGAGAGCTAGTTGTGTTTCACAAGAACGGTATTTTCTGAAAATGTGTTGCCTGTCTTTCAACAGACCGTTTCCTTCGAGGTAATTAATAATGTTGGAGCACAGTATATGTTCCAAAATCTCATTGCAAATCGACTTCAGTGACAACGGGAGCGTAATACATGAGATTACTTCTATATCCTTTTTTTAGCATTGTTATGACCTTTGCAACTTTCTGGTCTTTATTTCAATATTTGTTATTTATAGTTACAATTTGGTAAAAATATCAATCAGCATTTCTTTTACATGTATTATTTATCTGCATTACCATGGCCTTACGTCAGCGTTGTGTAAGACCATGTGTTCTGTGTTGGTAGAAGCTCGTGGCTCTTTAGTCATGTTTTCACTGTACGAATTATGCTCTCGCCTTCTTCAAAGTGTGTCGTACCTAGAGAATCCTTAAGTGCCTCAAACAGATGGAAGTCCTAGGGCGCCAGGTCTGGACTATAGGGCATATGAGTCAATGAAGTCCAATCCAGTGGAACGGTGTATTCCCGGATTCGGAGATTTGTGTGTGGGTGTGTGTTGTCGTGCTACAGCAAGATTTCGTTTGGATTACTGTCAGATGGAGCACGTCCGAAACGGTTCTAGTGTTTGTTCAAAATCTTCAACCTCTGCTTCTGAATTAATGATTGACAACACATCCAAGAGAATTACACCATCACTATCTCAAAAGACTGTCATCATGACTTTACCAAAAGAATTAGCTGCCTTGACTTCCTTCTTTTTCGGTGTTTGCGGGTGGTGCCACATCGATGACTACCATTTTGTTTCCGTTTCAAAGTGGTGCATCCAGGTTTCGTCACTTCTTACAATGCGTGCCAGAAAGGCTTCTCTATTGGCCTCAAATTCCTCCAGTAGTTCACATGAAATAAATCACTCTGCTACACGCTTAATTCCATTCACACCGTGTCTGGCGACGTTATTTCAACAGCAATTTCCATAAAATAAATATTTTAACGCTAATGACAGTGCAGAGGCTACGAACTCGTTAGCAATTTTTTTACAAGTCAAATCAGACACGCAAGCTCAGGAAAAAAAAGATGCAAGTTCGTCATACTACATAGTCCCACAATAGATGAATATAGGCTACTAAGAAAACAGTGTACGTTGATTAAATATCGTGGTGAGGGTTCGATAGATGTGCTACAGCTGTTTCTGCAAAGTAGGCCAAGAGACTTTTCCCTGTTATCGCAAGAAGTGACGTAAGAGATAATTCTCAGCACCATTTACTTGTCTTGGAAATTATCGATCGGGTGGTACAGTGCTTCGGACATCTGACTCGAACTGTAACTTTAATATGGGTGACACAATTATCTTTCTTTTGAAAATTTATTTCATTGTGCCAGTTACGTCATGGCCTCTGCTAATGTGTACTGATTCCAAAGAAAAAAAAAAACCGCTTTCCAGTTAGGAATTAGCAAACTATCCACCTTAGCATTGTAACGGCCCATATGGCGTGCGTTTCTCAGCTTTTCCATTCACATCTTATATGACTACAGATAAAGGCATGTTCAGTCATGAATTCGCTGGAACACTATTCCTTTCAAAAGCTTCTGAGCGCGTTGTTGTCTTACACCACTGCGACAGTTTAAAAGAGCATCACAACGTGTATGTTTATAACTAGCGGCCAATTTGAAACGTCTAGGGCCAAAGTGTGCAACCTATACCGGAAATGAAAATCTTACTGAGTAAATTTTTACAGAATTTTTTAAGGCCCAACCGTCTTACATTATCCCGTATCTCGTGTTAATCTAGCGCCCCCTGTGAACAAAGTGTGCAACAACTACATGGCCATCCACAATGAATGTTAACCACCTGAAGATGAGCAAAAATATCTTGAAACGGCAATAGTCCAAATTAATACAGTTTTTGAAACATATATAACTGGTCACCGTCAGTCTAATGAAAACCGTACATGGTCTCTAGTTCAGGTTCCGTAATGTCGAACTGATATTGTAGGTGTACCACGATCGGAAAACTTCAGAACCAAACGTTAGTGAGATCCCGAAATCTGGACAAAAACTTAGGTGAAGGCAAGCGCCACCGAGGGTTACTACAGATCACTCCAGCATATCTGTAATCGCGTAGTATTTTTCAGGTGGCATTGGTTGTAATTAATTTCACGGCCGCTCAGCTGGCGACTGGACTCGCTTAGATAGTAAAGGAGATGCGAACTTGGACGTGCTAAGACGTCAGCCGCAGTGACGTCATGAGGCGTGGGCGGGGATGACGTCAGAGCAGAAAGGTACCTCTGCCAGCTGCGAGCCTCTGACTCGCCGAACGTCACCGCAAACCTACACGTTCTGATTCACTGTGCCCAACGAGTCCAGGATGCGCACCGGGAACACGCATCTCCCAACCGCGAGGTTGCACTTCGAACACATGCAATTCCACATTGGATAGACGTGGATCAAAAATTGAATGTAAAACTTAAATTTATCCATGTTGTTGTTGCGATCTTCAGTCCTAAGACTGGTTTCAGATAGCTGTCCATGCTACACTGTTCTGTGCAAGCCTCTTCATCTCCGACCGCGCGACTGCTACGGTCGCAGGTTCGAATCCTGCCTCGGGCATGGATGTGTGTGATGCCCTTAGGTTTAATTAGTTCTAAGTTTTAGGGGACTGATGACTTCAGATGTTAAGTCCCATAGTGCTCAGAGCCATTTTCTTCATCTCCGAGTAACATTCCAACCTACATCCTTCTGAATCTTCTTACTGTATTCATCTCTTGGTCCACTTCAACGACCCTTACCCTCTACACTTCCCTCCAATTCTAAACTGGCGATCCCTTGATGTCTCAGTATGTTTTCTATCCGTCTATCCTTTCTTCCAAGCAGATTGTGCCACAAATTTCTTTTCTCCCCATTCTATTCAGTACCTTACTTACGTGATCTACCCATGTAATCTTCAGCATTCTTCTGTAGCACCATATTTCAAAAGCTTCTATTCACTTTTTATGAAAACTGTTTTGCGTCCACGTTTCATTTCCATACACAGCTACACTCAAGACAAATACCTTAGGAAAAGACTTCTTAACAAATCTATACAAATTTCTCTTATTCAGAAATGCTTTTCTTGCCATTGCCAGTCTACATTTTAAATACTCTCTATACTTGGCCCATCATCAGTTATATTGCTGTCCAAATAGCAGAACTCATCTGTTACTTTAAGTGCCTTGTTTCCTAAAATAATTCCCTCAGTATCACCTGATTTAATTCACCATATCTCATTATCCTTGTTTCGCTTTTGTGGTGTTCATCTTCCATCCTCGTTTCAAGTCGTTTCCTGTCTCTGACAGAATTACAATGTCATCGCCAAACCACAAAGTTTTTTTTCTTTTATCTGAACTTTAATTCCTACTCCTTTTTTTGTTTTTTTGTTTCCTTTACTGCTTGCTCAGAGTAAGGATTGAATAACATTGTGAATAGGCTACAACCTTGTCTCACCTCCTTCTCAGCCACTGCGTCCGTTTCATGCCCCTCGATTTTTACAACTTCCGTCTGGTTTCTGTGCACTTTGTAAACAGCATTTCGCTTCCTGCTTTTTACCCATGTTACCGTCAAAATTTCAAAGAGTGAGTTCCAGTCAACATTGTCAAAAGCTTTGTCTGAGTCTACGAATGCTATAAAGATAGGTTTGTTTAACCTATATTCTAAGACAGGATCGGTGTTGCCTCACCTGTTCGTACATTTTTCCAGTATGCAAACTGATCTTCCCCGAGGTTGGCTTCTACCAGTTTTCCATTCTTCTGTAACGGATTCGCGTTAATATTTTGCAACCATCGCTTATTAAACTGATAGTTCGGTAATTTTGATACCTGTCAGCAACTGCTTTCTTTGGATTTGAAAATATTACATTCTTCTTGAAGTTTGAGGGTATTTCGCCTGTGCCATACATCTTTCACGACGGATGGAAGAGTTTTGTTATGACTGGCTCTCCTAAGGCTATCAGTAGTTCTGACGGAGTGTCATCTACTCTCGGGGTCTTATTTCGACGTAGGTTAAAATCTCACAGTATCATATCTCTATCTCACGTCCATCTACGTCTTCTTCCATTTCTATAATACTGCCTTCAAATTTACCTCCCATATATAGATCCTCTATATACTCCTTTCACTTTCAGCTTTCCCAGAATTACTTAGGACCGGTTTTCTCTCTGAGCTCTTGCTATTCAAATAGCTGCTGTTCTTTTCTCCAAAGGCCTCTTTAATTTTCCTGTAGGCGGACTCTATCTTTCCCCTAGTGAAATATACTTCTAAATTCTGATCCATGTTATCCTTTGTCTATATTACAGTGAAAATTACTGAGGTCTGTAACTACATTATAAAATTTACAAAACTTCACACTTATTTTACTTTAGTCACTTTTTATTCCCGATCATACTTCACCATGACATGTTTTGACATTTTGCTGCTCTCTTCAGGAGCGTGAATGTTTCTCCCGCTTATGCCAGTTAGATTAAGACGCGAAACTTCGTTCCTGATACTAAAATTTATTTATATTTTTCTGCGATATTAAAATTTGCGGTCAGAGCTGACATCTTTTTCTCATGCCACTAAACGGCCACATCTTGTGCTATTAGCTGCAACTGTATTTTTAGAAAAGAGCAGCACAAAGAAAAAAAGCACATGACAAAAACAGAAGGTGCGACCAAGCTCGTTATCTGGCTGGTTGATGCTCTGGTAGTTCTTTTGTACTCAGCTAGCTGTCAGTCACTTTATTATTCTGATCAGATATACAGTTCTTTCCCATACCTCTTCTTTTCAGTTACTACTGTCGATTTAATTTTTTATACTTCTCTGCACCACCGGCTTCCAGCTACTTCCAACTTCTCCGTTTTCCTCATGGCCCACATTCAGTTTTATACAATGATTCTTATCAGACAAGCAGTTCCAGAAATATGCAGACCTCTTAAAAGATAACATTTGGATGAAATTCTCATTGATTCTCCAAACCGTAATTATGATATTTATTAATATTTAAAATATATTTTAATTTTGTTATAGTGAACTTACAGCAAACCGCCCCAAAGGCATATCTGTCTTTCGCCCTAAATAGACTACTCAGCATCTATTTCGAAGGGGAAAAAACTGGCATTCTAAGTGGAAAAAGGGTAGGAGGCGTACAGGTCAGAGATTTATGATAGAATCAGACACCTCGGTGAGGTAGTGGGTTATTTATTTAGAATTAAAAACAGGGCAATTTGGATTCAGCATCTTCTCGACTAAGAGATCATTAGAAATGGAGCACAAACTTTGCATTGGAAAAGGATGGGAAACGAAATTGGCCGCGTCCTATTGAAAGGAACCATCAAAGGATTTGACTTAACCGATTCAGGGAAAGTACGGAAAACCTAAATCTGAATGTGCAGACACAGGTGTGGACCCCACTCCCGAAGACGAGACGAGTGCCTTAACCATTGTACTATTTCACTCGATATGTTGAGGGTAGGCGGTGTGTGTGTGTGTGTGTGTGTGTGTGTGTGTGTGTGTGTGCATGATCCACAATATTCGGTGTTATCTTGGGATACGGTTCGTTTACAACTGGATGACTTGAAAAAATGATATTGGTTAAAAAAACATGTATCCTAAATACGACTAAATTAATATCGTCATCCAATTTTTTTTCTTATCCTTTGTTAATCTCTTCCATGCTATAATCGCTGTTCTCAATTCGGGGTACGTACATATCTTAAATTTCAGTTTCCAGTGCATACATAGTCCTCATTTCTCTTTTTCTTATGTTACCATATTGGCTGTCTCTGAGTGATTTGGCAAATACGTACGTAATCATACGTTAGACTTTCCCTTCCGATTGCTTTGTTGTTTAGAGCACTTAATAGGGAACACTTTCCGTGGTGTACATTTATGAACTAATTCTGCATAAAGAGGAAAGCGCCACAAGCTACCATTTGCAGTTACAATTGCGGCTCTAATGGCCCTAGTCGTCGAAAAGTAGGGCTGTAAGTATCGTACCGCACGTATCCGGTATTGTCGAGACACATACCCGTCACAAAGTATTCGTTTCTCGTTGCTTTCGTCACTGAACGTCATTAGGAATAAATATTCTTTTTTCGTTAATTTATTAATTTGTTGAGAATCCTCCTCTGAATGAGTGTGATTGTCTACACAAATCACACGTTGCTTTATTTCTTGGCTCTTTTGTTTAAAAAATCAGTCTGCTTTTCTGACGCTACGTGATGATTGCGTTACTCAACGAAACATGTGCTACATTACCATTAATATTGTCATGTGAATAGTTTAATGAGTAGTTGTAAAATAGAATCTCTGCATTCGGCTCAGACAGTTTTAATCATCCAGTCGAAAAGAACTTCTTGTCAGCTTCATAGGCTGGTCGAACTAATTGTTGTCAGAGACGTAGATTACCCGCACTCTATCTGTTGCTCGCGCACAATATTTGGTTTCAAGGGACACAGCAGATGGAATCTAGGAAACCGGAAGAATTACGAATACTCCCGACTCAGACGGAGCCGGACATGAACTGCATGCGGGAAAGTGGTGAGAGGGGAAATGTATTAGGTACTCCTTGTTGATACCGACTTGGCACGCTGAGAACAAGAAATTGAAGGAATACGAGAAGTGCCGAGTCGAGACGAACTGCATATGGAGAATATGATAGTCGTGGAATGAAACATTTCCGTCACTCCCAAGCCCACTGAGCGTAACCAAGTGGAGGAATACGAAAACTATCGTGTCGTCTCGAGTCGAACAGGAACTGCGTGCGGGGAAGAAACTATGCGCGTAACGAATAGTTTCAGGCACAAACGTAACGGTACTTCGAGGCACGCGGCACTTCCGTTGCAACAGTAACGAATACATACGATATCCAACACTATCTACTAGGTCATTTATATATATTGTGAAAAGCAATGGTCCCATAACACTCCCCTGTGGCACGCCAGAGGTTACTTTGTCTGTAGACGTCTCTCCATTGATAACAACATGCTGTGTTCTGTTTGCTAAAAAACTCTTCAATCCAGCCACACAGCTGGTCTGATATTCCGTAGGCTCTTACTTTGTTTATCAGGCGACAAACAAAGTTAGAGCCTACGGAATATCAGACCAGCTGTGTGGCTGGATTGAAGAGTTTTTAGCAAACAGAACACAGCATGTTGTTATCAATGGAGAGACGTCTACAGACGTTAAAGTAACCTCTGGCGTGCCACAGGGGAGTGTTATGGGACCATTGCTTTTCACAATATATATAAATGACTTAGTAGATAGTGTCGGAAGTTCCATGCGGCTTTTCGCGGATGATGCTGTAGTATACAGAGAAGTTGCAGCATTAGAAAACTGCAGCGAAATGCAGGAAGATCTGTAGCGGAAGGGCACTTGGTGCAGGGAGTGGCAACTGACCCTTAACATAGACAAATATAATGTATTGCGAATACATAGATATGAAGGATCCTTTATTGTATGATTATATGATAGTGGAACAAACACTGGTAGCAGTTACTTCTGTAAAATATCTGGGAGTATGCATGCGGAACGATTTGAAGTGGAATGATCATATAAAATTAATTGTTGGTAAGGCGGGTGCCAGGTTGAGATTCATTGGGAGAGTCCTTAGAAAATGTAGTCCATCAACAAAGGAGGTGGCTTACAAAACACTCGTTCGACCTATACTTGAGTATTGCTCATCAGTGTGGGATCCGTACCAGGTCGGGTTGACAGAGGAGATAGAGAAGATCCAAAGAGGAGCGGCGCGTTTCGTCACAGGGTTATTTGGTAGCCGTGATAGCGTTACGGAGATGTTTAACAAACTCAAGTGGCAGACTCTGCAAGAGAGGCGCTCTGCATCGCGGTGTAGCTTGCTCGCCAGGTTTCGAGAGGGTGCGTTTCTGGATGAGGTATCGAATATATTGCTTCCCCCTACTTATACCTCCCGAGGAGATCACGAATGTAAAATTAGAGAGATTAGAGCGCACACGGAGGCTTTCAGACAGTCGTTCTTCCCGCGAACCATACGCGACTGGAATAGGAAAGGGAGGTAATGACAGTGGCACGTAAAGTGCCCTCCGCCACACATCGTTGGGTGGCTTGCGGAGTATAAATGTAGATGTGGATGTAGATCTACTGACAAGTCACAAAACACGTACACCCTGTGACGACAGCCGGCTAATGTCAGGCGTCTGTGAGTTGCGCTGGATCGCGCTGCGAGGTGACCTGCCCGAAGTAACGGTGCGCAGCTGCAAATTAAAACACGTGGCCCGTCTGATTGGCAACGGCCTCGAATACCTTATGGGGCTGCCGGGTGCCTTCTGAGCCGTCAATGTACCGTAGTATATACATCACGAGCTGTACGCTGCTTGCTTCCTGCACCGATTAGCCGCAGTAAAACGCCATTCATTTAACATTGTAACAGTATTCTTCCGATATAAAACGGAGGAGTTCGTAGAATGTCGACTTGGATAAAAGTACTGTACGTCGATCAGGTCGTCGTCACTACATTTCTCTGAATGCGAAGCCATGAGTATTTCTGCCAAAAACGTCAACTCACAAATAATCTAATACTATTTCTTAATATGTCATCAGTCTTCAAGAGTAGTTGGTACAGTTCTCCGAGTTGTTTTTTCTCAATCATGTGATGTCTACACATCTGTGTACCGACTACAGCATTTTCTTCCAAATCTACATACATACTCCTCAAGCCACGATACGGTGCTTGGCGGAGGGTACCTTGTACGAGAGGACTTCAAAGTTACACTTTATTATGGCAGTTCAAGTAACTTTTGTAGAATGCTTCACTACACTTGAATGTGACACAGATACATGATATAATTTTTCAACATTGTCGCCAAGTCTGTAGACAACGGTCGGAAAGTCCTGTCGATCGTTCCTTGACCATACAGATCCACTCCTTGGTCACTGGGCCATTCGAGAATCGCTGTATGAACGTTCTCGTCGGTCGAAAATTTATTTCCCTCAGATGTTCTTTCAGCTTGCGAAGATCTGGACTGTATGGCGGATCGCCATCACCCACGCCTGTGCGGCCTTCGTCAAATTATTGGCACCATCTTACTATGGCTGGTAGCGATGTTGCATTTGATCCATATAGCGCCACAGTTTCACTGTAAATCTGTGTGCATTATGGACGTCTTTCCCGCAAGATGCGTACTGTCTCGCGTACTTCAGCTGTGGAGTACTTTTCCAATTGCTGTGACATTTCGCTCCCTCATGTGCTGCACCAGCACAGCAGGGAACTGTCCCTGCATGAAACCCGGAACATGTACTGTCATCTGACAATGCTCCACTCTTGTCACGCGTGGGACGAGATGTTAACGTACCCTCTGAACTCCACACCTATTACTGTTAGTCATTGTCTTTTTTATGCAACTGGCAAATGGAGCGACGGAAGCACGACTGTTTGTACTTCTCTGTACGAGCCCTGATTTCCTTTGTTTCGCAGCCGTTAACGCGAGATGTACGTTGGTGGCAGTAGAATCGTTCTGCAGTCAGTCGCAAATGCCCGTCCTCTGAATTTTCTCAACAGTGTTTCGCCGAAAGAACCTCTTCTACCCTCCATGGATTCTCATTTGAATTCACGGAGCATTCCGTAATACTGGCCTGTGGATCGAACCTACCAGTAACTAATGTACCAGTAGGTATCTGAATTCCTTCGGTGTCACTATTCAGCCCCATTTGATGGGAATCTCGAACACCCGAGCAGCACTCAAGAAAGGGTCGCACTTGGATGTGTCTAGCAAAAAAATGGCTCTGAGCACTATGGGACTTAACATCTGAGGTCATCAGTCCCCTAGAACTTGGAACTACTTAAACCTAACTAACCTAAGGACATCACACACAACCATGCCCGAGGCAGGATTCGAACCTGCCACCGTAGCGGTCGCGCGGTTCCAGACTGAAGCGCCTAGAATCACTCGATGTGTCTAGCAGCACACTACTACGAGACTGGAATAGAAGAGAGAACCGATAGAGGTGCTCAGAGTACCCTCCGCCACACATCGTCAGGTGGCTTGCGGAGTATGGATGTAGATGTAGATGTAGAAATACTATGTCATGGCGTGCATACAATGAGGTGACACAAGTCGTGGAATACTTCCTAATATCGTGTCGGAGCTCCTTCTGACTGATGTAGTGTGGCAACTCGACGTGGAATGGACTCAACATATCGTTGGAAATCCTCTGCAGAAATATTCAGCCAACTGCCTCTACAGCCGTCCGTAATTGCAAAAGTGTTGCCGGTACAGGAGTTCGTGCACGAACTGACCTCTCGATTATGTCCCATAGATGTTCGATGGGATTCATGTCGGGCGATCTGGATGGCCAAATCATACGCTCTAGTTGTCCAGAATGTCCTTCAAACCAATCCCGAACAACTGTGGCGTGGTGACATAACGCATTGTCATCTACAAAAATTCTACCGTTGTTTGGAAACACGACGTCCATGAATGGCTGCAAGTGGTCTCCAAGTAGCCGACCATACCCATTTCCATATGACGATGGTATCTGTTCCTTCGGACATGTGCGAAAGAGCAGACACCGTCTTCACATAGTTAAGGTTCAAAATGTGTGTGAAATCCTATGGGACTTAACTGCTAAGGTTATCAGGCCCTAAATTATCCTAAGGACAAACACACACACCCATGCCCGAGGGAGGACTCGAACCTCCGCCGGGACCAGCCGCACAGTCCATGACTGCAGCGCCTGAGACCGCTCGGCTAATCCCGCGCGGCCATAGTTAAGGCTAACCGGCCATTGACCTTCTTCTTCTGTGCTGGATGCACACGCATTGCCCGGACTCTTACGGGACTCTGCCGCAAGCAATGAGTGTAATGGGCAGGGGCACTACGAATGTAGTGTGTGGACATTAAGGTGGGAATGTGGCTCACGGGGAGCGTGCAAGGGATAAGTCCCTGCAGTCGCACTATCCTTCTGCCCTACAAGCAGGAGATCCCGGGTCGGGGCACACATTTTCCACTGTCCCCGTTGATGTATATCAACGTCTGTCGACAGCATAGGGTCTTGATTTAATTATCATTTCATACCCATTTCCAGTCAGTGATCGGTTCAGTTGGACCAGAGGACACAGTCCGTTTCGTGCAAACACAGACCACACCATTATAGAGCCACCAACAGCTTGCACAGGGTCTTGTCGACAACTTGGATCGATATCTTCGTGGGATTTGCGCCACACTCAAACTCCACCATCGGATCTTACCAACTGAAGTACGGACTTACCTGACCAGGCCACGGTTTTTCAGTCGTCTAGGGTCCAGCCGATATAGTCACGAGCTCAGGAGATGCGCTGCAGGCGATGCGCTGTTAAGCCCGTCTCACACGGAGCAAGATTCGCTGTAAGTTTCCTTGCTGGCTCGCGCGACGGCTACCTTGCGGGCTCCGTCGTCTGCTAGCGGGCTACCTTGCTGGGAACCTTGTAAGATTTCCAGAATAGGTCCGGTGCTATTTTTCTTGTAAGGTTCCCTGCCTACCACCTGCGTTGGCCAATCATGAGACGTTTCGTTTGTGACGTCAGTCGCGGAAAGCTTGGGCGGGAAGCCTTTGTTGATAGTCGCTTTTCTGCTGTTGTGAGGTGCGGTAGGAAGTTCGTATAATTATTAAATAATGGCACCGCAGTGGTCCAAGGAAGCGATTAAAGCATTGATATGTACTTATAGGGAAGACCAGTGTCCGTACGTCATGAAAAGCGCAAACTACTATAATAAACACTTGCGTGCAGAAGCACTCGGAAGAGTTGCAACTGACGTGTGTCTTCTTCGACCATATCCATACGTATTAAATTTGCAAAGGATGTACGATCTTCTATCCTATAAAATAAAGTCGTATATAACAGTCATTATTGGTATATTTATAAAGTCAAACAGTAATGAAATGGTGATACTTTTCAAACAAAAGTAGGTGTTATGCGAACTAACCTCAACTCTTTATGAAGCATGAAGAGCACACCTTTTCCAGCGTTTCTCCTCTTAATACAGTTTTTCGTCAATTCTTTCTTTCTTCTTCTCTCATTAGCATGCATTTCTGCATCGTTTAGCACCAAAACAGCTAATAATGGCAGTTTGCTCTGAACATCTGTACCTGAAGCAGCCATCTTCGTTCGATACAACATGCAGCCGATCACAACACAACTAGCTGCCGATCTTGCACCGTGGGAGAGCTTCGACATGGAAGATAGCCGGCTCCCTTCCCTGCAAGCCGGCGAGCATGCGCGCCATCTCGCAAACTTGCGGCGAACCTTGCTCCGTGTGAGACGGGCTTTAGCAAAGGCACCCGCGTCGGTCATCTGCTTCCATGACCCATTAACGCCAAATTTCGCTGCACTGTCCAAATGGATACGTTCATCGTACGTCCCACATAGATTTGTGCGGTCATGTGGCTAGGGCCTCCCGTCGGGTAGACCGTTCGCCGGGTGCAAGTCTTTCGATTTGACGCCACTTCGGCGACTTGCGCGTCGATGGGGATGAAATAATGATGATGATTAGATCAACACAACACCCAGTCCCTGAGCGAACATCTCCGACCCAGCCGGGAATCGAACCCGAGTCCTTGGAATTGACAGTCTGTCGCGCTGACCACTCAGCTACCGGGGGCGGACA
The DNA here is from genome assembly GCF_021461385.2 of Schistocerca piceifrons. Taxonomy (NCBI): domain Eukaryota; kingdom Metazoa; phylum Arthropoda; class Insecta; order Orthoptera; family Acrididae; genus Schistocerca; species Schistocerca piceifrons. The sequence goes on along the minus strand of NC_060139.1, from coordinate 215,589,832 downwards.
TTTCTGTGGCTATTTCACGCAGTGTTACTTGTCTGTTAGCACTGACCAACTCTACACAAACGCCGCTACTCTCGGTATTTAAGTGAAGGTCATCGGCCACTGCGTTCGTAATGCCTGAAATTCGGTATTCTCCGCATACTCTTGACGCTGTGGATATCGGAATATTCAATTCCCTAACGATTTCCGATGTGGATTATTCCATTCGCGTAGTTCTAACTACCATTCTTAATTCCTGTCGTGCGGCCATAATCTCCTCGGAAACCTTTTCAGATGAATCAGTCGAATATAAGAGACAGCTCCTCCAATGCATGGCCCTTTAATACTGTATATGTGCGTATTATTCCGTAACTTTTTGTAACCTCAGTGTATTTTGTTTCGTGACGTTAAGCTTAATTAGACTGTTCTCTGTCCTACTTTTAAGAAAATTGAGCTGGAAAGCACGTTAGTCATTAGTTGGCATGCTACTCTCGCTTTAGAAACGAGCAAGGTCCAAATTGCAGTCTGTTCAAGATGATTTAGGTTTTGCTCGGTTTTCCTTCTGTAGTTTCGCAAACTGCGTTTGTGGTTCCTTCGAAGAGAAAGGCGTCGTTTTTATAATGACGGGATGAAGCTTATAGACACAGCACAGTGTCGATTAGAGCAAGACTGGGCGGATACCAACGATACCCTATCATGCCATCTGCCTTAATCGATTTCTGTACGCCAAACTCCCCGTCTGAATCGGTACTTGATCTTCGCTGCTCCCGAAAGGAAGTCCATTTTGCGAACTAGCTTTCTGTTCGAGTAATGTCCAATCCGAACTAATGTAGTTTCTAATAACCTCGCTGCTGTCGGAATTTGCACAAATTCCTCTTAATAGAGAATCACATTAAATGGAGACCTCCCTCATAACCAAAGACTATTTTCTGTGTAGAATTTTCACGGTTTTCATTGCAGAACTCTGAGCCATTTCTTGCCTCCTCGTAATACATCCAGCTAACTGTCTTCGATTGGAGTGACGAGTGTTTTGATCCAATAAAACAAATACTAGGTGTGCTCAGCGTGTGTGACTGCTATGTACAATTCCCGAGTTCAGTTCGCGGTACAGCCAGGAATTTTTCGTTGCACGCACCATCGTGATGGCCGGCTATGGTCGCAGGTTCGAATCGTGCCTCGGGCATGGATGTGTGTGATGTCCTTAGGTTAGTTAGGTTTAAGTAGTTCTAACTTCTAGGGGACTGATGACCTCAGGAGTTAAGTCCCATAGTGCTCAGAGTCATTCTGAATCACCGTGATGTCAAATGGGGTGCTACTTGAGTGACGAAATTGCTTTATTGCTGACTTAACCCCCTTTTCCAGACGTGTGTCGATATGAACTTTTCCCTTTCCTGTCAGGAATCGCCTCCTCAAGTTTGTCCCCTTATTTAATATTCATCTCGTATACTTAAGCTGTGTAGTCTGTTCTTGACTTTGTCTACGTTTAACCAAATCCAATGTGTTTAACTTTAGTGATTTTTTATTCCTCGGTTTTTTTAGAATCCTTCGTAGCTAGAAATCGATTAGAGAGCACGCACATCTACATCGATACTTCTCAGTCCACCTTAGGGTGCATGGTGGAGGGTACTCCTTACCACTACTAGTCATTTCCTTTCCTGTTCCATTTGCAAATAGAACGCGGGAAAAACGACTGTCTATATGCCTCCGTGTGAGCCCTGATTTATCGTATCTTACCTTCTTAATCCTTACGCACAATGTACGAGTATGTTGTAGACAACAGAGTCGTTCTGCAGTAAACTTCAAATGCCAGTTCTCAAAATTTTTTCAATAGTGTTCCTCGAAAAACAATGTCGCCTTCCTACCAGGGATTCCCATTTGAGTTCCCGAAGCACCTCCGAAACACTTGCGTGTTGTTCGAACCTACCAGTATTAAATCTAGCAGGCCACCTCTGAAGTGTTTCGATGTCTTCTTTACCCCAACCTGGTACTGATCCCAAACACTCGAGCAGTACTGAAGAATAGGTCGCACTGGCGTCCTGTATGTGGTCTCCTTTACAAATGAATCCCACTCTCCTAGAATTCTCCTACTAAACCGAAGTCTTCTTTCCTACTACAATCCTCATATGCTCGTACCATCCCGTATGCAGTATTGTAACCTAAGAATTACAGCGTAGCTAGAAATACCACAGGCAATAAAAAGTCTGTTCTGCTGACCAGGAAAACGTCGAGGAAAACGAAGGGATTTAAACGCCCCTGGAGCGCTGTACTTCGCAACCAGACGGAGGGGGCCCACGCATGCGCGACTTCTGCCCACGCAAAACCACACCCACTGTCTCGCGCCGTCCACAGCAATGCCAGTGCGCGTTGTGGACCTCGCCGGCGTACGTTTGCTGCTTAGAGCGAGCAGGAGTGGAAAGATGCGCAGCCTCTTGCACGTACACTGCTGGTTGTAAAAAATGCAGCAACATCTCACAGCAAGTGTACAAGACATCGCAACCTAAGCTAAAAAAAAGTGACAGCTTGGTTTCACATCGGCGCTTTGAGCGTCATTCTCCTCCCTCCTCCCCCTCTCCCTTTAAATTTGTTTTTGCTGAAGCAGTTTACCTGTTGCATAAAACAACCTCGATTTTCTTGCTGCGTCAAAGCCGTGTAAAATTTGGAGCTTTCGACGGTCATCCCCATCGCCTTCCTCAAGAGCTGCTGACTGTCGTGGCTGCTGTTGTCGTAGACGGCTTGTGGTTGGCCGGCGCACGTCATCATTACGTCATGCTGTCAGAGATTGTGTTGATGCCTGCGTTGGAGGCGCCACCGGTGTTGCAGGGCGAACAAAACAGTTCGGCAAATACCTGTGTATCTTCTCAGCGTCGATGGCTCCCTTCCACCCACCAGTAAGAATATATCCACTGTCATGGTTGAAGCTCTTCTAGCACATTCCCATTTCTAATGCCTCTTTTATAACAGAATCCTGCTATAGACATGCGGGACAAGATATTGGTTTCATCGCAGTATTCTTTGTTCATTTGTGAGGCTGTGCTCAACAACTGCTGATTTCTCAAGTTCTCGATTTTTAACGTGCCTTTGGTATTTTGCAAAGCGATGGGAAACGCTAGGAATGAGCTGACGGTGTAGCTGCTACCCAAAAAGACATTACAAATTCCAGGGAGCCTGACGCCGGGACTGTCCTTAACCGGAATTGTTCAGAACCTCCGCCATTTGTCTGCTTTTCAGGCACGTATCATCCCATAATACCATTAAGAACTGTTGTGGCATTTTCCTTGCGAACACAACTAGATCTCTATGTTACCCCACAGACCTATATCGGTTGAAGATTATCACGTCATATTTGATATGTTCCAAATACACGACTGCACAATCAAACTCGTATAAGAAATTGGTTGCGACAGGTTACCCCCTCCCTACCAGTGTTCCTGTTTTCCTCCACCGTTTTGATAAATATAACTTGCTCACAGATTATCCGAAAACCGCCAGCATCGAAATTTAATTTATGAGTTGCCGAGGTCTTCATTTTCGAATGACATCAACCAGGTTCGTAATCGGGTGAAGAATTTTGTGTTTTAATTTGCGTACGGACCTCTATTTGCATTTTCAATGTTTCTCTCTTGCGCATTTTGTGTCACTGTTCTACTGGCACTATTGTACATACCGTTGGATGTATTGTGTTTGTCTATATGCTACACTTCTCACATTGCTATATGGTGTGATTTGCAATTCCGTTCTTCTACTATTGCTGTACTTATTGTACAATGTACGATATTTGCTCTTTAATGTTTTGTCTTTTCCACAAGAGCATATTATTGTTTGTCATAACGTTGCTATATAGTGCTGTTTGTAATTCTCCTCCAATGTCACTGTCATCACTACCGTCGGCTCTCTGGTGTTTGTCTAATTGCGCTTTCATTTTACTTTAAGAGTGCCTTTGTGTGCTAACTTCCTCATTTCATGCTATTCTGGTTTTATACGATTACGTTTCTTTGGCACTTTATAACCGTTGTTGGCTGTATAGTCCTTGTAACCCAAAGCCACAATAAAAAAAAAATCTAGATCTTGATCTCTCCGAGAAGCACTGTTCTTCTGATGGTTGACTTGGACAGGCTTACGTCGGCTTGAACGTGACTCGTGGCAAGTGCATCTACGCCTACATGATTGCTCGGCAATTCACACGTCAGAGGGTTCATAGAACCAATGTCTGTACTGTTTCACCCTCGAACAGCACATGGGTAAAATGGAGCTCTTACTTTATCACAAAGGTAATTACTCCGTTGCAGGGGGGAGTCACAAAATGTTTTGACATTCGCAGGAGAAAGTTGGTCATTATAATTTTGTGAAAAGATCTTTCCACAACTAGTTTATAATATCCGTGACACTATCTCCCCTTCTTCATGATATATAAAACGAGCTGCCCTTTTTACCTCATCGACGGTATGTATAGTACGGCGACCGGAAAATAACGTCCTTTCTGCGCATGTCGATATTCGTTTGTCATTTATCAGCTCATTATGTGCTTGAAAGTCGCGTCAAAGACAGTTTAACGTTAGAGTGGCATGTCTTTTTTTTTGATCATCAGTCTACTGACTGGTTTGATGCGGCCCGCCACGAATTCCTTTCCTGTGCTAACCTCTTCATCTCAGAGTAGCACTTGCAACCTACGTCCTCAATTATTTGCTTGACGTATTCCAGTCTCCGTCTTCCTCTACAGTTTTTGCCCTCTACAGCTCCCTCTAGTACCATGGAAGTCATTCCCTCATGTCTTAGCAGATGTCCTATCATCCTGTCCCTTCTCCTTATCAGTGTTTTCCACATATTCCTTTCCTCTCCGATTCTGCGTAGAACCTCCTCATTCCTTACCTTATCAGTCCACCTAATTTTCAACATTCGTCTATAGCACCACATATCAAATGCTTCGATTCTCTTCTGTTCCGGTTTTCCCGCAGTCCATGTTTCACTACCATACAATGCTGTACTCCAGACGTACATCCTCAGAAATTTCTTCCTCAAATTAAGGCCGGTATTTGATATTAGTAGACTTCTCATGGCCAGAAATGCCTTTTTTGCCATAGCGAGTCTGCTTTTGATGTCCTCCTTGCTCCGTGCGTCATTGGTTATTTTACTGCCTAGGTAGCAGAATTCCTTAACTTCATTGACTTCGTGACAATCAATCCTGATGTTAAGTTTCTCGCTGTTCTCATTTCTACTACTTCTCATTACCTTCGTCTTTCTCCGATTTACTCTCAAACCATACTTTGTAGTCATTAGACTGTTCATTCCGTTCAGCAGATCATTTAATTCTTCTTCACTTTCACTCAGGATAGCAATGTCATCAGCGAATCGTATCATTGATATCCTTTCACCTTGTATTTTAATTCCACTCCTGAACCTTTCTTTTATTTCCATCATTGCTTCCTCGATGTACAGATTGAAGAGTAGGGGCGAAAGGCTACAGCCTTGTCTTACACCCTTCTTAATACGAGCACTTCGTTCTTGATCGTCCACTCTTATTATTCCCTCTTGGTTGTTGTACATACTGTATATGACCCGTCTCTCCCTATAGCTTACCCCTACTTTTTTCAGACTCTCGAACAGCTTGCACCATTTTATATTGTCGAACGCTTTTTCCAGGTCGACAAATCCTATGAAGGTGTCTTGATTTTTCTTTAGCCTTGCTTCCATTATTAGCCGTAACGTCAGAATTGCCTCTCTTGTCCCTTTACTTTTCCTAAAGCCAAACTGATCGTCACCTAGCGGATTCTCAATGTCTATTCGTAAATAATTAAATATTATTTTTTTTGCAATTTATGGTGAATTCGCCAGCCAAATACCAGAAGACGTGCATACCCGGCATCGTATGCCACGTTGGGTTTGTTGTTGCCGCGGAATTTTGGCGCGCTGCATACGATTCTGAAAACGGTTGTGGATGGCAGGTTACCCTTCGAGCCTGAAGATGACGACCATTTGGTGTTGGGACTGGAAGCATGTTTTAAAAAGAATAGACGACGTTGGATTCAAATACAGCCACTGGTTTTGTTATCATTAGAAGAGTTGTTTTTGAAAGTAGCGAAGATGAACAAGTGCTCATAGCTCTTAAGGTATGCATTTTGGAGTACATGTTTACTGAACTTTCTTTTTCTTGTTTTGGTCCATACTAATACTCCCCAAAATATGGAGAGCAAAGAGATTGCAATAGAAGAGATTTGTTTCACAGTATCGAAGATCAATAATTGCTCATAGCTCTTAAGGTATGCGCTTTACTTGTTTACTTGACTTTTTTGTGTCGAATGATCATTCCTGTCATATCCCTGAATATTGACCATCACTTCTGAAACACTCTGTATTAGTACTTGTATGTCGATATACGAAACCCATCTCTTCTACTGCAAGCTCTTTGGTTTGCCTATTTTGGGACGAGGTAGTATGGACCAACACAAGAAAACGAATGTCTAGTAAACATGGTTTCTAAACTCCCTACTTTAAGAGCTGTGAACACTTGTTCCCTAGAAAAGATGTGTTTCAAACTAGCGAAGTTAAATAAGTGCTCATAGTTCTTAAAGTAGGCGTTCTAGACCCTATACATTTTTTCTTATTTTTGTCAATACTTCTTCCCCCCAAAAATCTGGAAAGCAAAGACCTTGCAGTAGAAGAGATGTTTTTCACACTAGCGAAGACGAACAAGTGCCCATACCTCTTTCGGTATGCATTTTAGAGCCCATGTTTGATAGACATTTTTTACTGCCCCTTTTGGGACACCCTGCATATCGAACATTAGCATCCATTTCTTACCTCGTGTATAGTATTCTTTCTTTAACAATCGCCAATCTAGTCTTCTCTAAAGTACTGCTCACTCCAGCCAATCTTACGTCATGGTTTACCACAGCAAACAAAGCCACAGTCTCCTTACCTCGATTACACTGAAGACATACCAAATTACTCTGCAACTGTAAATACTTCGCGCGCAGCTTCTCCAGCTGACTTATCTCTACGGGAAGAACATGGAGCGCAGGTCTAATCAGAACAGAGCTCAAAAACAGCTAAGAAATGTACAGTATTTCGGAAAATGCGACTTTCGTATCCTTACACAGACAGAAATAAATATCTGTGGGGGCCATGAATTATAAAGAAAGAAAGGAAGAAGGAGAATGGAATCTCCGTTGACTGCCCGGCAGAGCAAAAAAAAAAAAAAAAAATCGAGGTAAGATTTATCGTTTCTGGCAGCCACTAGGTTTAACTAATGGTGAAGCACAAGCGTCAATGGCGGCCTAATAAATCGACAGCAGAATTACGCTCCACGTCGCAGGCTTGCGACACGGCTGTTATCGGACATGGCTCCCGTCACGCCTCTGGCCGCGTGGGACGAATTAATAGCTCTCCGCCGGCGCTCGCGTAAATATCTCAGGCGTGCTCGCACCCGGGCTGGGAAGAGACGGTACGCGCAGAATAATGGCCGGAGGACACCTTTCAGCGCAGTGGTCGGCACGTCCCCTGCGGTCCTCCGTACCTAACCACAAAGCCGTTACGGTAATTCAGAACCCCGTTCCTTCTTCTGCACTATGTTCCGGTAACACTTAAGTTTCTTGTCGCATCTTTAAAGCTACTTACTAGGCCGAGGAGGTTATGACCAAGGTTACAGCACGGAAAATTGCCTTGCAGTTCTTTTACGTGCTTCACGACTATTCTTAGACGTCCGGGAGACACGTTTACGATCAACAAGACGATCTGACTCGAACTGCCGCTCTTCTGTACTGTTGCACAGCTACACAACGAAACTCGGAAATGCGGAAGACGAAGATAAGTATCTACGTCGTTAAACCCCTAGAACGGTCACCCAGTTCCAACTGCAGGTAGTGTAACTAACAGCTACCCGGAGCAACAAAAATTTGATTTTCGGTCCTTCTAGTTGTTATCGACCGAAATTAAAAATTTAAACTGTTTTCATATTCACTCATTAAGAGATGTAATCGTGCGTTAAAGGTTTAACACAAATGTTCCTTGACTTTCGGAAGGCATTTGATACAGTTTCTTGCTGCCGCCTAATGAACAAAATACGAGCATTCTAAATATGATACTGGGTGGTTAGATTGAAGATTTTATAGCAAACAGAACACAGCATGTCATTCTGAACGTGTAGAAGTCTTCAGACGTAAAAGTATCCTCGGGGGTGCCCCAGTGACCTGTACTTTGCACCTATATACACTGAAGAACCAAAGAAACTGGTATACCTGCCCAGTAGCTTGTAGAGTCCCCGCAAGTACGCAGACGTGCTACAAAAAGACGTGGCATGAACTCCACTAATGACTGAAGTAGTGCTGGAGGGAATTGACACCATGAATCCTGCACGGCTGTCCATAAAGCCGTAAGAGTACGAGTGGATGGAGATCTCTTCCGAACAGCACGTAGCAAGGCATCCCAGACATGCTCAGTCACGTTCATGTCTGGGGAATCTGGTGGCTAGCGAAAGTGTTTAAACTCAGAAGAGCAACTCTGTAGCAATTCTGAACGTGTGGGGTGTCGCATTGTCCTGCTGGAATTAAGTCCGTAGGAATGCAGAATGGACAAAAATGGATGCAGGTGATCAGACAGGATGCTTACGTACGTGTCACCTGTCAGAGTCGTATCTAGGCGTATCAGGGGTCCCACATCACTCCAATTGCTCACGCCCCACGCCATTACAGAGCCTCCACCTGCTGACATGCAGGGTTCATGGATTCATGAGGTTGTCTCCAAACCCGTACACGTTTATCCGCTCGATAAAATTTGAAACGAGACCCGTCCGACCAGGAAACATGTTTCCAGTCATCAACAGTCCATTGTCGGTGTTGATGGGCACAGGCGAGGGGTGCAGTCATGAAGAGTACACGAGTGAACCTTCGGCTCCGAAAGCCCATATCGTTGAATGGTTCGCACGCTGACACTTGTTGATGGCCCAGAAATAAAATCTGCAGCAGTTTGCGGAGGGGTTGTACTTCTGTCACGTTGAACTATTCTCTTCAGTCGTCGTTGATCCCGTTCTTGCGGAATCTTTTTCCGACCGCAGCGATGTCGGAGATTTGATGTTTTATCGGATTGCTGATATTCACAGTACACCGTGAAATGGTCGTACAGGAAAATCCCCACTTTACCGCTAACTCGGAGATGCTGTGTCCCATCGCTCGTGCGCCGACTATGAACACCACGTTCAAAGTCTCTTAAATCTTGACGACTTGCCATAGTAGCAGCAGTAACCGATCGATCAACTGCGCCAGACACTTGTTATACAGGCTTTGCCGACCGCAGCGCCGTATTCTGCCTTTTCACATATCTCTGGATTTGAATCCGCATGCCAGTAGCAGTTTCTTTGGCGCTTCGGTTTATAAATAACCTTTCAGATAACGTCGTAAGTTCTATGAGGCGTTCTGCGGATGATGCTGTTATATACGAGAAGTCGCGAAGCTAGAAAACTATAGTGAAATGCAGGAAGTCCTGGTGCAGGGAGTGGCAACTGACTCTCAACATAAACAAAACAATTGGGAGTACAGAGTCAGAAAGACCCTTTATTGTATGATTACACAACTGCAGAACAATCCCTGGAAACAGTTACTTCCATAAATACCTTAGAGTACACGTACGGAGCGGTTTGAGTTGGAACGACCGCATAAAATTAATTGTGGGTAATGCAGATGCCAGAGTGAGATTCATTGGACGCATTCTCGGGAAATGTGGTCCATCAACAAAGGACGTGGCTTACAAAACAACTCGTTTGACCAATACTTGACTATTGCTCTTCAGCGCAACTAGGGTCGTAACTGATCGGTATGGCCTGGAAGAAAGTGTGACAGAAATTTTGGCGGACGTTAAATGTGATTCCCTGGAAGAAAGTCGACTTAGTTCACGCCAAACCCTATCGGGAGTATTTGGAGAACCAATGTTTCAAGAAAGCGGTGCAACAATGATGCTGCCACCATCAGATATATCGCTTATCGATCATGACAAATGCGAGAGAGAATTTATTTTCATCGCCTTGGCCGTAGCCTGTTATGATCACAGTCACCTACTTCACATGTCAGCTGATCTAGCCGGCCGTTGTGGCCGAGCGGTTCTAGGCGCTCCAGTCCGGAACCGCGCAACCGCTACGATCGCAGGTTCGAATCCTGCCTCGGGCATGGATGTGTGTGATGTCCTTAGGTTAATTAGGTTTGAGTAGTTCTTAAGTTCTAGGAGACTGATGACCTCAATGTTAAGTCCCATAGTGCTCAGAGCCATTTGAACCATTTTTTCAGCTGATCTCAGCGCTGTGTCATTTAAATACACTCACAAGGGGAGGCCGCCAATTGTGAAATTCAGATTCGATTCATACTGCGCATAATAAAAGCTCATGGCCAGAGGTGTAATGTGGCAAAGCACCAAGATGCACTTCTCAGCCGTTGTCGAGAAAATCGACAGTTAAAAGAAACCGCTGCAGTGAAATACTCTCTACGTTTAATAATACTATACAGCGTCGTGGCGCAGCGGTAAGCGCTCGGGTTCGTAATCCGAGGGTCGCCGGATCGAATCTTGCCCTATGAAACTTTTTTTTTTTTTTAGTATTTGTTTTTCATAATTCAAGTATATAATTCCCGGCAATCAGTTGCAACAATTATGCATATAATAAGTTGTTGAAAGTCGTTTGTCGTGGAAAAACTGGCGACTTCGAACATCATTATGTTTTCCGCAAACAAAGTTGTATTTCAAAAATGTTATTAATTGTCTTCATAATGTTAATCACGTATAGTTAACGGAAGACGTAGAAACGATATTCCGAAACGAATACGTATAGCGTAAGTCAAACGTTCGAATTAGAATAGAGACCCCACGAACACAAATTTGGTATGGCAGGTATGAAATATAAACTCCGTTACTCGCTCGTTACACTTGAATGACAGATGTTGAATGGGCCGAAACGAGCCGCCGCATAACAGCGTAGTTGCCTGCTAACTTCGACAGAAGGTAGATGCGGCTCCTAGGGCAACTTATAACATTGTCGAAAATCAGTGCGGACGGGAGAGCTTTGGTACACCCTGTTAAAAACGGAAAAATGGAGGCGGTACAATCGGAGACCGATCCGCCTTCACCAACATGCATAAGCAATTCATTAATACTTTTATATATATATATATACTCCTGGAAATGGAAAAAAGAACACATTGACACCATACTTGCTCCGGACACTGCGAGAGGGCTGTACAAGCAATGATCACACGCACGGCACAGCGGACACACCAGGAACCGCGGTGTTGGCCGTCGAATGGCGCTAGCTGCGCAGCATTTGTGCACCGCCGCCGTCAGTGTCAGCCAGTTTGCCGTGGCATACGGAGCTCCATCGCAGTCTTTAACACTGGTAGCATGCCGCGACAGCGTGGACGTGAACCGTATGTGCAGTTGACGGACTTTGAGCGAGGGCGTATAGTGGGCATGCGGGAGGCCGGGTGGACGTACCGCCGAATTGCTCAACACGTGGGGCGTGAGGTCTCCACAGTACATCGATGTTGTCGCCAGTGGTCGGCGGAAGGTGCACGTGCCCGTCGACCTGGGACCGGACCGCAGCGACGCACGGATGCACGCCAAGACCGTAGGATCCTACGCAGTGCCGTAGGGGACCGCACCGCCACTTCCCAGCAAATTAGGGACACTGTTGCTCCTGGGGTATCGGCGAGGACCGTTCGCAACCGTCTCCATGAAGCTGGGCTACGGTCCCGCACACCGTTAGGCCGTCTTCCGCTCACGCCCCAACATCGTGCAGCCCGCCTCCAGTGGTGTCGCGACAGGCGTGAATGGAGGGACGAATGGAGACGTGTCGTCTTCAGCGATGAGAGTCGCTTCTGCCTTGGTGCCAATGATGATCGTATGCGTGTTTGGCGCCGTGCAGGTGAGCGCCACAATCAGGACTGCATACGACCGAGGCACACAGGGCCAACACCCGGCATCATAGTGTGGGGAGCGATCTCCTACACTGGCCGTACACCACTGGTGATCGTCGAGGGGACACTGAATAGTGCACGGTACATCCAAACCGTCATCGAACCCATCGTTCTACCATTCCTAGACCGGCAAGGGAACTTGCTGTTCCAACAGGACAATGCACGTCCGCATGTATCCCGTGCCACCCAACGTGCTCTAGAAGGTGTAAGTCAACTACCCTGGCTAGCAAGTTCTCCGGATCTGTCCCCCATTGAGCATGTTTGGGACTGGATGAAGCGTCGTCTCACGCGGTCTGCACGTCCAGCACGAACGCTGGTCCAACTGAGGCGCCAGGTGGAAATGGCATGGCAAGCCGTTCCACAGGACTACATCCAGCATCTCTACGATCGTCTCCATGGGAGAATAGCAGCCTGCATTGCTGCGAAAGGTGGATATACACTGTACTAGTGCCGACATTGTGCATGCTCTGTTGCCTGTGTCTATGTGCCTGTGGTTCTGTCAGTGTGATCATGTGATGTATCTGACCCCAGGAATGTGTCAATAAAGTTTCCCCTTCCTGGGACAATGAATTCACGGTGTTCTTATTTCAATTTCCAGGAGTGTATATATAAATAACACTATATATATATTTGAATTACAAAAAACTAATAATAAAAAAAAATTGCATGGCGCGAGATTCAATCCGGCGACCTTCACATTACGAACCCGAGAGCTTACCGCTGCGCCACGACGCTGTAGAAAATTACTAATCGTCGAGAGTATTTCACCGCAACAGTTTCTTTTAACTGTCGATTTTCTCGACAACGGCTGAGAAGTGCATCTTGGTGCTTTGCCACATTACACCTCTGGCCATGAGCTTTTATTATGCGCAGTATGAATCGAATCTGAATTTCACAATTGGCGGCCTCCCCTTGTCAGACATATATAAGGTGTAACGGGTGTAAATGCAGATATTTTTATGTGTGGTACCTTACTATGTGTACATATCAGTGTATTGGTTGTTTATTCTCTGTGTAAAATAGTCTTCCCACAAACACATCACAAACTTGAAACCTGATGTTTTCCTTATGGCTGTAATGCACCACTAAGTAGACTAAAAAAACTCCTCCCGAACAGGCCATGAAGGCCCAAAGGTACCGACAGACAGCCGTGTCATCCTCAGCCCACAGGCGTCACTGGATGCGAGTATGGAGGGGCATGTGTTCAGCACACCGCTCTCCCGGCCGTACGGCAGTTTCCGAGACCGAAGTCGCTACTTCTCAATCAAGTAGCTCCTCAGTTTGCCTCACAAGGGCTGCGTACACCCCGCTTGACAACAGCACTCGGCAGACCGGATGGTCACACTAACTAGACTACGCCGTCAATACAGAGCGTCCGCCTGCTTAGATGGGTTTTAGCGTGCTTGCCCCCCATGCACTGGGCCCGGGTTCGATTCGCGGCAGGGTTGGAGACTTTCTCCGCTCCGGGACTGGGTGTTGTGTTGTCCTCATCATCATTTCATCCTCATCCTCGGTCGCAAGTCCCCCAATGTGGGGCGCCGACTGAAATCAGACTTGCACTTGGCGGCCGAACCCGAATGGGTCATCCCGGCCAATAATGCCATCCGATCATTTCATTTCATTTCAGTATAGAGTAACTGCTGTGCATCCACACGTTCACACATCATCACCTAACCTGCTGCCCAGAGGAAAATAAGCATTAATGTTTTGCTCTTGCCACATGTAATTGCAGTTACTACCCAATGTAAAAACATGCGGCTTGTAATACGTACAATTATTAGTCTACAAATGGCGTAAATACTTATGTAATGTTGTTCTGTTTATTGTCTTTAGTTAGCAACAGAAATATCTGCACTTATACCCTTTGCACACTGTATATATAGACTTGAGTGAGGAAAATATATTAATGGAAAAAAAAATTGCAACCCAAAGGCGGGGTTGTGCGACGTAAACGAAAATTAGTAGGCCTGTTTCTCCTTCTGAAAGGTGATGCCTGTCGCATAAGAGTGGTGCTACTAACACCACTGTGAGGATACAAATTAAGTTTACCTTAAATACACACTGTAACGGTCGTGAGCATTAGTTGCCTTTGAGACGTGGTGAGTTGATGTTAGTCAAGAATGCCTTTAAGCGACAAAGACAGCATTATCAACACCTCACTGAGCTTGAACAAGATCGTGTAATAGGGCTACGAGGAGCTGTGTGTTCTTCCTGCGATATTGACAAAGACTTGGCAGAAATGTAGCCACTGTACATGGCTACTGCCAGGGGAGGTCACGGGAAAGTACTGTCGCAAGAAGACCGGGCTCTGGACGGCCACGTGACACTACCAAGAGGAAAGACCATGGTCGTAGGCGTACGGCTCTGGCGCATCGTACTGCATCTGCAGCAGCAATCTGAGCAGCAGTAGCAACCACAGTGACGTAACGAATTATTACAAATCGGTTACTTCAAGGACAGCCTCGAGCCAGACTTCCTGTAGCGTGCATTCCGCCGACGCCAAACCACCCCCATCTGCGAATTCAGTGGTGTCAGGCGAGAGCTCTTTGCAGGGTGGGGTGGAGGTCTGTGTGTTTTCTGATGAAAGCTGGTTCTGCATCGGTGCCAGTGACGCCCCTGTGTTGTTTAGGAGGCCAGTTGAGAGCCTGCAACCAACCTGTTTGAGGGCTAGATACTCTGGACCAACACTTGGATTTATGGTCCGGGGTGCGATTTCGTATGACAGCAGGAGCACAATAAGTGGTCATTCCACGCATCACGACTTGAAAATTTGTATGCCAATCTTGTGATTCACCTGTCGTGCTGCCATTCGTGAAGAGCATTCGAGGCGGTGTTTTCCAACAGGATAACGCTCGCCCGCCTACCGCTGTTGTAACCCAACATGCTCTTCAGAATGTCAGTTTGTTGCCGTGACCTGCTCGGGCACCAGATCTGTCTTCAATCGAACAGATATAGGACATCATCAGATGACAACTCCAGCGTCATCCACAAACAGCATTAACCGTCTCTGTATTGACCGATGAGGTGCAACAGGCATGGGACTCCATCCCAAAAACTGAGATTCGACATCTGTAAAACACAATGTATGCATGTTTGCATGCTTGTGCCGGCCGGGGTGATCGTGCGGTTCTAGGCGCTATAGTCTGGAACCGAGTGACCGCTACGGTCGCAGGTTCGAATCCTGCCTCGGGCATGGATGTGTGTGATGTCCTTAGGTTAGTTAGGTTTAATTAGTTCTAAGTTCTAGGCGACTGATGACTTGAGATGTTAAGTCGCATAGTGCTCAGAGCCATTTTGCATGCTTGTATTCAATAATCTGCCTGTTTCACCAGTTGTTAATATATTAGCATTTCACATTTGCAATGGCTTGTCGCGCGCTTACATCAATCCGCGGAATTGCAATGTTAATTACATCCATATGTTACCCAGAATTTCAATACTCTACAATAATTTTTGTTTTTTGTGTTGCGATTTTTTTCCGTTAAGGTCTCTGTGCTTTATCCATTACACCCTGTACATAAAGACATACATGTTATGAATAAGCACTTGAAAATGGCACACCGCTGAAATCAGCTGATCGTGTGAAGTACATGACTGTGATCGTAATAGGGTATAGCCAGAGTGGAAATTGGAACTGTCTTTTTAAAAACTTGTGACTGCGGCGTCCGATGTGAACAAGCTTAACATATGAGAGATTGGGCTATGTACGGTGGCGTACAATCGCACCAAAAAGTATTGTCACAGTTACATTTTAGTGGTTGTAGGTTAAACGAAACATATATTTCAGAACAGAACCCAGACACGTGCCGCCTTACATTACACAGGTTGCAAATATGTCCAAATCACCTGTCCGTAAAGTAACATACAGTGTTATGAAAATAAACATCGCTCTTCTGCAGCCAAAAAAGTATTGGCGCACGCGTATGAATCGTTCGTTTTCTTCATTGATGTTCACCTTCGAATAGCTAGTGTGCATCCCTTTAGCATCTATAACAGCACTTAAACGCGTAGGAATGCTTTGTATTAAATTCCGGGTGATATCAGGGGTAATTTTCTACCATTCCTCCAGGAGCACTTTCTCCAAGTCGTTTTTACTAGACGGACGTCTTTTTCTTTGTGTCAAGATGAGCCCACAGGTTCTCAATGGGGTTCAGATCAGGGCTCTGAGGTGGTGTTAGAACCCTTCTGGGGGCGTTGTACAGTAACCACTCCCGAGTTTTCATGGCGGTATGTTTTGGGTCGTTGTCTTTCTGGAAATGAAACACCTCAGTAACGCCCAATGTCTGTGCACTACCGTGTAAATTACCTCGCAACACGTCGATGCATCTCAAATGATCCATTGTACCGTGGATTACAGCTAGATTTCCAACGCCGGACGCCGCCATACAGCCCCAGACCATGATACCGCCCCCACCGTGTTTGACTGTGGGATGCATGTGTTTGATGTGTAGGTGTGTATTCGGCTTGCGCCAAACTTCCTTTCTTGTATCAAATCCGAACACACTGAACTTCGATTCGTCGCTAAATATCAGTGTTCCAAAACTCCATCGGCTTGCTGATGTAATCCTCGGCAAACTGCAGGCGTTTCTGCCAGTTAATTTCCGATATGTATGGCTTTTTCCCGGGAGAATGTCCGTGCATGTCAGCCTCATTCAACACATTTCGTACAGTTTGAACACTAACCGTCTTGACGGACGTTGTCTGAACAACCTCAGCAATAGTTGCTGCACTTGTAGCAGGTTCCTTCCGAGCAGGTGCGATGATACGGCGACGCTCTCGGGTTGTAAGCACTTTTGGACGTCCAGGACGACACTTATTCACTGTTGTTACAGTCTCTTTATATTTATGAATGATTGCTCGTACGGTGGTAGCTAACAGACACCTCTACTCCGATTTGTCTATAGCTTCTCCCTTGTGAATGGAGCAATAGCAGTCTTTCACGCAACGCCACTGAAATGTTCCTCCTTCTTCGGCCCCATGCTGACCACTCTCGCGCATTGCAGAAACATAGTAGCGACTGGGCCGTCAACAACACGCAGTTTCTATTACGTCAGCAGATGGCGTTCCGGTACCTGAAAACCCAGCAATATACTGAAAAGCCACGCTCTGTGCCAATACTTTTTGCGTGCAGAGGAGATACATGTTTGCCCTTAACACTGCATTTCTTTTTTAATGGTGGGCTCTGTGGGCAGAGTTTTAATGTCTGGTATGTGAGGTAGCACGCACATGTGCTGTGTGTACCGAAAGGTGCGGCGTTTGTAATCAGCAACGATAAATACGCAAGTGTGCCAATACTTTTTGGTGCGATTGTATATGACGCTCATTTTTTCCTTCGCACAGAAAACAGCTAATACTACTACGATGTACTCGCCGCTACGCGCTGTACGCTGAGTTACGCGACATAATGTGTATAGGTATACAGTAGTACTAAATGTCTTGCAAATGTCCCTCACACAGATCTAGAGGTCCATCAGTAGAGTAATCATCCATCTTTTATCTCAGAAAGTCACTATTAAAAGTGTGTGAGTCGGTGCCAGACCACTTTGGAGTGTGTCGGCGGCGGCCGGCGCCGTGGTGTCGTGTTTCCCGGATCCCGGCCCAGCCCAGCCCTCCGCAGGCTGCGCTCCGCTCCTCGTGTCCTTCCAGCAGCGCGGCAGATGCTCGGCGGACGTCAGGCGGGCCGTGGAATGCCGCCGCCTCATCTCTTCACACCGCTCTGTTCCCCCTGTTCTGTGACGCAGTAGCCTTGCGCAAGGACACCAGCCTAGCAGGAGCTGGCTCCGCACCTCGCAGCCGCCAGAAAAACACACCGCGTGCTGCTTGCAAGCTCGTCTCCCTGCCTCTGGCATTTCACTAGATTAACGATAATTTCTCCCCACAACTATGTCAATACACTGAAGCGCCAAAGAAACTGGGATAGGCATTCGTGTTCAAATGCAGAGATATGTCAACAGGCAACGGCTATATAAGACAACAAGTGGCTGCCGCAGTTGTTCGATCGGCTACTGCTGCTACAGTGGCAGGTTATCAAAATTTAACTGAGTTTGAAATTGGTGTTAATAGTCGGCTCACGAGCAGTGGGACACAGCATCTCCGAGGTAGCGATGAAGTGAGCATTTTCCCGCACGACCATTTCAAATGTGTACGGTGAATATCAGGAATCCGGTAAAACATCAAGTCTCAGACATCGCTGAGGCCGGAAGAAGATCCTGCAAGAACGGGACCAATGATGGCTGAAGAGAACAGTTCAACGAGACAGAAGTACAACCTTTCCGCAATCTGCTGCAGGTTTCGATTTCATTGCTGGGCCATCAACAAGTGTCAGCGTGCGAACCATCCAACGAAACATCATGGGTATGGGCTTTCAGAACCGAAGGTCACTCGTGTAACCTTGTTGGCTGCACGACACAAAGCTTTACGCCTCGCCTGGGCCCGTCAACACCGACATTGGACTGTTGATGACTCGAAACATGTTGGCTGGTCGGACGAGTCTCGTTTCAAATTGTATCGAGCAAATGGGCGTTTACGGCCTATGGCGATAACCTCATGAATCATGGACCCTGCATGTCAGCAGGTGACTGTTCAAGCTGGTGGAGGCTCTGTAATGGTCTGGTGCGTGTGCAGTTGGAGTGATATGGGACCCTTGATCCGTCTAGATTCGACTTTGACAGGTGACATGTCCATTGTACGTTCCTACGGACTTGAACAACTCCAGTAGCACAATGTGATACCCCACAGTCTAGAATTACTACAGAGTAGCTCCAGGACCACTCTTCTGAGTTTAAACACTTCCACTGGCCACCAGACTACCCAGACATGAACATTATTGAGCATATCTGAAATGCCTTGCAACGTGCTGTTCAGAAGAGGTCTCCACCCCTTCGTACTCTTGCGGATTTATGGACAGCCGTGCCGGATTCATGGTGTCAGTTCCCTCCAGCACTATTTCAGACATTAGTCGCGTCCATGCCAAGTCGTGCTGCGGCACTGCTGCGTGCAGGTGGGGGCTCCACACAATATTAGGTAGGCGTGCCAGTTTCTTTGGCTCTTCAGTGTATACACAAAATGATAACCCTATGTTTGTACACGAGCGACTTCCTAGTCGCAATGGGCTACTCACGGTGGATGCCCGCATGACTTGCCAGTAAATATAGCATTGACATTACTGAGCAGTCGTGTAATTCTAAATTCTTGAGTAGACGGACGACTGCACATGTGCGGAAACGATCTCCACGAACTTCGTTTTCTTTCAGCTATATGTCGAGACGTTAGACGCTTGGTTGTGCTGCTGTTGGACTTAGAGAACTCGACTAGTTGGTCTTCAGCAATTGTCGGTAAATTTCCTTCAGTAAAATATTACTAAAGTGAAATCACGTATTTTTCAGAAATGGAACGGACAAAAAATGCCGTAGTAGCATTGATCGTTGTACATCATGCATAGCATAAAGAAAACAGAAATTTTTGAGAACATGTCTCTTGGAGAACAACGCTTTTTTTTTACTTAAGAATGATCAGTAACAATTGCAAGAGACTTCTTTTTTTATGAGCTTACCAGTTTCGGTCTGTTTTAGGCCATCTTTACCACCATGAAGGTAGACGGTGGCGATGAAAGGAGCTGGCGGTGCCTCCACGATCGCTAGCTGGCGGGTTTATATCGATAGCAGGTCGGTGATGATAATGTTCTGCATGATCAGTTTATGTATGAAACTGTGGTGAGTTTTTGTGAGTTACGGTTATTTCGTGAGAATTGCTCAGTTTTTCGATTTGTTGTTGTTCCTAGGGCTAATGTTAGTCTTGTTTGTTCTTTTTCTGCATTTGCTTTCACTATTCAATGGACCACTTCATTCATTTTCTGGTCGTCTTCTCCAGTAGGTATCCTTTCCGAATATGCCCAGTTTCTTTTCATTCTGTCTGATCTTATTTATCGTTCTTCATCTGTAAGTATACTTTTTTATTGCTTGTTGTTTGTTTATTTTTGGTTTAAATCTTATTTTTTATATTTTCGAGTTTCTTTAATTTTGTATTTTGCTTTGCAAAACGTCTCGGGGTAATTCTAGCCCTTTCATGTTCTCACTGATATCCTTTATCCATACCACTTGTTGTTTCAAGTTCCAAAGTTTCTGTATAATTTTTCTTGGTGATCTGGTTTCTGGTGTCCTCATAATGTGACCGAAAAAAAGAGATATTTTTTTCGTATTGTATATGGGATCGGCACCAGTTCACCGCACACCACTTCATTTGGCGAAATCTGCCACTACTCATCTTTTTTATATTTCTTATTTACACGTGTTACATTTAGGTTTTTGTGATTCCAAATTTTCTGGATGACTTTGAAAAGAGTTTCACATCCGCATGTCACCTCTGGCCGAAAATCCGTCTTATAATTTTTTAATTTAGATTGACATACTTTTTTATTGCTTGTAGTCCATGTTAATTTTTGAGCTTTTATCATTTTGTTCCTTCTTTTTTGCCACGCAGATTTTTTTTAAAGTTGTATGTTATGATTTCTCTTAGGTATTTAAAATGTATTACTATGCTTACTGTCCTGTTATTTACTGTTATGTGGTTGATTGCGAGAGGATCTACTTTCATTAACTCTGTAATTTCCAATGATATATGGAGTCCTATTTTCGCGCTATATTTTGTAGGCTTGCTACTTGATTTCTGGCTCCTAGAATGTTATTAGCAAGTAACATCAAGTCATCTGCGAATCCCAAGCGGAGGCCGGAGTGGCCGAGCGGTTCTAGGCGCTACAGTCTGGAACCGCGCCACCGCTACGGTCGCAGTTTCGAATCCTGCCTTGGACATGGATGTGTGTGATGTCCTTAGGTTAGTTAGGTTTAAGTAGTTCGAAGTCTAGGGGACTGATGACCTCAGAAGTTAAGTCCTTAGTGCTCAGAGCCATTTGAACCATTTTGAATCCCAAGCAATTCATTTGATCTTTCTCGATTCCAATTCTTATATTCATAGGATATTCCATGTACCCTCATCACGTACTCGAGTGCACAGTTGAAAAGTAATGGCGATAAATCATCTCCCTGTCTTAAGCCTGTTTAAGTCTAAATTACTCAGATATTTCTCCTCTGAACTTTATTTTGGATTTGGTGTTTCTTAGAGTTTAGATTATCTTTTTTATTAATTTGGGATGGAGACTGAAATTACTTTGTTCGCTATAACGCCCTGTGCAGGTTCAGAGCCGCTGAGTTAGCTGCATCACGGAGGTGTTCGCGCCTGGGCGCAGCCTCCCACCGTGAAAGCGCGTGGCTCGGTCCGCCGTGCACCCTTCCTCCTGGTACAGACCGTCCAGGTTCTGAGCAGCCGCACGGCAACAGCGCCTGGTGGCCGCCGCAGACGGCGCAGGTAGGTTAAGGACCCACTCGCCAAACCTGGCCGCCGCCGCCGCTGCTGCCCACACAGCAGGTGACACCTCGGGCGTATCGCCTTCTTTTGTCACTCTCTCATCTGGTCAGACGCCAACAGTAAAATACCAGGTGATCAAAAAGTCAGTATAAATTTGAAAACTTAATAAACCACGGAATAATGTAGATAGAGAGGTAAAAATTGACACAAATGCTTGGAATGACATGGGGTTTTATTAGAACAAAAAAAAAAAAAAACAAAGTTCACAAAATGTCCGACAGATCTCTTGCGCTCGTCGCTTGGTGATGATCGTGTGCTCAGCCGCCACTTTCGTCATGCTTGGCCTCCCAGGTCCCCAGACCTCAGTCCGTGCGATTATTGACTTTGGGGTTACCTGAAGTCGCAAATGTATAGTGATCGACCGATATCTCTAGGGTTGCAGAAAGACAACATCCGACGCCAATGCCTCACCATAGCTCCGGACATGCTTTACAGTGCTCTTCACAACATTATTCCTCGACTACAACTATTGTTGAGGTATGATGGTGGACATCTTGAGCATTTCCTGTAAAGAACATCATCTTTGCTTTGTCTTACTTTGTTATGCTAATTATTGCTATTCTGATCAGATGAAACGCCATCTCTCGGACATTTCTTGAACTTTTGTATTTTTTTGGTTCTAATAAAACCCCATGTCATTCCAAGCATGTGTGTCAATTTGTACCTCTCTATCTACATTATTCCGTGATTTATTCAGTTTTCAAATTTATACTGACTTTTTGATCACCCGGTTTAATAGAGGTTGTGTCACGTTTCTGGGGGTGGTTTTCGTGCGTGGGATGTGGTCCTCTTAGGGGGGGGAGGGGGGGGGGGGAGGACGTTAAAAATGAAAAAAAATCGATTTTTCAAAAATATGCCTATTTTGTAGCGCACATCTTCCTGAATAGTTCGATGTATAAAACAAGGAAGTTGGCTTGAAAATTAACGCCCAAAAAACTAAGGCATTAAATGAAGCAACAAGTTTACTGTTACGAGTCACCGTTTTATTTATTTCCGCGACGCGTTTCAAAGGTTTAAACCTCCATCATCGGGTTGAATAAATAAAATGGTGACTGCTAGCAGTAAACTTGTTGTTTCATTTAATGTCAATAACAGTCATGGTAAAGCCTAACATAAAATGTTCGCATTTAAAACTAAAGACATGCGGGCAAATGATAAAAGCACTGCAGAGCTTAAGCTTGGCAGCCAGGTAATTGAAAAGGTGGATCAGCTTTGCTACCTAGGAAGCATGATTACACCAGGTGGCGGTGCAACAGAAGACATTAACAGCAGCGTCAACAAAGCAAGAGGAGCTTTTGCAACCCAACGCTGCATCTGGAGATCGAAGGAAATATCACTGAGGACCAAATTGCGGATATTTGAAAGTAATGTAAAATCTGTGCTCCTTTATGGATGTGAAACATGGAATGAGACAAAACAGTTAATCCACAAGCTGCAGACATTCAATAACAGATGCCTGAGGAACATCCTGGGGATGCGGTGGCCAAATGTCATCTCTAACGAAACTCTGTGGGAAAGAACAAACCAGAAGCCAATTGAGCTGCAAATCAGAAGCAAGAAGTGGAGATGGTTAGGACATACTCTTAGAAGACCAAATGGACATATTGCGAGAGAAGCACTTGACTGGATCCCGCAAGGACGACGGAGACGACGCAGGCCCAAAATGACATGGAGACGGTCAGTTGAAGCAGAAGGCCATCAGCAAGGAATAGGATGGGAAGAAATGAAGATACTAGCAGATGACAGAACAAGATGGCGATCGTTTGTTGCAGCCCTATGCTCCACATAAGGAGCTGAAAGGATTAATAATAATGTGTACCAATATGCAGCGCCATACCCCTTCGCACAGCATTCTTTTATCATACGTAAGTGTATCTCGCTCTGTAGAACTCCAATGTTAATATCTGCGCCAGAGATTGTCATACGTAAAACAAAGGACTATTGATATCGATACTTTCTCTGCTGCTATCGACGTTCATTCTTTTGATCGCCGATTTTGTTTGTTCTCTGTTTTGAAAGGCTTGCGGTGTGGTGTTATGAATTTCGAAACGATTTTCATTTGGCTGCTTTGTTTTGGGTTCGTTTGTGCCATATTAGCGCACGAGATACCTAGAATTCGTTGCTACAACCGTAAACAAAGTCACCATGTGAACTCGTTAGGGTTTCCGTTGTGACTGTGGTTACATTTTCTTATTAGTTTACCTCTACATGTTGCTCACTGAACAGTACGCGTTGACAAACTGCTTTTTGCATTAACTGTTTTTATTGCATTGTGACCGATTTTTTAGTTTCTTTGTATAGTGTGCGTCATATTGGAGCCGCTTGCTCTTTGTGTCTGAACACAAACTTTGCCTGGACAGAAATCGAGAACCAGTAAGTTTCTGTGGTCCTCAACAAGGACATCGAGATTACGGCGATTATGTCCCCATTCGAGTAAACAGTTGTGCACCACGTAGGCATTTACTGTTAAAAATTCCGAGAGAGAACGTTTCTAGAAGAGCAATGTGGCATATTAGTCCCTCCCATACAAGTCTCGCGGAATGACCGCGACGAGAAAATCGGAGAAAGTAGAGCCCATACGGAGATTTAGTCACAGTCCTACGTTCCATGCTGTATTGTCAACTGGAAAGTGGAGTGCTGGACGTTATCGTAATACACCGGTTTGAAGAGGAATGAGCATCTCTAAAACGGGAAATCACAGAAGTTGAACAGACAAATAGAGTTACAAGGAAGGTAGCTGCGAAGGAACCGTTCAGATCCAGAAGAAATACTTCAACTGACGGACGAAAGACGTAAGTACAAACGTGTTCGGGGAAAGACATAAAGACAGCAATACAGGTATAAGTCACTTAGGAATGAAATATGTAGCAGGTGCATGAAAGCCAAGGCGAAATGGCTGCCGGTAAAATGCGAGGGCGTCGGAAAATAATATTTCATCGGAAGGACTGATGCAGCGTATAGAAAAGTCAAAACAACATTCAGTGAAATTAAAAGCAATTTATTTCCACTGATAAACGCTGCGATAGCTGGGACGAGTACATTGAAGGCCTGTACGAGGGGAGGAACTGTGTGATGAAATAAAAGTAGAAATGGGAGTCGGCATGCGAGGGAATCCAGTATAAGTCAACTATTCATCATTTTATTTTTCAGCTCCTGTAGTAGTCTCGTTTGCAGTCAAAATTACTAGATTTCAGGTCCGTCTGTTACGCAAAAAGTTTATTTTTTTTTTATGTACAGGTAAACCCAAAATGTTTCGGCGGCTTTGTGCCATCGTCAGTGCCTTACTCTATATTCGGTTCTGTAGAACGCAAACATGTTTTATGTAATAATTATTCTAACGAAATAAGGCCTAGAACTGATTTTGTCTGTTATTATCTTAATTTTCTAAAAGCGTTTGACACAGGTTTGAATTTCTAAAGCATACGGGGAAGTGGCGACCAAACGACTATTGAAGTTAATTTGTAGAATCTAATCAAATGGCTCTGAGAACTATGGGACTTAACATCGGAGGTCATCAGTCCCCTAGAACTTAGAACTACTTAAACCCAACTAACCTAAGGACATCACACACATCCATGCCCGCGGCAGGATTCGAACCTGCGACCGTAGCGGTCGCGCGGTACCAGACTGAAGCGCCTAGAACCGCTCGGCCACACCGGCCGGCAGAATCTAAGAGTTTAGATACATATCATCAGACTTACGGAAAAATATCATCCACATAATTCCGAAGATAGCAATGATAGATAAGTGCGAGAACTGTCGTGCTATCAGCGTTGCATCTCATGCATCCTAGTTACTAACAAAAATAATATAAAGAAGATTTAGAAAAGGAAATCGGATAAAGGCACCGGAGAGGCAGTTCTGACGTTTGGGCTTGATAACGGAAACAAGACTTAAGAAAAATAAACAAGACACGTTCATAGGTTTTGTCGTCCTGGTAAAAGCGTTTCGACAGTGTACAGTAGTGCAAGACATTCCAAATTCTGAGAAAAGTAGAGGTAAAGACGGGTAATATACATTATGTACAAGAATCAAGAGGGAAGATAAGAATAGAATACCAAGAACGAAGTTCACGGACTGAAAAGTGTGTAAGGCTAGGATGTAGTCTTTCGCCCCTGCTATTAAATCAGTTCATCTGAGAAGCAATGGAAGGAATAAAAGAGAAGTCCTGATGTCGGACTAAATGTCAGGGGGAAAGTATACGATTGCTAATATTCGCGCCGGCCGGTGTGCCCGTGCTGTTCTCGGCGCTACAGTCTGGAGCCGAGCGACCGCTACGGTCGCAGGTTCGAATTCTGCCTCAGGCATGGTTGTGTGGTGTCCTTAGGTTAGTTAGGTTTAAGTAGTTCTAAGTTCTAGGCGACTGATGACCTCAGAAGTTAAGTCGCAAAGTGCTCAGAGCCAGAGCTAATATTCGCTGATGACGTTGCTGTCCTACTAAGTCAAAGGGAGGATGAGTATTTCAGTACATACCAAGTGGAATGAGCAGTCTTGTGAGCACAGAATATCGGTTAAGAGTAAACCGAAGAAAGTAACGAGAAGTTGTGGAAAAGAGATTAGCGATAAAGTCAAAGTCAAAGTCAAAGTCCAAATTTGGGGACCAAGATGTAGATGCAGTGAAGGAATTCTATTACATTGGAAGCAAAATAACACATGACGGAGGAATCAACGAGGACTTTGTATCAAGTAAAGAACTTAATTTGTCGAAGAAATTTCTGGTAAAGTACATTTAGAGAAAACGAAGCGTTTGAGATGTGAGTGCTGCAGGAAGATGTTTAAAATTAGGTGGACTGATGAGACAGGGAATGAGGAAGTTCTCCGCAGAATCAGTGAGTATATGGAATAAACACTAACAAGAAGAAGGAACAGGATCGTAAAGCATTTGTTAACCCTTTGAGTACCATCGAGACGTATGTGTCTCACTACAGGTTATCAGAATTCTTATAATTACAGACAGCAGCTGTAGGTTGTGCTGTCTTGAAGTTTCATTGTTAACCTTCGTCTTCGTATTGATACATCGAATTAGTACGCACCAGCAGATAGAAAACGCAACTGCCAGATTCGCAACGCGGGCTGCTTCGCAGACACCATGGGTTCAACGGCTTCCACCCATCAATTGCATCAATTGACGCTTGCCACATCACAAACAAAGCTTGCGTTGTCCACTGACGTGTATCTGTTTACAGTATGTCTTGTAGTTTTTGCAAACTTGTCTTCTGAAACCTGGAGGTACTTACGAATAATCCTGTGTGCCCCCCCCCCCCCCCCCCCCCCCAAATCGCCCCTAACCCACTTGGAAAAAGAAACGACAGGAAAATTTTTTTTCATATTGTTACTTCTGACCAATACATTAATTAAAATAACCATACATTAATGATTTTGAAATAATAATGTCGTGTGACTAGGGCCTCCCGTCGGGTAGACCGTTCGCCGGGTGCAAGCCTTTCGATTTGACGCCACTTTGGCGACTTGCGTGTCGATGGGGATGAAATGATGATGATTAGTACAACACAACAGCCAGTCCCTGAGCGGAGAAAATCTCCGACTCAGCAGGGAATCGAACCCGGGCCCTTAGGATTGACATTCTGTCGCGCTGACCACTCAGCTACTGGGGGCGGACATTTTGAAATAAAATTGGTAGTCAGCATTGTTAAGTAGTTACATAGATGAAAACATTATTGTAAATGTAATAATATGAATGCGATATAAGTTTTTTATGAAGTAAGCAAGCAGAATGAAACAGTGTAAATACACAACAGAAACAGATCTCGCATATTACGCAATTATACAAAATTAATGTGTCTACTACTTAAAAAAGTTGTAGAGTTATTCTACAAAAATGTTTTTACGAGATTAATAATAGGTTAGTGATGTCTTGTTATTTCTCCTACAGTTATGTAGGATCAGATTACATTGAGGCAAGATATTATTCCGAATCTATGCATAATTTGTTTACTAACTAATTTAATTGCATTAGTTGTTATGTAACCTAACAAAACCTAGCGAGGTGGCGCAGTAGTTAGCACATCGGACTCGCATTGGGGAGGGTGACGGTTCAATCCCGCGTCCGGCCATCCTGCTTTTCCGTGATTTCCCTAAATCGCTCCAGGCAAATGCCGGGATGGTTCCTTTGAAAGGGTACGGACAACTTCCTTCTCTGTCCGATGAGACCGATGACCTCGCTGTTTGGTCTCTTCCCCCAAACAACCCAACCCAACCCTAACCTAACAAACGCTGGACTTGGGATGTTCAATTCCAATTCCACTTGCCCAGGTGATGTGGGTGAAGATATACCCACATTTACTCTTTCCTGTCTCCTTTTATTCTCTGCTTAAATTATACCATAAATTTATAATTTCCTACTTCCAAATTCCTGTATTTTTCTTTAAGAAATCTTTCATTTACTTACAGCAGTTATATGCTGTAAGTCAATGAAAGATAACACCAAAGTGCAGACAGAAGAACTCCATGCAGTCCCACCCCCACGTGGTGCTGCATGAGCAACAGTGCCTCAAGTGCGTAGCACAATTTTGCTGCGCAGTAGTAGCCTTGGGTACTGGCTAAGAGATGTGTGTGGAGCACTAATGCCTGTATAAATAATAAGATGTCAGGCCCTAATAGTTGTAATGCAGCTCGAAAAAAGAACAAAAAAATCAGTCAGAAGGTTAAGGCATAAGGCACTAGCCTCCATTGTGCGTAGAGGGAGCAGTAGGGCATAAAAACTGTAGGGAAGGGCAGAGATTGGACTACATCCAAAAAATAATTGAGACGCAAACGCAAGAGATACTCTGAAATGAAGAGGCTGGCCCATGACAGGAATTTTTTTCAGATATTTTCGGTAATCTAGTGGCAAGCTGCACTGTTTTCCCGGTTCTTATTCCTCCTCGATGCTTAATTAGCACGTAAAGCTATTGGGCGTTCGCAAGCAGTTTCTCAGCCGTTACACAGACGCGCGCTGACCAGCTGTTCATTAGAAGGGAGCACCAACTCTGCAGCAACGACGGCCAACAAGTGGCGCCGACCACTCGCACGAAATGACGTACGCTACTCAGGCTTGCGATCTGGGCGCGATTTAAGAGAACCGGTTTCGGCGTCCTGCCGGAAGTCGCACGGCCTTTCTTTGTGCCTCTGGCGAGCCCGCCATTAGTACCACCTGATACCGGCTCTCTCATGACACACTGACGTCTTGGCAAGGGTCACATTGTGTGCTCAACACTTGCATTGTTAACCTGATCGACCCTTGTCATAACGTTTCTCTTTATCCATCAAAGTCCCGTAAGCTACTTTTATATTTGTTTTTGTTTTTTTGTTTTTGGGTCATGAGTCTTCTGACTGGTTTGATGCGGCCCGCCACGAATTCCTCTCCTGTGTCACTCTCTTCATCTCAGAGTAGCACTTACAACCTACGTCCTCAACTATTAGCGCGATGTATTCCAATATCTGTCTTCCTCTACAGTTTTTGCCTTCTACAGCTCCCTCTAGTACCAAGGAAGTCATTCCCTCATGTCTTAACAGATGTCCTATCATCCTGTGCCTTCTCCTTACCAGTGTTTTCCAAATATTCCTTTCCTCTCCGATTCTGCGCAGAACCTGCTCATTCTTTACCTTGTCAGTCCATCTAATTTTCAACATTCGTCTGCAGCACCACATCTCAAATGCTTCAGTTCTCTTCTCTTGCGATTTTCCCACAGTCCATGTTTCACTACCGTACAATGCTGTGCTCCAAACATACATTATCAGAAATTTCTTCCTCAAATTAAGGCCTATGTTTGGTACTACTAGGCTTCGCTTGGCCAGGAATGCCCTTTTTTGCCAGTGCTAGTCTGTTTTTGATGTCCTCCTTGCTCTATCCGTCATTGGTTATTTTGCTGCCTAGATAACAAAATTCCTTAACGTCATGTTCTTTGTGACCATCAATGGCGATGTTAAGTTTCTCGCTGTTCTCATTTCTGCTACTTCTCATTACTTTCATCTTTCTTCGATTTACTCTCTGTGAACATTCTATACCCATTAGACTATTCATTGCACTCAGCAGATCATGAAATTCTTCACTTTCACTCAGGATAGCAATGTCATCAGCGAATCGTTTAATCGATATCCTTTCACCTTAAATTCTCATTCCAGTCCTGAACCTTTCTTTCATTTTCATCATTGCTTCTTCGATGTGCAGACTGAACAGTAAGAGTTCTACACCCTTTCTAATCCGAGCACGTCGTTCTTGGTCGCCCACTCTTATTATTCTCTCTTGGCTCTTGTACATATTGTATATTACCCGTCCCATCCTCTAGCTTACTCCTATTTTTCTCAGAATTTCGAACATGTTGCACCATTTTACATTGTCGAACGCTTTTCCGAGTTCACAAATCCTATGAACATGTCTTGATTTTTCTTTAGTCTTGCTTCCATTATTAGTCGCAACGGCAGAAATGCATCTCTGGTGCGCTTGCCTGTCTTAAAGCCAAACTGAACGTCATCTACGAGTAACACATCGTCAATTTTCTTTATTGTATATTATTCTTGCCAACAACTTGGATGCATGAGCCGTTAAGCTGGGTCCGCAGCTCGTGGTCGTGCGGTAGCGTTCTCGCTTCCCACGCACGGGTTCCCGGGTTCGATTTCCGGCGGGGTCAGGGATTTTCTCTGTCTCGTGATGACTGGGTGTTGTGTGCTGTCCTTAGGTTAGTTAGGTTTAGGTAGTTCTAGGGGACTGATGACCATAGATGTTAAGTCCCATAGTGCTCAGAACCATTTTGTTAAGCTGATTGCACGATAATTCTCGCAGTTGTCAGCTCTTGCAGTCTTCGGCATTGTGTCCGACGATATTTGTCCGAAAGTCAGATGGTATGTCGCCAGACTCATACATTCTACACACCAACCAGTTCCCCAATGACTTTAGAAATTCTGACGGAATGTTATCTATCACTTCTGCTTTATTTGTTCTTAAGTCCTGCAAAGCTCTCTTAAATTCTGATTCTAATACTGGCTCCCCTATCTCCTCTAAATCGACTCCTGTTTTTTTCTTCAATCACATCAGACAAGTCTTCCCCTTCGTAGAGGTCTTCAATGTACTCTTTCCGCTCTTTCCTACCCGCTCTCTCCTCTACATTTAAGCTACCTGTTCAAATGGCTCTGAGCACTATGGGACTTAACATCTATGGTCATCAGTCCCCTAGAACTTAGAACTACTTAAACCTAACTAACCTAAGGACATCACACAACACCCAGCCATCACGAGGCAGAGAAAATCCCTGACCCCGCCGGGAATCGAACCCGGGAACCCGGGCGTGGGAAGCGAGAACGCTACCGCACGACCACGAGATGCGGGCTAAGCTACCTGTAATATTCCGCAAATTGCCAACGCGGACGTGTGTTACTGATACACTAACAGTGCTGCCAACTCGCAAAAAGGAAGGAGATCAGCATTTAGCGTCATGTCAACGTAGACGTCATAATGTAGATGTAGATGTAAGGAGATAGTTGCAGAAATTTTACGAGAAACGTGAAGGTTTGAGATTTTTCTCTAACCAAATTACGAAACGGCTCTGCACGATGTCCCGTAGTTTATTTGTAAACGTAACTAGGCAATTTTCGATTCAAAACTACCCAAAAAAGCGATACATACTGCCGAAAGTAAATACGTTACACAGTGTCGTCTGCTTTAGCCCGAATATGGCGGCCCCATAGGGAACATTGGTGTCCAGGCCATGGAGGTAAAAATAAGAGAAGTTGTCATGACGTCACAAACTTGCTGCCGACCCGAGTGAAGACCTGCCATGTTAGCTACCCCAAAACATTCGCTTCTGGTGTTGTGATTCCGTGTAGTCGTGAAGTGTTTTTGGATTAAAAAAAATGCCGGCTTGCCTCGCTTACAGGTGTATTAATCGTTCTGATTGTAGTCTAAAGTTTATAAACAAATCACATTTCATTCGTAAGTGGACTTATTTAAGCGCTATTTTCTTATACATACTTGAAATTTTGATGCACTGTTAAGTTTTACAGTAAAGTTTTATTTGTGTGATTTTACTTTAGATTGCCTATCAGTCCAACGCGAAGAGCTCTCTGGAGGTGAGCAATACACTTGGTTTTCATAGTTTGGTTATTCCCTAGTAACTGAAAACTCCTGGCAAGAAATATCCTGGAAATGGGGACTAATGTTGTAAAATGCAATAATTTAATATAAAAGTAATGTAATTACATGTAGTTAATTAAATCTTCAGTAAAATGTGTGGAACATCTGTTACAGTGGTTAAATTAGAAGTACTTAAAGGGTTACATATTTGTTAAAGCAAAGTTCCGTATACAAGTCCAGGCTATTTAGATCATTACATAAATCACTGTGTTGTCGTGTTACCCTGTAAATTGCTATTATTTGCCACACTGAATGTCGCTTGGTAGGTGCAATTTAAAAACAAAGCAGATGTGTAAACTACAATGGGTCTGACAATCTTAAATTCACTTCTTTTCCTTCGTAATTTAAAGAATCTTTCACTTTGTTGACGTGACAGCTGGCTTGTTTATATCATCCCTGCATACATCTATGGGACGCCAAAGGAAATAAGGTACGTTTCTTGCAAACTTGAACATTTAAAATTTGCATTTGATTTGAAAATGCAAGGAATACAAATCGGCGCCTCTAAACTATCAATCATTGTTTTTGGAGTTCCGGCCTTATCAATTATCGACACAAACACAATGAAAGCGAACAGAAATGGATTACGCAAACACGCTTTTCATGGCACACACTTCTCTTCTCGGTCATTCGAAATGAATAAACAAAAGTACTGAGGCCAGAAGCATCATATTTTCGTGTCGTATTTCTGTATCGAATAGGCATTTAAGACCAGAAAAACGTTTGAAGTTGCGTTCCTTATGCGGTGTTTTTCACTAAAACAGTGTAACATTTACTATATAAAACAAATATGGCGTGCAAACGACAGAAATAACGAACAAGAAGCAATTGTAAACACTCGTCTGCTAATGTTTTGGGGGATCCAAGATGGCGACAGGCTCCGCCCACTGGCTTCAAAACAACGTACAGCGTCAAGTCTGTAACGCCATCTCCCCTTATCCTACCTCCATGGTCTAGGCCGTTCTGTATCGACCCTGCGTTTAATAAAAATCGGAGGGAGTGTCGCGACTGGACACTCGACGACGAAACAAAGGCAGCCGTGTTGTGGTAAGAGGCGGAGGTGTTTGTCAGCAGGGCCAGTCCGTGCCACGATCGGCGCGTGGCGCAACGAGGTGCGGCAGAGATCCGGCCGCGAGGCGGAGCAGCTTAGCATACAATGCCCACCAGCCACTCCATTCTTACACTACCTGCTGCCTGCCATTCATGTGTTCGCCGCACTAGTCCCAGGCCAGTCCACTCCGGGCTCCAGAGGTCTGCGTGCGAGTCTAGTATCGTGGCGCGGAAACTGGGCTCGGGAATTCTCACGTCGAGTATATGGACTATCAGACCAATTGTGTGATTGGATTGAAGAGTTCTTAGATAACAGAACGCAGTATGTCATTCTCAATGGAGAGAAGTCTTCCGAAGTAAGAATGATTTCAGGTGTGCCGCAGGGGAGTGCTGTGGTATATCGAGAGATTGTAACAATGGAAAATTGTACTGAAATGCAGGAGGATCTGCAGCGAATTGAAGCATGGTGCAGGGAATGGCAATTGAATCTCAATGTAGACAAGTGTAACGGGCTGCGAATACATAGAAAGAAAGATCCCTTATCATTTAGCTACAATATAGCAGGTCAGCAACTGGAAGCAGTTAATTACATAAATTATCTTGGAGTAGGCATTAGGAGTGATTTAAAATGGAATGATCATATAAAGTTGATCGTCGGTAAAGCAGATGCCAGACCGAGATTCATTGGAAGAATCCTAAGGAAATGCAGTCCGAAAAGAAAGGAAGTAGGTTACAGTATACTTATTCGCCCACTGTTTGAATATTGCTCACCAGTGTGGGATCCGTACCAGACAGGGTTGATAGAAGAGATAGAGAAGATCCAACGGAGAGCAGCGCGCTTCGTTATAGGATCATTTGGTAATCGCAAAAGCGTTACGGAGATGATAGATAAACTCCAGTGGAAGACTCTGCAGGAGAGACGCTCAGTAGCTCGGTATGGGCTTTTGTTGAAGTTTCGAGAATATACCTTCACCGAGGAGTCAAGTAGTATATTGCTCCCTCCTACGTATATCTCGCGAAGAGACCATGCTGATAAAGTCAGAGAGATTAGAGCCCACACAGAGGCATACCGACAATCTTTCTTTCCACGAACAATACGAGCCTGGAATAGAAGGGAGAACCGATATAGGTACTCAAAGTACCAAAACGGTTCAAATGGCTCTGAGCACTATGCGACTTAACTTCTGAGGTCGTCAGTCGCCTAGAACTTAGAACTAATTAAACCTAACTAACCTAAGGACATCACACACATCCACGCCCGAGGCAGGATTCGAACCTGCGACCGTAGCGGTCGCGCGGTTCCAGACTGTAGCGCCTAGAACCGCACGGCCACTCCGGCCGGCCTCAAAGTACTCTCCGCCACACACCGAAAAATTCGAAGTAGGTTTTAAAATCCATGGAGAAGAAATAAAAACTTTGAGGTTCGCCGATGACACTGTAATTCTGTCAGAGACAGCACAGGACCTGGGAGAGCAGCTGAACGGAATGGACAGTGTCTTGAACGGAGGACATAAGATGAACATCAACAAAAGCAAAACGAGGATAATGGAGTGTAGTCGAATTAAATCGGGTGATGCTGCGGGAATTAGATTAGGAAATGAGACACTTAAAGTAGTTAAATGAGTTTTGCTATTTGGGGAGCAAAATAACTGATGATGGTCGAAGTAGAGAGGATATAAAATGTAGACTGGCAATGGCAAGGAAAGCGTTTCTGAAGAAGAGAAATTTGTTAACATCGATTACAGATTTGAGTGTCAGGAAGTCGTTTCTGAGAGTATTTGTATGGAGTGTAGCCATGTATGGAAGTGAAACATGGACGATAAATATTTTGGACAAGAAGAGAATAGAAGCTTTCGAAATGTGGTGCTACAGAAGAATGCTGAAGATTAGATGGGTACATCACATAACTAATGAGGAGGTATTGAATAGAATTGGGGAGAAGAGAAGTTTGTGGCACAACTTGACAAGTAGAAGGGATCGGTTGATAGGACATGTTCTGAGGCATCAAGGGATCACAAATTTAGCATTGGAGGGCAACATGGAGGGTAAAAATCGTAGAGGGAGACGAAGAGATGAATACACTAAGCAGATTCAGAAGGATGTAGGTTGCAGTAGTTACTCAGAGATGAAGAGGGTTGCACAGCATAGAGTAGCATGGAGAGCTGCATCAAACCAGTCTCAGGACTGAAGACAACAGCAACAACAACAACAACAACATCGTGGTATTTCATGGGCCCCATGGGTACTCTGCAAAGTCGCGTTACTGCCAATTGTTATATGGCCACTTCGGCTGATCAGGTCCAACCCGTGGAAGAATGTTTGTTCCTCAATGGTGATCCTGTGTTCCAAAACGACACGGCTCCTGTTCACGCAGCTCACATTGTCGAGACTGGATTTGTGACGATGAGGAAGAATTGTCGTATCTCTCCTGATCACCACAGTCACTAGATATGAATATACTGAGCCTTTGTGGTCTACTTTGGAGAGAGGGGTGCATGATCGCTATCGACCTCTATTATTGTTACCTGAATTTGCCACTATTTTGCAGAAAGAAATGATTACCTCGAAAGCAATAAATGACCTGTATTTAGCCATTCCGAGACAAGTGGAAGATTTTTTGAAAGTCAACGGTTGTCCTAAACAGTATCAGGCATGGTAATGTGTTTTTAGTGTTTCCAATTTCTGTCCTCATGTTCTGCACAGATTCCATAACGAAATTCCGTCTCTGATAGAAAATCCAAAGAAATTCTGGTCATATATTAACTACACCAGCCACAGGACGCAATCAATTCCTTAACTGTGCGATAGGAATTGTGAAGTTACTGACGACAACGTCACAAAAGCAGAATTACTAAACACGATTTTCCGAAATTCTTTCACCATATTAGATCAGCAAATATTTCAAAATACGAATCGAGAACAGTTACCAAAATGAGCAGTTTTGAAGAAAGTACCATCGGTGCAGTCAAGCAGTCTAAAGCACATAATAAAGGCGAGTCTTCTGGTCCAAACTGTGTACCAATAAATTTCTTTTCGGAGTGTTGTTGTTGTTGTGGTCTTCAGTCCTGAGACTGGTTTGATGCAGCTCTCCATGCTAACCTATCCTGTGCAAGCTCCTTCATCTCCCAGTACCTACTGCAACCCACATCCTTCTGAATCTGCTTAGTGTATTCATCTCTTGGTCTCCCTCTACGATTTTTACCCTCCACGCTGCCCTCCAATGCTAAATTTGTGATCCCTTGATGCCTCAGGATATGTCCTACCAACAGATCCCTTCTTCTAGTCAAGTTGTGCCACAAACTTCTCTTCTCCCCAATCCTATTCAATACCTCCTCATTAGTTATGTGATCTACCCACCTAATCTTCAACATTCTTCTGTAGCACCACATTTCGAAAGCTTCTATTCTCATCTTGTAATGAAATAGCTCCATCTTTGGCAATCATACACAATAGCTCGCTCATAGAAATATTCATAACTAATGATTGTAAACTTGCACAGATCGCACTAATAAACAAGAAAGGAAACATAAGTAATCCGCTGAATTACAGACCCATGCGACTGTATTCAATTCGTATTAGGATTTTGGAACATCCATTGAGTTCCTACGTTATGAAACAGCTCGAAGAAAACGATTTATTGACACGCAGCCAGTACCGATTCGGAAAATATCATTCTTATGAAACACAAATGGGTCTTTAGTCATACGAACTAATGAGTGCTGTCAACAGGTGATTTCACGTTGATCCTGGATATTGGTACTGTCAGGGAGCTGACGTCACAGCTGGTCCCACAGATGTTCTATTGGTGAGAGATCTCGGGACCTCGCCGGCCACGACAGTACCTCAACATGAGAGGTAACACATGAGTACGCAGAATGTCTGTGACCGTTTTGCCGTTAGAGTCCCTTCAGACAATACCAGCCGTGACGTGAAGTCATACCCGTTGCTCCACCACACCATGACTCCAGGAGCAACACTTGTGCCTCTCCAAAACATTTGCAGAATGCGACCTCTCACCAGGACGCCGCCATACTCGTCCACGATGGGCATCCGATGTTCTGCAGAATCGCAATTCGTTGCTGAACATAATGCGACGCCATTTATTAGTCGCAGCATCATTTCAAACGCAGCCGTTTGTGTTGTGCTGTCAGAAGCAGCCTGCACATTGGATGGTAATTCCCTAGTCCGGGTGCTGCTAGTCTCCTACCGATGGTACAGTAAGACACTGAATCTTACAGGCAGTCCATTACTTTCTTAGACTTTCTCAGCGATTCTATATCATCTCTTGTACTCGGGTGTACAGTCGATGGTCTGCGTCTTTTCAACACAATATTTCGACGTTGTAGCTCGGGGTCTTCATCAGGTGTTTCCTGCGACTGGTCGATAAGTTTTTTTTAAGTACATTTCATTCCTTCTCCTGAGGGGAGAAGGCGGGCTTTTCTAGGGCTTATCTGTTTGCCCTTTATCAACCAGAGGTTACAATTTTTATTTTATTTCCATTTTTTCATATATTTGATTATTTGTTATTATTTTATATTGAGTATCTTTAGTTTTACGTTACTTTTTAGCGAATTTAATAGAATATTAAGGAAAAATGATTGAGTTAATTTTACTAAAAATTGAACTAATTTGACAAAATAATTAATCTAACAGAACTAATTAGACAAAATAATTGAATTAACATGTGAAATGGTGATAACAAGTTAAATGAAATGAGTGAAATGATTTAACAACGTATATGGGTGTGATTTGACAATATAAATGGAAGTGACATTTTAACCTAATGGGAGATGCTTATAGTGTTTACAGTTATTTTTTCTATGCTATTATCCCAAGATAGTGCAGAAGAATGAAGGAGGGCGTTGGTGTTGTGGGTCGTATCTCCTAACTCATAACTAATCTTAAAACTAGTGTTACATGTTCTCCTTTCCTGCTTCGCAGTACTTGGAGCTGGTTGCCTTATATCTAGTTTTACATGTTATCCTTACCTCTTTGGTAGTACTTGGAGCTGGTTTTTACAATGGGTCTTGAACTTATCTAACATTTCCTTAAAGCTATTGTGCTCAGTGCTATGAGGTGTGTTGAATGCGGGGGCTGTCGTGGTGTATTAGGTCGTTCTTTTCTGTCTCACTGTCTTTCGCCTAGGTGGGGTGGAATAGTTTCTCCTTCTGTCTGTTGTGTCATCGTGGGCGCTAAGTCGGGGAACTCGTTTGATGTATTTTGCGCTACTGTACGCACTGGGTAAATGTACTTGGTTTTCGCGTGTCTCGTTGTGTGTGGCTTGGTCGTCAGTATGTCTTCCATGTCGGGTCGCTTGTGTAGGATGTGTGAGCCGTATCTTGCCCTTAGTTTTGCCAGTCTTGTCTGTAGTGGGGTTATTCCTGTTGTCTTGTATAATACTTTGTCGCTAGGGGTGCGGTATGGTAGCTTAGCTATGCTGCGCAGTAGTCGGCGTTCTTTCGAGTACAGTCTGTTTGCTACTGTCTTTGGTATTCCGCCCAGTGGTGCAGCGGCGTATTCGTGATTGGTCGTATGTATGTCTTGTATGTGTGTATGTCTGTCCTAGTGGAGCAGCCATACAGTCGTCCTTATACTTGTCGAATTAACTGTTGTCGTTTCGTCGTTTTGTTGAGCAGGTGTTGTAGGTGGGTTTGGTAGTTCAGGTGCTTGTCAAGGTAGACGCCGAGGTATCTTGCGGTGTCGGTCAGTGTAAGGGCTCGTTCCATAGTCGGAGTGTTATGTCTTCCTGTTTCTGCTGTCGTTTTCTCGTAAGGTTGCGGTATTGGAGTAATAGTAGTTGTGTTTTTGTCGGGTTGGGTCGAATTCTCCATTCGGTCATCCAGGACTCTAATTTGGTCAGGTATTTTGCAGCTTTTTTTTTGTATTACGTCAGTTCTGAGTCCCGTGCACCAATAGGCGATGTCGTCTGCATATGGGTCGATTTTTTCATGTTGGTCTGTTGGGGTCGGTATGTCGACAAGCTGGCCATGTCCCTTATTCATGGCTGAGCGGTGTCTGGTGTTCTCTACGCCGTACGCGCCCGCTGCGGAACACCAGACCCGCTCAGCCATTAGTAGGGGACACGGCCAGCTTGTCGACCAGTCGCTGGAAACACCTGATGAAGACCCCGAGTTACGACGTCGAAATATTGTGTTGGGAAGACGCAGACCACCGGCTGTACACCCGATTCCACGAGTATTCCGTTACTTGTTCTCGGATGGCAACCATAGATGTGAAGGGGTTAGAAGGGGTTTTAGAAGGGGTTACAATGTCCTTGGTGTACAATACGTCGCTCCTTCTTTGTGGTGGTGACATGTGGTCGGCCGGAACAGTGATGACGAGTATGTTCCCACGCAGCCCATCATAGGGTCAATGTCCCCTCCGAATGCTCCACAAATCTAGATATTAAACGATTCGACCAACCGGCCTAATGGGGACCCACAATGAGACCCTTTTCAAACTCTGCCTGGTTCCGATAACGCTGTCTCGCTGGTTACGCGGCATCTTCCTGTCCTTCACAGTGATCCTTCAACAACTAACACAGTTCACGCCCATTGTATATGCTACCAGGCCAGGTAACAACACTAAACACAAACAACATTAACGCACTCCGGTGGTCGTTAAATATGTCACAGATAACTGCAGGTCTAATCATTTACATACTCGCCGATGGCGTGTACAATAAATTACACTGACGTCCGACCATGTCATCTGGATGCTTTTTAGTTTTTTTCTT
Organism: Schistocerca piceifrons; assembly: GCF_021461385.2. Taxonomy (NCBI): domain Eukaryota; kingdom Metazoa; phylum Arthropoda; class Insecta; order Orthoptera; family Acrididae; genus Schistocerca; species Schistocerca piceifrons. The sequence goes on along the minus strand of NC_060139.1, from coordinate 215,550,576 downwards.
AGGCGTGTGGTACTTTACCCCCTTCTCAAGATCGCCACAATCTTGATTATTATATCTAAGGTACCTCCGCACCCAAACAGAGAATAAATTTGCTTTCCGCGATAGGAGTGTGACAGTTCGTAAAATAACGTGGGTGAATGCTGTGTCTTGAGGAGTCTGTGGACGATGGCGCCCTTCTCTGAAGCTTCCTAACGCCTGCGGTTTCCTGGCAGTTGGGAACAAGCAGCCGGTAGTCCTGCTTTCTGTGAAGGACGCCGGAGTGTCGTCATGCTGCAGGGGTCTTGCGATGTACGGAAAGACACGGAAGGCCTTTCCCACAACAAACTGCCGCAGCGCCGCTTCCTCCAGAGTGTTCGTGCTTTTGACGTAATGCCCGAAATGGCGGAGTGACAAATGAACAATTTAAGAGCACGATGATAAGGGATATATGGAGATACTGCTTCAAACATTAAGGTTGATGTCCGTAACAATAACAACCATATCTTCGTCATTTTATTGCTATTTGTAAATTTTCTGAAACCGCGCGACCGCTACGGTCGCAGGTTCGAATCCTGCCTCGGGCATGGATGTTAGTTAGGTTTAAGTAGTTCTAAGTTCTAGGGGACTAATGACCTTAGAAGTTAAGTCCCATAGTGCTCAGGGCCATTTGAACCATTTTGTAAATTTTCTGAAATAACGGATATTCATTTTTGTAGAATAATTCCTGTTTTATTCATTTCCATTTTTATTGTTAAATTTTACGAATGTACCGACAGACCGTGCATATGACCAAAATTTAACATGCTTCTAGATGTCTGTGTGAGCTAGCTGCTGACGCTGCCCAAGTTATCTTCGAAGTGTCATTTATGATGTGCTCGTTGTGGACAATCCATCCACGCTGTAAAGCTTTAAGTGAGCTCTTCCGGGACGGAAGAAGAAGAGTGTGTGGTTAGTCTTCCAGGCCCCATCAACAGACACCAGTCTTCCAGTGCCCGTGACACGGCTCGGCAGCTCATTCTTGTACTCTGACACAGCACGTTCCCACAATTTAGGATCCTCAGCTATGGTCCGTCGATTGCGAGGTCGGCGGACAGAGGCCTGGAAATGACTTTTAGTGTAGTTATTTAAGAATTACAGGATCGACCTTAATGTCATCATACATGTATTCGTTGTCAGGCACTCTACAGGTCATGATGGAGATACGCTTTCGTATTAGTCTGAAGTAAGGATAGATGTCTACGTACTCCACAGGTTTCGCAGTATGTGTGAACTTTTCTTAAATGAAATATATAGTTACACCAGCTGAATTATTTGAATCCGTCTCAAGCACTGGTTCTTCAAAATTAATAGATACCCTTTTTTTGGGGTAAAGACGTCGCCTTCTTCCATCTATCCTACGAAGAGTCTTTTGAGTGTTTTGAACAACGTAGCACTACTGCACCGTTCTCAGTGGCTGGCTGCAGCCGTACCAGCATGTCTCGGAATTCTTCTGTCTCCCTCTTCAGCATAATCTGCTAAGTCTTCCAAGCATCCTTATAGCACACACACCTAAGACGCTGCTGTATTCTCATTTTTGCTCTCCTTTGCTCATCCCATAATAAAAAAAGAAAAAAATCTCGTTTAAGGCACTGGACTCGTATTCGGGAGGACTGCGGTTCAAATCCGCGTACAGCTATCCAGAATCAGCTTTACCGTGGTTTCCGTAGGTCACCTAAGGAAAGAGCCGCAATGGTTCCTTTGGAAACCACATGGTCCACATCGTTGTCTACCCTTTTAGCACCGGAGCTTGTACAATGTCTCTAATGACGTCGTCGAAAAAAGGAATGTTTAATCAATGTTTTTCCGGGGGATGTGCAGAAAACTCATTACTTTTGAAATAAAATAAATCAGCGTTTTTGATGGATTATCACTTGTGTTAAACATGACGTGGTAGATAGCACGAAAGAACTGTATGTCTTCATATCGTTTTCCTGGAAATAATGATGGTCACTTTCGAGGAAAGAAGCTTCTTACTTACGAAACTACTCGTGAGCACCAGAAAGACTTTCCCCTACATAGCAGGTTTCAGTACGTCACCCGATAGGCGAACATCTTGTGACTGCCAGCTGTGGCTCTTTGTACTGACATTAGAAGCAGGAAATGTCACTGATGGGTGTAAGGATCTTGTGGCTGGTAAATATGACTCTTTTCCCTGATATCACCTCAAGGAATTTTCACGTCAAGAGTGAATATATTATCTTTTAATAAGGGTGTTTTGCCTAACTGTATTTGAAGGAAGGCAGTCGTTGACGAACATCTTTTTGATGCACAATATGCTACACGAAAATACGTCTGTGAACCTTCCTTATTTACTACAGGATGTATTTTGAGGACACTTTCGTTTCTAGCTTTGGGTCTAAGAATGCGAAACTTTATTTGCATAGATGTTACCCATGCCGGGTTTAAAAGAATGCAGCAGTCGTCCATAGAAGTGATGCCGAAGAAATTTTCGAACCGTTCCACCCGAACCGGGTCTTCTGTGACTGAGGGCTCAAATTTACACGTAATGATTAACGCACGACTGTGCAGGAGCGACATGAAATAGATTGAATTTCTGCACTCCAGAGAAGGTTGGAAAATTCACCGTCTAAAAACGCTCTGCGTCGCGACTTTTTTTTCCGCTATCAGGTTGCTCAGACCCTGGACACGTATTCACGAGGAAAAACAGAACAAGTCGCTGGCAGGCTTTTCAGAATCGGATTTACGGTGGTTTCGTTAACTCTTATCGAGTGCCGGGGTGATTACTTTAATTAATTACAACAAATAAGATACAGCTTTGTTTGCAATCTGTCTTTAGTTCCATGATAGCAGTATAAGGTCAAGCAGCTCCTCTTACTTGCTTCACTTCCTTTAGTGCGTTCATTCATGGACAAGACGCACATTTATATACTGGTGGTGATGGTCATTCCGGAAAGCATCTTTGAGTAAATACGACAATATTACGAGGGTTATTCCAAAAGTAAGGTCCGATCGGTCGCGAAATGGAAACGACGATGAAAATCCGATAAAGCTTTGCACAGATGTGTTGGGTAGTGTCTCTAGTATAACCCCAGTTAGCATCACGTCGCTCTTCTCATTTCTGAGCTCGCAGTGAGTGCGTAAAGATGTCTAGAAAATAGTGTCTGCCGCCAAGTACGAGGGCCTGGTGAGAAATTTCGCCTGAAGCTATGCAGCCAACATTACATAACTGTCGTGCTGTTTCGTCTTCACGACAATTCTCAGCCGCATTCTGCAGGGGCAATGAAGATGCTCCTGCATCGTTTTCAAATGGAAATGTGAGATTACCCACAATACAGTCCGCAATTGTCTCCCCCTGAGTTTCATCTCTGGTCACATGAACCGCTGTCTTTGAAGACAACATTTTGACACAGACAACGAGGTGTAGGCCAGCGTGGAGAATTGGCGGAAAGCACTGGCGGCTGCCTTCTATGATGAGGCTATTGAAAAGTTGGTACAACGCTATGACAAAAGTCTAAGTCAGAACGGCGACTACGTAGAGAAGTAGCTGAAAGGTGTAGCTAATTGTTACAAGTAAAACATTTCTGATGTTCACTGTGGTTTCAATTTGGCAATCAATCGGACCTTACTTTTGGAATAACCCTCGTAATTCTGCAGATTAGTGTAGGACACTAAAAGTAAACTGTTCCATGCACGCATTGAAATCGCCAGGATAAAGTCGTTCTACAAGGCTTGGTTGAAATGGCTCTGAGCACAATGGGACTAGTCATGTGTGATCGTAGCGAATGCCATTACATTTTTGTAGGAAGAGGCATATTTTATAAATATCTCATAAAAATCTGTGCTCTAGAGGGTTCCATGTATTATAGATGCTCACTAAAGAGAATAAAGGAGGGGTAAACATTGACGCAAGTAAGCTACTTCTCAAGGCTCTACCACTCACTTTGGAGAACCGCAAAGGAACGGAAAGAAAATTTTATTTTTAGCAAGCATTTGAGAGCAATTTATCAGGGGACTGACACATAATTTGCACATGAAGCGTAGTCTTTATTTTAGATTGTCAACAGCTTAATATGTGATGTCCACTACTCAACATTTTTACCGCTTTGTGAGATTTCGTTCTGTCAGCACGTGGTCGATGTTTGGTTGATTGTTTATACACTATTTCTTTTTCGGTGCTCTAGTGAGAAATGATTAACTTTGAGCGCCTGTATTTGCTGAACTATTAGTCGTACTGACATAAGTTGTTTATAGACTCGCAAGCTGTAGCTTAGAAGTTACGCTAGATACTCGTATACGTTTCTGCATAGGCCTCAGCCGCCGCACCGCAACTCTCCCACAGCGCGGTTGTTGCTCGCGATGGAGTCTCCACCACTAACTTTGTCACCTCCCGTAGGGCACTATCGGCGCATCTGTGTGCCTTTTTTTTTTGCGAGCACTCAAACTACTTATACGTTGTGTAACGTGCGTTATTGTATTTGCACCTATTATTAGGTTTGTGCATAAATTCGTAGCGCTTTTGTTTTGCATGTTGGTATTCCGGTTGCTACGATTTGTTTATCGATTGTCATTTTTTATTTGTAGTTCACTATTTCTGTTTGAGTTTAGATATTGTTATTTTGTCATCTGGAGATAGTGAGTAGACCTGTGGACACTAGAACATGGCGTGCCAAATGGAGAAATAAGAATACTGGAACATATTATTCTGTCGCTTTGAGTTTAACAGAAGAGTGACAGCAGCGGAGGAAGACAGAAGCATTTCTGCATTGTCTGGGGCTAATGCCACTGGACAGAGCACGGCAAGAAAATAATTTTATTGTTTTAAGGTTCAAATGGCTCGAAGCACTATGGGACTAAACATCTGAGGTCATCAGTCCCCTAGACTTAGAATTACTTAAATCTAACTAACCTAAGGACATCACACACATCCATGCCCGAGGCAGGATTCGAACCTGCGACCGTAGCAGCAGCACGGTTCCGGACTGAAGCGATTAGAACCGCTTGGCCACAGCGGCCGGCTTTGATTTAAGGAGGGAAGATTGTTTCAACGCATTAATCCACTATGATACACGTCAGTGCATTTGAGAATTGGCAAATGTAATGAACTGTGATCATTTCAGCGTCACGTGACATTTTGCATGCAATAGGGAAGGTTAAAAAATCGGGTGTGTGGGATCGCATGCTCTAAGCCGAAATCACAAAAGTCAGTAGGTGGCGATATGTGCATCTCTGCTTGCTTGTCGTCAATTCACCTGGGAACAAGAGCAACCATTCCAATCCTGTATCGTTAATGGTGACGAGAAATGATGTCTTTATGCTAACATAATGAAAAGAAAACAATGGTTGAGCCCAAACAAAGCAGCAATTTCCCCTACAAGGACACGCGCGCATTCACAAAACATGATGTTAAGGATCTGGTGGGATGGTGACAGTGTGGTGCGTTACGAATTGTTTCCTCGAGGTGTACCCATCAAATCTGTCACTTATTGTCAACAACTGAGGCGTCTTGCAGAACAACGACCAGAAAACGGCGTGAATTGATTCTATGCCACGATCACGCCCTCCCGCATTCTGCTTGTCTGACGAAAAGCACTATACAGGAGTTACTAGACTGATCTTGTACCCTGAGATTTTCACCTTTTCCGCGCTCTGTCGAACAACCTCCAAGAAACTTCCTTTCCGGATGAAAATGCGCTCCGAACATAACGAGTTCTTCGCCTCAGAACCACGTGGTTTGTATTGTCGCGAAATCGCAAAGTTACCTCAACTTTGGCAGATTGTTCTAAACAATGACGGAGAATATATCATTCACGACTAAATTCTTTGTTATTTGTATGGGAAAACGCTACGAACTTATGCACTAACCTAGTATAATACACTACTGGCCATTAAAATTGCTACATCACGAAGATGACGTGCTACAGACGCGAAATCTAACCGACAGGAAGAAAATGCTATGATATGTAAATGATTAACTTTTCAGAGCATTCAGACAACGTTGGCGCCGGTGGCGACACCTACAACGTGCTGACATGAGGAAAGTTTCCAACCGATTTCTCAAACACAAACAGCAGTTGACCGGCGTTGCCTGGTGAAACGTTGTTGTGATACCTCGTGTAAGGAGGAGAAATGCGTACCATCAGGTTTCCGACTTTGATAAAGGTTGCATTGTAGCCTATCGCGATAGCGGTTTATCGTATAGCGACATTGCTGCTCGTGTTGTCGAGATCCAATGACTGTTAGCAGAACATGGAATCGGTGGGTTCAGGAGGTTAATACGGAACGCCGTGCTGGATCCCAACGGCTTCGTATCACTGGCAGTCGAGATGACAGGCATCTTATCCGCATGGCTGTAACGGATCGTGGAGCCACGTCTCGATCCCTGAGTCAACAGATGGGGACGTTTGCAAGACAACAACCATGTGCACGAACATTTCGACGACGTTTGCAGCAGCATGGACTATCGTCTCGGAGACTATGGCTGCGGTTACCCTTCTCGCTGCATCACAGACAGGAGCGCCTGCGATGGTGTACTCAACGACGAACCTGGGTACACGAATGGCAAAACGTCATTTTTTCGGATGAATCCAGGTTCTGTTTACAGCATCATGATGGTCGCACATTGGAAGCGTGTATTCGTCATCGCCATACTGGCGTATCACCCGGCGTGATGCTATGGATTGCCATTGGTTACACGACTCGGTCACCTCTTGCTCGCATTGACGGCACTTTGAACAGTGGACGATACATTTCAAATGTGCTACGACCCGTGGCTCTACCCTTCATTCGATCCCTGCGAAACCCTAAATTTCAGCAGGATAATGCAGGACCGCATGTTGCAGGTACTGTACGGGCCTTTGTGGATACAGAAAATGTTCGACTGCTGCTCCGGCCAGCACATTCTCCAGATCTCTCACCAACTGAAAACGTCTAGTCAATGGTGGCCGAGCAACTGGATCGTCACAATACGCCAGTCACTACTCTTGATGAACTGTGGTATCGTGTTGAAGCTGCACGGGCAGCTGTACCTGTACACGCCTTCCAAGCTCTGTTTGACTCAATGCCCAGGCGTATAAAGGCCGTTATTACGGCCAGAGGTGGTTGTTCTGGGTACAGATTTCTCAGGGTCTATGCACCCAAATTGCGTGAAAATGTAATCACATGTCAGTTATAGTATAATATATTTGTTCAACGAATACCCGTTTATCATCTGCATTTCTTCTTGGTGTAGCAATTTTAATTGCCAGTAGTGTACTTTCTATGTTCCCATTGCACTGCGTCCAGAACAGCGTGTAGAAAGGCTGTAAATTAACGACTGTGCTGCGTGTGAAAAAGCATTGAAACAATACAACAGTAATGAGTGATTTCTCCGTATTACTCAGTGTTTCTGTTCACTTTCTAGATAGCAATCAGATTCACTCATTCTTCAAAAAGTAGAACTAAAAGTATGTTTTTGGTATGCAGGGAAAGCGTTTTGCTTATTTTCCAGCAAGGAAACAAGAGCGTCAGTACTATGTAAAGAAAATTATGTGACGGTGGTAGTCTTGCGCGAAACTTGAGTCTGAGGGCGGCCGACGGGCCGGATCGTGTTCGGCTGCCACCCAGCCGGCAGCATTCGATACGGGTGGGCTCCTCTGCTACGTCGCGGTGCGGGTACCATCGTGGTCGTCTCACGCGAAGCGTGGCTATCACCGACTGGAGACTCCACAAACCAGCCGCGGCCCCCGTGCTGGCCGCCGCAGCCTTCACCTCGACCGCGCCGCCGTCCCACTGACCAGCGACTAGTAGCCCGGAAGCGATAAAGTGACCGAGCCACGCCAAGCAATGCTGCCCGGGCCTCTGAGATAACGCGGACGCCTCAAGCTTTCCCTGCTCGTGGCGCGCGTCCGCCGCCGCTGTTATCTGCCACCCCAATTCTTGCGGTGCCTGCGGGTACTTACCTTGATCACATCTCATACAGCTGTCCGTTAAACTACGAATAAATACACGTTTGCCCCTTTTTTTAAACTTCAAGTACGAGGGGCGTTTCAAAAGTCCGTGCAAAGTCCGAGAGATGGCACCGCCGGCGCGTATCGAGGTCATGTTTAGTTAGTAGCATCTTTGGAAAGAACGCACCAAATTTCAGCCATGTTGTTGTGGTCTTCAGTCCATAGACTGGTTTGATGCAGCTCTAAATGCCACTCTATCCTTTGCAAGCTTCTTTATCTCCCAGTACCTACTGCAACCTACATACCTCTTAATCTGTTTAGTGTATTCATCTCTTGGTCTCCCTCTACGATATTTACCCTCCACGCTGCCCTCCAATACTAAATTGGTGATCCCTTGCTGCCTCAGAATATGTCCTACTAACCGATCCCTTCTTCTAGTCAAGTTGTGCACAAATTTCTCGTCTCTCCAGTTCTGTTCAATACCTCCTCATTAGTTATGTGATCTACCCATCTAACCTTGAGCATTCTTCTGTAGCAAATGGTTCAAATGGCTCTGAGCACTATGGGACTTAACATCTGTGGTCATCAGTCCCCTAGAACTTAGAACTACTTAAACCTAACTAACCTAAGGACATCACACACATCCATGCCCGAGGCAGGATTCGAACCTGCGGCCGTAGCAGTCGCGCGGTTCCGGACTGAGCGCCTATCTTCTGTAGCACCACATGTCGAAACCTTCTATTCTCTTCTTCTCTAAACTATTTATCGTCCACGTTTCGCTTCCATACATGGCTACACTCCATACAAATACTTTCAGAAACGACTTCCTGACACTTAAATCTATATTCGATGTCAACAAATTTCTCTTCTTCAGAAACGCTTTCCTTGCCATTCCCAGTCTACATTTTATATCCTCTCTACTTCGACCATCGTGAGTTATTTTGCTCCCCAAATAGCAAAACTCCTTTACTACTTTAAGTGTCTCATTTCCTAATCTAATTCCTGCAGCATCACCCGATTTAATTCGACTACATTCCATTATCCTCGTTTTGCTTTTGTTGATGTTCATCTTATATCCTCCTTTCAAGACACTGTCCTTTCCGTTCAGCTGCTCTTCCAGGTCCTTTGCTGTCTCTGACAGAATTACTATGTCATCGGCGAACCTCAAAGTTTTTATTTCTTCTCCATGGATTTTAATTCCAACTCCGAATTTTTCTTTTGTTTCCTTTACTTCTTGTACAGGTTGAATAACATCGGGGATAGGCTACAACCCTGTCTCACTCCCATCCCGACCACTGCTTCCCTTTCATGCCCCTCGACTCTTGTAATTGCCATCTGGTTTCTGTACAAATTGCAAATAGCCTTTTGCTCTGATTGTCAAAAAATGTACGATAAAGAAATTCGTGTGGTGATTAAACATTACTTTATGAAATGCAAAACGCCTCAGGAGATTAAAGAGAAGCTCCATAAAAATTACTGTGACTCTGCACCTTCGATTAGAACAGTTTATAAGTGGTTTTAAAGTTTTCGGAGAGGTCATATGGCCACAAGTGTTCCTGAAAGTTCTGCACGCCCTGTGGCGGTTATGACTCGAGAAACCATTGATAAAATCCATGATATGGTGATGGATGACAAGAAGAGTTAAGGTGCGTGAGGTTGCTAGTGCTGTGGGCATCTCGAATGAATGGGTATATAATATTTTGCATAAACATTTGGACATGAGAAAGCTATCCGCAAGATGGATTCTGCGATTGCTCACGCTTGGCCAAAAACGGAATCGTGTGAAGTGTTGCAAGGATGGTTTGCAGCTGTTCAGGAAGAACCCGCAAGAATTTAAGCGTCGTTTCGTCACTGTGGATGAAACATGGATACATTACTATTCTCCTGAGACCAAACAACAATCTTAACAATGGGTTATCAAGGGAGAATCTGCACCAGAAAAGGCGAAGTCTAGTCCTTTGGCCGGAAAGGTTATGGCGACTGTCTTTTGGAATTGGAAAGGGATAATCCTCATCGACTATCTGGAAAAGGGTAAAACTATTACAGGTGCATATTATTCATCGTTACTGGACCGTTTGAAAACCGAGCTGCCCGATAAACGCCGGCGATTGCACCGCAAAAAAGTCCTTTTCCGTTACGACAATGCACCAGCACACATTTCAGCACGTGTAGTTGCAAAATTAAAGCAAATAGGATTCCAACTCGTTTCCCATCCCTCCCATTTTCCAGACTTGACTCCCTCGGACTACTGTTTGTTCCCCAATTTGAAGAAATGGATGGCGGTACAAAGATTTTATTCAAACGAGGAGGTGATTGCAGCAACTAATAGCTATTTTGCAGACTTGGACAATTCCTATTATTTGGAAGGGATCAACAAATTAGAACAGTGTTGGACGAAGTGTGTAAGTCTAAAAGAAGTCTATCTCGAAAAATAAAAAAGGTTTACCCGAAACACGTAAGTGGTTTTTATTTTTGCACGGTCTTTTCAAACGCCTCTCGTAGGTATGTTCGGTGATAATATAATATAATATAATATTGATGTCGTACGTTTAAGAGTCGTAGTTTGAATATCGACCATTAAGTCCTTGCAACAGTGTGGCATCTATGTTAAAGAGGAAGCCAGGTTACTTGTTACCATTGTGCGTAAATTTTTCATCGTGTAAACGAATCTGTTTGTGAACGTGTCTCATAACGGTGCCAGTACAGCTCATGTCAAATGTGGTGACGGCTAAGGCTGGAATACTGGGTACTGTTGTAGCTAAGCGTATTCATTGCTCATTCAGTTCACGCTTTACTGGTGTCAGGTAGTATGCGCCGGTATTGCTTGATATGTTTTGTTTTCAACTGTTAAAAAATGTTACTTCAAATTAAGTGAACATATTTTCTTTTTATGATACGCAAGAATTACGTTTGATCTACGTAAATACCGGTTGTCCCAGGAGGAATGGTCAATATTCCGAGATAAGACAGGAATGATCGTTTGGAGGAAAACAGTCTAGTAAAAATGGGCTCTTAAATCTATACTTAAGAGCTACGAGCAATTCGTCTTCGATAGTGTGAAACAAATCTCTACTACTGAAAGCCCTTTCGTTTCCTATTTTGAGGGTTGGTGGTATCTAACGAAACAAAAAAAGGGTCCAGTAAACACGGGCTCCAAAGTGGACATCTTAAGAGCTATGAATCCTTCTTCAGTAGAAAAGATATGTTTCACAGTAGCGCAGATGAAAAAGTGTGCATAGCTCTTACCGTATTTATTTTTGAGCCCATGTTTAGTACACTTTTTTGCTCGAATGATCGTTCCTATCATTTCTCTGAATGTTGAACAATCTTCTTGCGACATCCACTACAAGCGAATATGTACAGGATGCCAACATATCCACAATTAAGGTTTCTCAAATGTTCTGCCAGTATTCGAATAATTTACTCGCTCGTCTGTTACTCTGAAAGATAATTATTGTGTCATTTTTTTTCGTTTTCCGTCGTTTAATTGTTGCGAGTGATACAAACTTTTAACTCTCTCTAATTCTGTCACAGTCTGTGTACCGTTGAACATCTTCACGATATGATGCGACAGTGGAGGGACGTTGTATTCGTCGACAAGCGATGGCAACGGTTGTTACTTTTTGACACTTTCGTTATTACGAAAAACACTACGAAAATGGAAGAGAATTCCATGTTACGATAACTGTGGAGTGAGCAATAAGAATAAATTTACATCTGGATTATTAGTGGAGCTACGAATAGCTAATAAAATGCATTACAATCGGTACGCAAAACGTTGCGAGAACATAATGTTAACTATAGTTATACTTATTGATTAATAAATATGACATCAGATGTATTTGTGTGTTGCGATCACGCCGTTCTTCAGAGTCGGCACCATAAAAGTGCCCTGGAAAATATTTCATGCAACTAAAGATAGGCAACCCAACTTACATCATATACTCCCAGCATGGATGTGTAAGTTGGGTTGCCTATCTTAAGGCGAATGCAATATTTTCCAGGACAGTTTTACTTTGCCCACCTGTATGCCGGGTACAAACGACAACTATTTACAACATCACAATGGTATTGATGAAGATGAGACGAACAAATTGATGCAGGACATTTGTGGTTACCAAGCCAGGAAAGAATCTCAGGCCGTCCTACAAAAGCCTCCTAAGCTACAATGCATGAGCGCAGCGAGGGTTTATTTCTTTTTATCGCAAAAAGTGTCCTTTTTACGTCAACATATTGTGAATTTTCACAGCAAAAAATGAGCAATTACATCGTTTTTTTTTCTGACTGGCTTTCTTACTACGAAACTTCTGTCCTTATTTAGGTTAAGTTTCGATCAAATTGTAAACGTAATTAGTTTTAAAAGTCTTCTTCCTTTACTACCCTCACGGGAAAGTGCAAAGCATGTTAACGAAATAGCTGTCTAAGACGATGACGCAAGAGTGCGAGAGGATATTGAAAATCTCGCGTGATCCGCATGCGCATTAGCTTAGGTGGCTACTATAGACCAATTTGGTATTGTATACCGGCCTGATAGACCACAATTGTCATGTATTAATTTGTTCATCTCGACTTCACCAACAACAACGTGTAACTTTGTAATCATTTACCGTTTACACCCTGTATATCCATCACTTAACATCGATGTTAGATATATCGATGTTCTGAGATCGATTATTATCGGCTATCGGTGTTTATACTCCAACAACGAAATCGAAATCAACATCGACGATTTGCCAGCATAGCACGTGCCTAACTTTAAATGAAACTTAATTAACACTTCTGCATCACTGACAGATTGTGGATAGTAGTATGAGGGACACCTTTTTAAGTTTTTACCACCCAGATGTTGGTACCTGTTTTTCGAACGTTTCAAAAGTTTGTTGATATGATGAAAATCGCTGTTTGTGCGTGTCACACAAAAGCACTGCGAATATCTGTTTAGGGATTTTGAGTGCTACGAACAGAAACGGCCTATGCAAACGGGTGTTCGAAACTTTTACGATCAAAAGCTAAACTATTGTAGAGAACCAGTGATCACAAATGAATATTTCAGACAATACGACGTCTTGAGTGAGCTATACGTGCTACACGCTTGTTTATAACCTGCTTTATGTTTCTGCATCGTCGTTGATAGCGCCACCTATTCATTTCTTAGCGTATCGAGTACACGGTTTAGAATCTTTTTTGCCATCTGTGTAGTTTGACCCTAAAGACTGAGCAGGTATTCTGTGTGTAGGACCAACAGCCAATAAATAAACAGTACATACACACACGCCTAGTCTGACTGTATGTCGATTAAAAACGAGGCCAGCTACTTACTTGTGGGCGGGCGCTCCTTGGGGTAGCAGATGCGGAAGAGTCCTTTGGTGCGGGTGTAGTAGTAGTACTTCTTGTTCATGTTGTCCAGCAGGTTGTCTTGGCCGCCGCGTTTCGCCGCGTATTGCTGCACACACAAACAGAGACACGTCGTCAGCGCATGATAAAAACTGTAAAATTACAGGGTGGTCGTAATTAACTTTCGCTACTTGGGCCAGAGCAGACGGAAAACTATTTACCGTATGCGTAGGCAACTTTATAGGAATGATGTTGAGACTGTGCAGTGCAGGATTTGCGTTGTTAGTAGTATTAGTGTAATGACTTGTCGTTAGGTGCCGGTACTGGTACGGCGTCGTAGGATTGACAAAAAAGCACCAATGTACATTACAATGACAGACAGTCAACGTGGGTCTGGACAAGGTGAGTAGGGATTCACTGGTAAAGCAGTTTTATCAAATCAACAGCAATAGCACTGCTGCTCTTCGCCAGTATCGACGCTTTAATGGAATATGGAGAGGTCCTCTATCCACATTGTGATTGAAGAATGCGATTCGGAAGGTCGAATTAATTGTCGTTTTGGGAATTGCTCCTGGGAGAGACCGAAGGCCGATTTCGCCAAAAATTGTTGCAGAAGTTCCTGTTGCCATGGCTAAGAATGCTGGGCACAATATGCGATCATCAAGCAGTGCACAAGTTCTGTCACGACAGGTAAACATTCCATGGTCCACCGTTCGAAAAGTGCTGTCGAACAATTGTGAAATGGTTTCTCTAATGCGCTTACAGGCAGATGGTACGCAATTAAAAAATGTTCCCCTATCATGTGGAAATTAAAATGTATTTCTTTTAATGGTTTATTCAGTATTTATCTTCCACATGTCCTTACAAATGTTTCAACAATGTTTCATTATCCTACGATCACTAGTTTTTCATGGGGCCCTCTCAAGTAGCGGAAGTTTAATTGTAAGCGCCCTGTGCACCCAAGAGTAAGCTACATTTGGTTGGAGTGGCCGACGAAATAAACGAGTATTTGTGCGACTGACAGTAGATACAGTCTACGATGGGTGTTTGCCCACTAGAGCTGATGATGGTAATGTCTATTGAAACTGCCGTCCGTGACCACTGACTGAAATGGTTTCTCAAGAATTTACATTGCGTTGATAATTGACCAATGAAGTGCAATTTCTAAGACTTAACAGTATATCGTGGAATTAAAGTTAAAATCTTCTGGGTTGTTAGGCCGCTTCATATTTCCTTCTAAAATAGTCGACGTTTAGAGTTTGGCGTATTTCCTACAACACTGATAATATCGAAAGTTATACCAGTGAACAAAAAAGCCGACAAACATTATCTCAAAAATTACTGACCAGTTTCAATGGTTCGTATTTCCTCCAAAATATTTGAATCTCTCATTTGCAGCTAACTAAACAATTACTTTGAGTCACATAATCTAAATTCACATAATCTAAATTCTAATAATTAATTTGGCTTGCGCAAGGGAAGTAATACTACCACTGCTGCCCTCTCAATTGTGAATGAATAGTTTCACTTCTTTTTTGTGATTTAAGAAACGCATTTGACTGTATTTCTCATGATATATAACTTGCTAAACTCATATTATATGGTGTGCAAGACTCTGCATTGGCAGTAATTGTATCATACCTAAACAATAGGAAACAGTTTGTCAGAAACAGGCACTGACAGCTACAAGAAGTTAAAACAGTGGTCCCACAAGGTTCTGTCCTTGGGCCCTTCTTTTTATATAATTGCAGTCTATGATTTACCTCACTGTGTTCCCAATTATGTTATTTGTCGTGTCGATGAGGCATCATTGCTAGCTCAGCATAAGAACACATTAGTTCTTCAAGATATGATTCAAGATGGCATGCAAGCAGCACTAATTTGGTGCTCATCAAATATACTGCTGTGTAACCTGATAAAAACCAGCAGATTATACTAGGATTGTCATAAGAGGCAGAGGTGAAAACAGTTAAAATTCTAGGAATTCACGTAGACTCCAAGTTAACTTGGGAAACACACATCAACCATACCTGTGCAAAATTATCTCGAGATTCTTGTTTAACGCTGAAACTGAGTGGCGTAGTAACAAAACAATTTCAGCCCAATGTAGAGTATGGGCCGCAGATATGGGGACATTATCCTCACATCAGTAAAATTCGAAAAATTCAAAAGAATATGATATGGACGATGAGCAATGCTGGTAGATTAGACACTGCCAGGCACTATTCATAGAGCTCAAAATATTAACAGTGATTAATCTATCGGATTTTGAAATGAGGAAAGACATACACCACCATAACACTAGACACAAAATAAAATTAGAAACAACAAGGCACAGGCTGCCAAGAATAGGGAATTCCCGTCTAATCAACAGCTTAAGGATATTTAATAAACTTCCATGTTCTGCCCGATCAGCTCACATAACCAGTTTCGGAAGCAAACTATGAAATTGGTTATTTATTAATCCTTTTTATTATGTAACTGAATTTGTGAATATAAAATTAATTGACATTAATTTTTAATGTTTTCGTTATGTGACGTCACAGACTGTATTTGTTTATTATTTTATTGTATATCCTATGATTTCTAGATTCTATTTGGAATATTTGATGCTCATTGTAGGAAAGTGTAATATGCTATCAATTTAAAATGCCTATTTCTACTCAGGTGGTCATTGATAAAGACTCTGAAGGGTGCTGCTCACCACTTGTTCCCTTCACCCAGAGACTGACTCGCATGGTGGAGTGAAGGGCTCAACTTGCGTTAGAGTGTGCATTGGAGCCAGTGGTAATGGCTTGCGAATGAAGCTTCGATCAGATGAACAGTAATTACCGGAGGGTCTTAGGCAGCGACACAAAGAATCAATGCCACGCATAATAACCTATCGATACTCCCAGAATTGTCTGAAAAACAACATTTTCATCCGCACGGTTTCGACGGTAAGGACATTTTCAAGTGGAAAGTTTCATCCTTAACCACCCATCAGAATATTTAAGTATCCTCTGATAGATATAAACATTTCAAGCGAGAGTCAATATGAGATTTCCACTCTGCAGCGGAGTGTGCTCGAGTCAATATAGTTCGTATCCAGCATCATCGCAACAGCTGCACAAGTCTCAGCAAATGGCTTACTGCTGTGTACATTATAGCAGTAAATTCGTAATATGAACGAATTTTCTCAGACCGTTGCTGATGTCTTGAAAATGTGGTTGGGCACCATGTTTAGTACACCGTACATCAAGTTTTGGAAAAGTGCACGAAATTTTCCACTTGAGTATGACCCAGCAAACTGCAGTTCTGCTGACTGGAAGTAAAGCTAAGAGTGAAAGACGAAAATATTGGACTTGAAAAATATGACATGACTTTGTTCTAAACCCAGAATATATGGTTGTCACCATGTACTCGAATACTAGTTTCATTCAGTTGTAGCTAGTGGTGGTTCTACTATTGGCCAAGGCATTCTGTCGGAAAGTGTACTACCCCGTGATCATAAGGACACATACTATACAAATTTTACTAAATGTAAGTAATTACTTAATTCGTAATGACCATTCCCTCACCGAAATCACTTCTCGTTATTGGACAATTATCTCAAGGCGTAATAATAAAACTTTCGTCTTGTTGACTGTCATAGCACTCCATTGGGCTACATGGAACTAATACCTAAATGAACAATCTGTTTACCAGCTGAACGTTAAACTACATCCAGAGAAAACGGTAGAAACTCAGTTTTACCGGTCATATATGAGCTTTGCAGCGCCACAACTTTATGAAACCCCTGGTGGAGATAAGCGCTACTTCCCATGCGGGTGCGGAAATGCAGGCAAGCACTGTGCAATACTGAGAGCAGCGTACAACAGCTCGCAGTCCCACTAAGAGGTAAAGGTTGGTTGGTTGGTTGTTTGGGGGAGGAGACCAGACAGCGTGGTCACCGGTCTCATCGGATTAGGGAAGGCAGTCGGCCGTGCCCTTTCAGGGGAACCATCCCGGCATTTGCCTGGAGCGATTTAGGGAAATCACGGAAAACCTAAATCAGGATGGCCGGACGCGGGATTGAACCGTCGTCCTCCCGAATGCGAGTCCAGTGTCTAACCACTGCGCCACCTCGCTCGGTAGAGGTAAAGGGAACCCGTCTTTATGAGCGTGGTTTTCGTCTTGTTTTCCTGTGAGGCGATGTCCTCTATTTTCTTGACCCTCAGCTTCAACGAAGACAGAATATCGTGAATTTCTAACAAGACTGGTCTTCCTACAATTACGCTGATGGACCTGTTTTGCTTCGTCCGAAAACTAACAGTAGATACTTCACGATAAAGGATGACAGCCAAAACAGTTGCAGGCTGTCATCCTTTATCGTGAAGAATTTCAACAGTTGCTGTTTCAGCCATGTTTAAAATCTTGTAACCGTAGATACCCGTGCAGAATACTGAAGATCACGAAAGGTAATATTCCTCAACGATTCTTCCTCGACTTTAGTGGAGATTTTCAGAGTAAGAATGTTGAGCACATGATTCTGCCAGGCGGAAATTATACAGGGTGATTCAAAAAGAATACCACAACTTTAGGAATTTAAAACTCTGCAACGACAAAAGGCAAAGCTAAGCACTATCTGTCGGCGAATTAAGGGAGCTATAAAGTTTCATTTAGTTGTACATTTGTTCGCTTGAGGCGCTGTTGACTAGACGTCAGCGTCAGTTGATGCTAAGATGGCGACCGCTCAACAGAAAGCTTTTGTGTTATTGAGTACGGCAGAAGTGAATCGACGACAGTTGTTCAGCGTGCATTTCGAACGAAGTATGGTGTTAAACCTCCTGATAGGTGGTGTATTAAACGTTGGTATAAACAGTTTACAGAGAATGGGTATTTGTGCAAAGGGAAAAGTTCTGGACGGCCGAGAACGAGTGATGAAAATGTAGCATGCATCCAGCAAGCATTTGTTCGCAGCCCAGGAAAATCGACTCGCAGAGCTAGCAGAGAGCTGCAAATTCCACAATCAACTGTATGGACAGCCCTACGAAAAAGGTTAGTTATGAAACCTTATCGTCTGAAATTGGTTGAAGCACTGTCTGCAGCTGATAAGATTAAAAGAATCGATTTCTGTAATTTTATCCTTGCTCAAATGGAAACAGATGAATCTTTCGTTTCAAAGATTGTGTTTAGTGATGAACCAACTTTCCACACTAACGGGAAAGTCAACCGTCACAATGTCTGTATATGGGGCACTGAGAATCCGCGGGAAACAACTCAGTATGAACGTGACTCGCCTAAGGTGAACGTTTTCTGTGCCATTTCAGCCAATAAAGTTTTTGGTCCCTTTCTCTTCGAAGGTGCTACTGTAACTGGACTACAGTATTTGGAGATGTTAGAGAATTGGCTGTTCCCTCAGCTCGAACAAGAAGCACAATAATTCATATTTCAGCAGGATCGAGCGCCACCACATTGGCACTTATCTGTCCGTAACTACCTGAACGTCTACTACCCGAGGCGATGGATCGGCCGCCAGGCAGCCCGTGACAGAGCACTTCATCACTGGCCTCCAAGAAGCCCTGATCTTACCCCCTGCGATTTTTTCTTATGGGGGTATGTTAAGGATATGGTGTTTCGGCCACCTCTCCCAGCCACCATTGATGATTTGAAACGAGAAATAACAGCAGCTATCCAAACTGTTACGCCTGATATGCTACAGAGAGTGTGGAACGAGTTGGAGTATCGGGTTGATATTGCTCGAGTGTCTGGAGGGGGCCATATTGAACATCTCTGAACTTGTTTTTGAGTGGAAAAAAAACCTTTTTAAATACTCTTTGTAATGATGTATAACAGAAGGTTATATTATGTTTCTTTCATTAAATACACATTTTTAAAGTTGTGGTATTCTTTTTGAATCACCCTGTACGATAAAAAATTAAAAGCTTTTGTGTATAGCGCGGTGATTTACTACAATTATCAAACAATATTTGCGGACACTGAGAGAAGTGGTAAGGCAGAGGACACTGAATGGGAGGACGACGGTACAAATAGTTGTCTGGGCAACCACGATAGGCTTTCCACACTTCCACAAATCTCTTAAACAATTGTCGGGATGCCTCGACATGTTCCTTTCCAATCCATTTGCTCCGTGCCTAACGACCGCGCCATCAAGGGGACGTTATACCTCAATATTCCTTCTGTCTTCTTACTGCGCCCCAGTCAGTCTCGTCTAAAGGAATAACAATCACTAAACTCACTTTTCAATTCAAAATTTCACATTCTTTGCACTGCATAAACTGTTTCGGTGTCACACCAACCATCTTTAGTCTTTATTAGTGTCACGGATCTCTAGTAACATATTATTGCATTTGCAAATACAAGCGACGTCAAAACTGAACTGCCTTAAGTCCCAAATCACCATACAAATAGTTCAAATGACTCTAAGCACTATTGGACATATCATCTGAGGTCATCAGTTCCCTAGACTTAGAACTACTTAAACCTAATTAACCTAAGGACATCACACACATCCATGCCCGAGGCACGATTCGAACCTACGACCATAGCAGCAGCGCGGTTCCAGACTGAAGCGCCTAGAACCGCTCGGCCGCAAGGGCCGGCAAATCACCGTACACTGCTCATTCGTGACACACAGTGTCCTTTCTACTTACCACCTAAGACAAAAAAAAGGACGCAGCACGAAGGAATTAAAAGGAATTACCCAGTTGGGGTGGAAATCGGTAGAAGTGTTGTACATCTACAGACAAACAAATGATTAAAAAAATGGTTCAAATGGCTCTGAGCACTATGGGACTCAACTGCTGAGGTCATTAGTCCCCTAGAACTTAGAACTAGTTAAACCTAACTAACCTAAGGACATCACAAACATCCATGCCCGAAGCAGGATTCGAACCTGCGACCGTAGCGGTCTTGCGGTTCCAGACTGCAGCGCCTTTAACCGCACGGCCACTTCGGCCGGCTAAACAAATGATCACAATTTTAGAAAAATTGACTTATTCAAGAGAAAGAGCTTCACTAGCTGAGCAAATGAATAAACCGTTGGTGCACCTCCGGCTCTTATGTAAGCAATTATTCGGCTTGGCATTGATTGACAGAGTTGTTGGATGTCCTGAGGGATTTCGTGCTAAATTCTGTAGAAATTGGTGCGTTAGATCGTCAAAATCTCGAGGTGGTTGGAGGGTCTTCCCATAATGCTCGAAACGTTCTCAACTGGAAGGAGAGGTAGGGTTTGGCAAATGCGAAGATAAGCAGTAGAAACACTTGCCGTGTATGGGTGCGCTTTATCTTGCTGAGATTTAAGCCCAGGATCGACTGCCACGAAGGATAGTGAAACAGGGCGTAGGGGCGCAGAATATCGTCGACGTACCGTTGTGATGTAAGGGTGCCGCGGGTGACAACCAAAGGGAACCTGCTAAGAAATGAAATGGCACTCCAGACCATCACGCCTGGATGTCGGGCCGTATGGCCAGCGACAATCAGGTTGGGATCCCACCGCTGTCCGGCGTGTCTCGAGACACGTCTTCACTGGTCCTCGGGGTTCAGTTTGAAGCGAGACTCATCACTGAAGACAATTCTACTCCAGCCAGTGAGACTCGAGGCCCCGATGACCAGCGAAGACTCGTCTGGAGGCCGGCCGCGGTGGCCGTGCGGTTCTAGGCGCTTCAGTCCGGAACCGTAAGACTGCTACGGTCGCAGGTTAGAATCCTGCCTCGGGCATGGATGTGTGTGATGTCCTTAGGTTAGTTAGGTTTAAGTAGTTCTAAGTTCTAGGGGACTGATGACCTCAGATGTTAAGTCCCACAGTGCTCAGATCCATTTTTGAACTTGTCTGGACACGGTGAGAATTTCTGCTGCTTGTTACCGTGTTTACCAAACCCTACCTTGGTCAGCAACGTCGCTGGATCTCTCCTCAATTGAGAAGCCTGGAGCATTATGTTATGTGGCGTCATAGCCCCGAAATTAGGCACTGGTGGAAATACTAATTATTTTTCGCCTTATGGTATCAGCAACAATAAATATCCCTGGATGAGATTTTCACTCTGCAGCGGAGTGTGCGCTGATATGAAACTCCCTGGCAGATTAAAACTGTGTGCCGGACCGAGACTCGAACTCGGGACCTTTGCCTTTCGCGGGCAAATGCTCTACCATCTGAGCTACCCAAGCACTACTCACGCCCCGTCCTCACAGCTTTACTTCTGCCAGTACCTCGTCTCCTACCTTCCAAACTTTACAGAAGCTCTCCTGCGAACCTGACAGAACTAGCTCTCCTGAAAGAAAGGATATTGCGGAGACATAGCTTAGCCACAGCCTGGGGGATGTTTCCAGAACGAGATTTTCACTCTCCAGCGGAGTGTGCACTGATATGAAACTTCTGGAAACATCCTCTAGGTTATGTCTAAGCCATGTCTACGCAATTTCCTTTCTTTCAGGAGTGCTAGTTCTGCCAGGTTCGCAGGACAGCTTCTGTAAAGTTTGGAGGGTAGGAGACGAGTACTGGCAGAAGTAAAGCTATGAGGACGGGGCGTGAGTCGTGCTTGGGTAGCTCAGATGGTAGAGCACTTGACCGCGAAAGGCAAAGGTCCCGAGTTCGAGTCTCGGCCCGGCACACAGTTTTAATCTGCCAGGAAGTTTCAACAATAAATATTCTTGACCTGTAGAATACCACGTCTTCCTAAATTGACTGTTTTTCAATAGGTTGGGCTCATGAAGTTAGTTTGACCACAAGCTTACACACTACTCAACCTAAATTATCCTAAGGACAAACACAAACATCCATGCCCGAGGGAGGACTCGAACCTCCGCCAGGATCAGCCGCACAGCCCATGACTCTAGCGCCCTTCACCACTCGGCTAATCCCGCATGGCCGATTTCTTTGTAATGTGAGCCTAAACACGATTACAGTTGACGCCGGGCTTCGTGTGAAAGAGCATGCAATCAGTCTTTTTCCGAGTTGATTCAACAGAGGCGATAAGAAAACAAAATTGTAAGTATCTCACGAAACACCAAATAAACGGCGTCTGAAAACTCTTAATATGTAGTATCATACGTTACGGCTGAGTGTGTTGATTGCTAATGGAGAGTAGTGTATGCATGGAGTGAACGGGTGTTGCGAATGGTGCTGCTTGCTCAAAATCTACTCCTTCCAAAAATCTTAAAGAAGACCGCCAATGTTTGATATTTGATCCAGCTTCAGTGGCGCGCAAAAGGGACTTTCAGATTCATTTGTCTCCTCCCGCTGGAGGCCGCATTTTAGCGATTAAAATTTCTTCTGCTGTCATGTTTCGAATCGGTTACATGTAGGTAGCGGTTCACCGGTTCTTATATGTAGCCATCTCGACAGCATAGAAGGGACTTGTATCATTCACAACATACGGCAGTATCGTCAATAGTGCATCCAGACTTTTACCAACTACCGCCGTTAGTAACGATCTGCCTCGACAAGTAGCGTCCATATGAGGTACGCCCTTGCGTGACGAGGCAGCGGATCGATGTCCAGGTCGCCGCACGCCTTCACGCACTGCCGGTGACTCACCCGGCAGTCCTGACAGCCAAGTGGCGGCTTCGCCAACGCGGCGTTCTCATTCCTTGCCTGCACAGCGGGCCCTAAACACGATCATTCCCCCGTTCCAGTGTGCGGCTCTACGTTACTAGTTATTGGTGATCTTTTCTAGCAGCAGGTTTTGTACTATCCCTTGCATTTAAGTCACTTGAGAAGTGTTCGTGTCCCAATCAAGAATCGAAGTCTCCAATGTTTTATCCACAAGTTAAAAAAGGAACCTTAATAATGATATCGGTTCCTTACCTATGTTCGATCGATTTTATGTATTTTTTCCCGGTGGAAGGTACTACCGTTGTTGAAACATGAAAGGCAGCCAAAGTAGGTGTCATTGCAAATGATATGGACTATATTGTACATCTTTTAGTCAGTAGAATAATGGGCAGCATTAGCGAGTGGCTTACAGAAAACAGTATGCCACTTTACTGCAACTTCTCTGCGATTTATCACACATAATTCTCTAAAACTATGACATTTCAAGATCAAATGATCTATGAAAACTTGTTTACCGTCAAGTGCAGAAATCCGCTAGAGCTGAATTATTTAAATTTATTTTATTGCAAAATAATTCTGGAGTTTTTTACATTGCTTACCTGTGACGTTCAAGCACTGAACGTATGCGGATTACAGTAGCAGCAGAGTAACCAGTAATTTGCAGGTACTGTACACAGTATCCATGAGTCACTAAGGAATTTTAGGTTCCTTCAGGTGCCTTAGTGACTCTTTGACGCTGTACACATCTAGGAATGAATGTGTGCTTTGCAGTTGCTATAACTCTAAGATTTTGTAAACTTGATTGTGTATAATTTTAGACTCCAATAAAAGACATTCCATTCAAATAATTAGTTAAGTCCAAAAGACTGAAAATAGACATATAGGAGAACAATCCTGCGTGTTTTGTTTGTGACCCATCTGTCTTCTGACTGGTTTGATGCGGCCCACCACGAATTCCTCTCTTGTGTCAACCTCTTCACCTCGGGGCAGCACTTGCAACCTACGTCCTCAATTATTTCTTGGGTGAATTACAATCTCTGTCTTCTCCTGCAGTTTTCGCCCTCCACGGTTCTTAGTACTTTCGAAGTCATCACCTGATGTCTCAACATATGTTGTATCATTCTGTAACTTCTTCTTGTCATTTTTTTTCTGTCTTCGTAGATTCTGCAGAGAACTTCATTCTTGTTCTATCAGTTAACCTATTTTCAACATACTTCTACAGCACATACTAGTACATATACTACATACAACTTATCGTCTGCCGCATAGACTCAGTTGAGGAGATACTGTAGTATTTCATCAGTGAACAGCATCTAAAACTCATTCGTCTGCATTTGATATAAAACTCATTCGTTGGAAGAAACCATACTTGTTAGCACATGATCGCGACGCAAGCAAGCAATGAAGCATCGATGACCACCAAAATGTGATCTTTCCAAGAGAAGAACTTGGAATGTACACCACATTGTCCACATGCTCAATAATGAATACAAGGGTTTAGTTGCTGCGTTTACATGTAACACGACTTCTAAAGGCGGAACCCGAATGTCGGAAACCGATTTTCGTTGACGAGTTTACGTATCGTTTACCGTCTTGTAAAGTCATCAGATGACCAAAAAGAATTGCAAAACTATTTAGATAAGACATCTGTATGGTGCAAAAAGTGGTAATCGACGCTAAATAAGGAAAAGTCTGAAGATATTCGCATGAGTACTAAAAAGAAATCCGCTAAATTTCGATTACACGATAAGTCACACAAATCTTAAGGCTGTAAATGCAACTAAATACTTAAGGATTACAATTACAAATAACCTAAATTGGAACGATCCCATAGATAGTATTGCGGGTAGAGCAGAACACTTAGAAGATGCAACAGTTCTACTACAGAGACTGCTTACACCACGCTTGTCCGCTCTATTCTGGAGTACTGCTGTGCGGTGTGGGATCCGCATCAGGTGGGACTGACGGATGACATCGAAAAAGTACAAAGAAGGGCTTCTCGTTTTGTATTATCGCCAAATAGGGGAGATAGAACCACAGACGTGATACGTGAATTGGAGTGGCAATCATTAAAACAAAGGCATTTTTCTTCGCGACGGGAGCTTCTCATGAAATTTCGATCACCAGTTTTCTCCTCCGATTCTGTTGGCACCCACCTACATAGGGAGAAATGATCATCACGATAAAACAACAGAAATCAGGGCTCGCTCAGAAAAATTTAAGTGCTCGTTTTTCCCGCGCACCGTTCGAGATTGGAACTGTAGAGGGACAGCTTGAAGGTGGTTCATTGAACCCTCTGCCAGGCACTTTATTATGCATAGCAGAGTAATAACGAAGGTGTAGATGAAGGCCTGAATCGATTTCGCTATCAATGTTTCACGCGAATGATCTCTGAAAGTCAGCTGTTCGGTTTCTGATGTAGCCAGCACTACAGTCGTTTCTCTTAAATTAAATATAGGAGGTGGGTAACTTCTTTGCCATCCCAGTGTATCTTCTCCTCCTTCGCCACACAAAAAGTAACTAAGTTCGGATTAGCCGACATTTTTAAATGCAAGTAAGAACCTGACGACCAAAATATGTTTAAAAAATGCTTGTGCATTTACAGGGGAATGTAGCGTGCCCGAAATAAAACCGATGAGGCGAGTGAGATCAATGACAATGAATTAGATGACCTTTCTAACACAACTTCCGTATCCGCAGATGAAATAATTCTTACCAGCAGAGCTCCTGTGTCCTAATCGTGGCAACATCAGATGACGACACTGAGGCTGGTGTTTCCGGCAGAATGAGTGATATACTGAGAGACATTGGTAGCCAGAAACAGTAACAGACAAGCAATAATTAATGGAGTAATGCATTAAAATGGGAGGTAGTCTTGTTACAGCATGGGACGAAATCCATCCACTGGATAGCTGGTCGTTCATCAGAAATAAAGTAATAAAGATCGTCAGGCCCAAAGGAAATTGAGAAACAATCAGAAGCAACGTACAGTAGATACAGTGATTGATCATGAGAGATACGAACACAAAGGATGATAAGCATTGGTGGGTGCGTGGTGAAGATAGCTCGCAGCGCGTAGTTACGTCAGGCGAAGTAGGCGCGGCCATACTCCTGCGGAAAGTCCGAAATTCTATCGATGTGATATTACACAAGACTGATTCACAAGTAATGGAAATAAGTTCATATTACTGAAAGACAGTAGCGACTCTCGCACCAACGACCGACAAAATTATGCGGTTGAGTGGCTCCGTCAAAAAGATGCATCCGAATGGGCCCGGAATGTCTGTAATTAAAAAGCGTGGATAGCCATTCTGGCAATGAAATAAAAGCGGCTGGACATTTAACATACGTTCTATGAATAAATACTGTTTCGAAACACCAGCACATTGAGGTTCTCTCGAAAACACGTCGTTATTGGCACACTTTGTGGGTAATAAGATGACGAAGAATGTCACACTGGCGGCTAAAGATGTACTTTAATTGAAGACATTCTTGTTTGGCAAAGATGTGTCCTAGCAGAATCAGCTTGTAAATTTAATTAAAACTTTGAAGATATGTGAGATGAAGCTAATTTTTAATTCTTTTGCTAATGTATCGGTATTGTCTATGGTTTACATTCTGACAAGGGAACCTCCCCATTGCACCCCCCTCAGATTTAGTTATAAGCTGGCACAGTGGATAGGCCTTGAAAAACTGAACACAGATCTATCGAGTAAACAGGAAGAAGTTGTAT
This sequence comes from Schistocerca piceifrons, assembly GCF_021461385.2. Classification (NCBI taxonomy): domain Eukaryota; kingdom Metazoa; phylum Arthropoda; class Insecta; order Orthoptera; family Acrididae; genus Schistocerca; species Schistocerca piceifrons. The sequence goes on along the minus strand of NC_060139.1, from coordinate 215,524,070 downwards.
GGAACTATGAAAAAAATAAGCAAAATATACAAACTTAGTAGTCCATGTGCAAGATACGCAACATCAAGGAAACAGCGAGCTCAGGAATGCCGTGGTCCCGCTGTTAGTGTGAGCAGCTGTGGAACGAGAGGTCCAGGGTTTAAGTCTTCCCTTGAGTGAACAGTTTAATTTTTTATTTTCAGACAATTATTATCTGTCACCAGTGTCGTATAGAATATATCAGAAGTGTTTTCCTGTGGAGGAATCGGTTGACATGTGACCTTGCGATCAAATATTTTCGGTTCCCATTGGACAGGCACGTCCTTTCGTCTACTAATCGCACCGTTTTGCAGTGCGGTCGCAAAACACAGACACTAAACTTATTACAGTGAACATAGACGTCCTGATGTTGCCTATGTCGCCCATCGACTTCTCACTTTGTACATTTTGCTAAATTTTTTCCTTGGTTCCACACAACGTCTTCCTGTTTTCTCGATTGATTTGTGTTCACTTTTTCAAGGCCTATCCACTGTGCCAACTTATAACTAAATCTGAGGGGGGTGCGATGGGGAGGTTCCCTAGTGAGTGGTAGTTTGTGTTACCAAACGTGTTTTGAATATTTATTAGCATCTCCGTGTCCCCTGCTTAATTTGTAAATTGTTGACAATGACAACTCACTCCTGAGAGAGCACTCTTATTTGTACGTAGCATCAAATACAGAAAATATTCCTATTAAATTAACGAGCAAGTCCCAGAATCTTTCAGAAGCGCAAAGGCGAAAAAAGAAAGAAAGGAGGAACATTGGAAACTGTTTTATACTTCATAAATCCACACTCATAACCACTACATCACGATGACCTGACGGAAGTAAAAATCGCGCAAACAGAACTGAAACTCGGCGCGGTGGCTGATGGGCGCGACTGTAAATGGGAAATCCCATACGGTCGCTCCCATCAGCCACCGCGCCGAGTGTCAACTTTGTTTTGTTTGCGATTATAGTACAGTTATTATGTTGTAGCTTAGGCCTCATTACATTCATTATGTGGAGTTTAATTATAAAAAATGGTAGCAAGAACGACGTGTCCTTATAAGTCTGCTGCGTGTCGTTGCTTCGGAACATTTTGATAACATGCAAGCTATGATACGAAAACTATCAACTACGAAATCCAATACGGCGATCCCCAGCGCCTCACATCGAACGCTAACGATAGTCGATAGCAATTCCTGCTGTCTTTGATACTGAGTGTAAAATCAAAAAGACGTCAGGCGTGTGTGAAGTCTTGTGGAGTGAGTATTACCGTGGTACAGATTGGCAGAGTCGCCGATTTCCTTATGACGTCATCGTTCTGCAGCGTGGACGGAGGCAAGTAGTCGAGAGCTGGACAGACGGACATAAAAGTGTGGCGTTCGTGGGCGCGGCAACAGCGGTCAGGAGTGGGGGACGCGGAGGGGTGGGGTGGGGGGTGGGGGGAATCCCCGCAGCAACAATGGCGCCGCATAATTAAGCGTCGCGTCCCGCGCTGTTAATCTGGCGATCCTCACAATGAGCATTGTGTGAGCGGCGCGGCCTGCGCGTGTGGGCCGCCCAGGGACGCCGGAGATTACTTCGGCCTTCAGGCGACGCGTCTGGGTGTTAATTGTCTGTTAAGGCTTTTCAAGTAATAATTCCGTACATGAAATGTATGTAGGGCCTATGTAATAATAATACCGTGAGAGCCAACGTTAATGGCATCCGGTTATAGAGTCGTCGTTGATACAGCTTGTCCTGGAACCAATTCTCAATTCTTTTGATGGTACATAAGAAGCCACTTATTATTTTCCCGTACATTTTGCAATCTCGGAAAAAGAATCATTACGAGCTTTTCATAGCTAAAGAAATGTGTTGTTCAGTGACTCGTCAGTCCGGTTGTGGTTGCTCACCACATGGAAATATGTCACCAAGTTGAAGCAAACATGTATTCAGCCAGAGATTGATAAGCAGAGGGCGCAAGTGGGCTGAATTATATTGTGGTAAATAGCGGACTATGAAATCCTGTCCTTGCAGACTCATTGATGGCACCGATTGTCGGGTTCACAGCTGACAACCAAACCAAGTGATCGCTGAAGTTTTCAGACAGCATGGCCTTTTACGAGCGCAATACTTCATTTAAGGAGGATGTTGCGAATGAAATTAATTAACTTCTCGTAGTTGGTGTCCACAGCCATGTCAATTTGTTTGAATGGTAGCGTGATCGCGGTTGCCGGTAATAGTTATTTACTCGCACTATTGCAATTCCAGCCGTGTGGCCGTTATCAAATTGTGCTCTGCAAAATACGGGGTGTTCAAAAAGTCTCTCCGCAATGCCGTATGATTGTTCCGCGCGCGTGCCGTATGATTGTTGGCCTGCCTGCGTTACTTCCCTTCAAGTGGACTCCCCCAACATTCCACTGTTTCGTTTATCTCAGCCAGCGTTAGTAGTATCGTTGATGTGTGTCGTTACGTGCTGACGTGAAGGTTTTAGTTCCTTTGTTCCTTTGTTTCGTTTTGTCACTGTTAAAATGCTAACCACTCAAGAATGTGTGTTTTTAGCCGAAGAGGTGTTCAAAGCTGGCGGTAAATACACAGTTTCAGTTCGTCAAACATTTAATTTAGTTTTCCCAGAGACAACACTCCCACATCGCGATGCTGTGAGAGGTTTGATTAAGAAATTTCGAAGTACGGGTTCAATGACAGATGCATCGAGAAGTGGTCGTCCTAGCGTTTTGTCTGAGGATGAACTACTCGATATTTCCGATAAAATGTCCACGAGTCCGTACAAGTCAGTAAGAAAACTCGCCCTGGAAATCGATGGTAGTGTCGGAACGGCCCACACAGCTGTAAGGAAAAATTGGAACTGTTCGCATACAAAGTGACAGTCGTGCAAGAACTGAAAAATACTGATCATGGCAAGAGACTGCGTTATTGTCAATGGTTCAAAAATTTCGTTCAACAAAATAGAAGGGTAATCCATCGATGAACTGAAGTCTGTAATATCCACTTTCACTGCTTCTGTTCAAATGTGTGTGAAATCTTTCGGGACTTAACTGCTAAGGTCATCAGTCCCTAAGCTTACACACTACTTAACTTAAATTATCCTAAGGACAAACACACACACCCATGCCCAAGAGAGGACTCGAACCTCCGCCGGGACCAGCCGCACAGCCCATGACTGCAGCGCCTTAGACCGCTCGGTGCTTCTGTTACAGCTTGTATTTGAAAACATGATTAGACGAATTGAATTGTATATTCAACAACAGGGGGGTCACTTTCAACATTTAATGTGAAAATTTGTAAGTAAAAATGAATATTCAATAAATTAATAACTTGTATTTCACTGAGTTTCATTTCGGTATATTCACTGCGGCATACGGCACGCGCGACTAACAATCATACGGCACTGCGGAGAGACTTTTTGAACACCTCGTATAAATCCCTATAGTGTGCATATACATTAAAGCGCCAAAGAAACTGGTATATACATGTGTATTCAAATACGGAGATGTGTAAACAGGCAGAATACGGCACTGTGGTCGGCAGACCTATAAAAGACATGTGTCTGGCGCAGTTGTTACACCGGTTGTTGTTGTTGTTGTCTTCAGTCCTGAGACTGGTTTGATGCAGCTCTCCATCTACTCTATCCTGTGCAAGCTTCTTCATCTCTCAGTACTTACTGCAACCTACATCCTTCTGAATCTGCTTAGTGTATTCATCTCTTGGCCTCCCTCTACGATTTTTACCCTCCACGCTGCCCTCCAGTGCTAAATTTGTGATCTCTTGATGCCTCAGAACATGTCCTACCAACCGGTCCCTTCTTCTTGTCTAGTTGTGCCACAAACTCCTCTTCACCCCAATCCTATTCAATACCTCCTCATTAGTTATGTGATCTACCAATCTAATCTTCAGCGTTCCTCTGTAGCACCACATTTCGAAAGCTTCTATTCTCTTCTTGTCCAAACTATTTATCGTCCATGTTTCATTTCCATACATGGCTACACTCCATACAAATACTTTCAGAAACGACTTCCTGACCCTTAAATCTATACTCGATGGTAACAAATTTCTGTTCTTCAGAAACGCTTTCCTTGCCATTGCCAGTCTACATTATATATCCTCTCTACTTCGACCATCATCAGTTATTTTGCTCCCCAAATAACAAATCTCCTTTACTACTTTAAGTGTCTCATTTCCTAATCTAATTCCCTCAGCATCACCCGACTTAATTCGACTACATTCCATTATCCTCGTTTTGCTTTTGTTGATGTTCATCTTACATCCTCCTTTCAAGACACTTTCCATTCCGTTCAACTGCTCTTCCAAGTCCTTTGCTGTCTCTGACAGAATTACAATGTCATCGGCGAACCTCAACGTTTTTATTTCTTCTCCATGGACTTTAATACCTACTCTAAATTTTTCTTTTGTTTCCTTTACTGCTTGCTCAATATACAGATTGAATAACATCGGGGACAGGCTACAACTCTGTCTCACTCCCTTCCCAACCGCTGCTGCCCTTTCATGCCCCTCGACTCTTATAAGTGCCATCTGGTTTCTGTACAAATTGTAAATAGCCTTTCGCTCCCTGTATTTTACCCCTGCCACCTTCAGAATTTGAAAGCGAGTATTCCAGTCAACATGTTACACCGGTTACTGAGCTAAAATGCTGGAAGTACCCGAATATAGCGAGAGGTGGGAACACGGAATGCACCCAGTATCGTTGTCAAACGTGGTCGTTTTGGTGCGCCGGGTGTTATGGTGAGGAAAGGCATAATGTTACATGGGCGTACTGTCATCCAAATGTTTGAACATGGTACACTCACCACTCAACGTTATTTTGGCACTGCGTGTGCGTCTCTTTAGGGGTTCATCTGACGCTGACTTCATTTTTATGGATTATAATGCGTGATAGCAGAGAACTGTGCAGGTGGAGGAGCTTCTGGAACAACAAGACATGGTGCGAATGGACACGTCTGCGCGTTCCCCCGACTTAAATCCCATCAAACACTCATTCGTGAGATGCATTGAGGAGACTCAATTGCAGCACGTGCACATGGACAAAAGACCATACACCAGTCGTCAACCGCACTGGTGGAGGAATGGGCTGCCGTACCTCTAGAACTGACTACCAGCCTTGTCGCCAGCATGGCAGCACGTTGCCGAGCGTACACTGCCGTCTATGGTGACCACGCACTCTGTTAAGACCCATGACTCGATTTTTACAATGTGGGAGGTAGCATCATGAATCGCGGTGAGTTCAGTGTGTAACTATTGTCTGTTCTGTGTACCTATTGTCTGTTCGTCTCATTGTGCGTTCTTTTCAGTTGTCTTCTCTATTATATTGTAGCAATTATTCCTAGCGTGGTCTAAGCTTCATCGAGCTATGTCACTTGGCAGTGACACACCATGCGGAAGTTACTTCCGCCTTTAAGTTTTGCACATCAGTGTATATACACTGAAGAGCCAAAGAAACTGGCACACCTGCCTAATATCGTGTGGGATTCCCACGAGCAGGCGACAAGTGCCGCAACACGACGTGGCAAGGACTCGAGTAATGTCTGAAGTAGTGCTGGAGGGAATTGACACCATGAATCCTCCAGTACTGTCCATAAATCTGTAAGATTACGAGGGGGTGGAGACCTCTTCTGAACAGCACGTTGCAAGGCATGCCAGATATGCTTAATAATGTTCATGCCTGGAGAGCTTGGTAGCCAGCGGAAATGTTTAAACTCAGAAGAGTGTTCCTGGAGCCACTCTGTAGCTATTCTGTACGTGAGGGGTGTCGCATTGTCCTGCTGGCATTGTCCAAGTCCGTCGGAATGCACAATGGACATGAACGGATGCAAGTGATCAGACAGGATGCTTACTTACGTGTCACATGTCAGAATCGTATCTAGACGTATCAGGCAGGAGTCCCGTATCACTCCAACTCCACACGCCCCACACCATAGCGGAGCCTCCACCAGCTTGAAGAGTCCTCTGCTGACATGCAGAGTCGATGGATTCACGAGGTTGTCTCCATACCCGTGCGCCATGTCACGAACCGCGCGGCCCCTCCCGCCGGAGGTTCGTGTCCTCCCTCGGGCATGGGTGTGTGTGTTGTCCTTAGCGTAAGTTACTTTAAGTAGTGTGTAAGTCTAGGGACCGATGACCTCAGCAGTTTGGTCCCTTAGGAATTCACACACATTATTTCTGCTTACCCGTACACGTCCATCCGCTCGATCCGATTTGAAACGACACTCGTCTGACTAGGCAACATGTTTCCAGTCATCAATAGACGAATGTCAGTGCTGACGGGCCCAGGCAGCCGTCAACCATGCTGGTGGAGGAATGTAATGTCCTACCAGTACCAGCCTTGTAGCCAGCATGGGGGCACATTGTAGAACATGCTCTTTTGTTCATGGGGATCACGCCCACAGCAGTGTGTTAAGTCCAAATGACAATCACGAACCGCGGTGACTTCAGTGTAATTATTGCCTGTGATTAAAGTGTCTTTTCTGTTCGTCTCACTGCGTATTTTTTTTTTTACCTTCTGTACTATACTACAGCGGTTTCCTATTTTAGCAGTAACATAACATGAGAAAGTTAGTTTTGCACGCTAAAGTAGAATGCCATTAACGTGGTACCATACAGACGGTAGTTATATTATGAAAAGATCCCGAAAATAGCGCATTACCTAAACTGTGCTTTAGCACATGTCAAAATCTAATAATCTTGTCATCGTCATATCCGTATGCTGGGTCTTTCAACTGTACGACGCAGTCTTAACATGCGTTATCTTGACGTCCGGTCTCCCTTTCCGAACCAGACACGTTAACTCACACGTTCTCGACATCTTATTTCCTCCTCGTTCTCTTATTCAATCTCCTCTCAGCACGCTGCAACCACCCAACCACCGTTTTACTGAGAGACCTTACTGGAAGAGATATTCAGTGTGTAGTACCTTTGCACAATCGATACCACGCAGATGACTGCCACCGTCGAAGACTGAAGTTGGCGGCACGATTGTAGCGGCCGTCCACCAGCGGTCGCTATTACAAAGGGCACCCTCCAAAACCGAACGGCACCAGCCAAACGCCCTAATGCGGCAGCGCCACCAGGGCCAGAGACTCGACCGCATAGAAGGTGGCGTCTGCAGCGGCAGCTCTTCAGTATGCTGATGTCCTTGCCCTCTAGCCTACCCTTCAGTGGTCCCAGCGCTCTCTCCAAACCCAGTTTATCGCTTGATGCAACCAGTGCCTCCTTCGAATCAATCCTTTCAAAACCCAGGCAATCAATAGACGACATACCACCTCCTCCTTCTGGCTCCGTGACTTCTACCTGACTATCTGTGACTGCCCCATCTAACTTACCTCCACCTTGAAATTCCTTGGCCTCACCCTTGACGGACACCTCACCTAGACTCCCCATCTCCTTACCATCCGAAATCAAGATCCACAGTGGACTCTGTCTCCTGAAACTCTTGTCTGGCCAGACATGGGGACTGCACCCTTCCACCTTTGTTATGTCAGTGATGCCCTCCTAAATTCTATAATGCCTTCCAAATCCTTGAACTCCAAGTGCTCCGCCTCGCTTACAGTATCCGTCTCCTGTCCCCCACGAGGATCCTCTATGACCTCATCCCCTTCCCACATCTCCTCCTTTTCCTTGAACTCATCCATATCCTCTAGACCAACCGCCGAGTTGATGCCCCTCGCCCCCCCCCCCCTTGTGTCTCCTTTCCTCTCTGCTCCCCGCCTGCTGCCGCGCCTTTACCGATGTGTCCTACCCTCTCTCCACACACTCCGCTCTCTCTCCGTAAGGAATTTCCAACGTCTCCCAGTCCCAGATGATGTGCTTCGCCGCGATGTTTATAACTTCTTCCAACTCTGACCATGCTCTTCCCCTGCGCTCCTTCCTTGGTCTCCCTCACCTTCCCCTTCCCCACCACTCTTTCCTCCCTCCTCCCCCCTGTCCTTCTCAATTCTCCTTTCCCAGTCCTTCCCGAAAGAACAGACACCACGCTTTCGTATTCAATGACATTTATTTATTCATTCCAAGTCTGATTTACACTTCAATTCCCGTGCACCTTCCGGAAGACAAGTGTATTTTGTACGCATGTCTGCCGCTCGGAAGCCGGCCGGTGTGGCCGAGCGGTTCTAGGCTCTTCAGTCTGAAACCGCGCGACCGCTGCGGTCGCAGGTTCGAATCCTGCCTCCGGCATGGATGTGTGTAATGTCCTTAGGTTAGTTAGGTTTAACTAGTTCTAAGTTCTAGGGGACTGATGACCTGAGATGTCAAATCCCATAGTGCTCAGGGCCATTTGAACCATCTGCCGCTCGGACACATATCGTTTGGCGCCGACGCTAAGTGCCATGAAAATGTTATCTCTACAACACACTAGCAGCAATTAACTTTGCAGAGCTCTAAATTTCAGTATAAAAATTTTGCACTCTTTTGCGATGTGTTTTACTTTATTGGATTGGTTTAACGGCGACTTCTTTTCTATAAAATGTAAATTTCAATGTGATGCAGAGAATAAGTGAAGAGCTTCTGGTCCTCAGGTGGAACACAGCCGGCGGTGACGTCATTTTGCGCAGGCTGAGGCGGGTCCTTGGCCTTCGTGCGCGCAGTTAGACACGGAAAGCAGTCTCGCCGTCTTCGGTCGTCCGCTTTTGCTTTGTGGGCGCTGGACGGCCGTCCGCGTTGCAGCGCCTATTGTCGAACGTAAAAGCTTATCTCGTCGGTTTACGCAGTCAGCCTTTGTGTGCGCCGTGCGAAGGTTGCAGCTGCCACGCAGCGCTCGGGTTTTAGTCTTTTGTCCGGAGGAACGACCCGACTTCCCCACAGTAAACGACACATATTCGTCCCGACCGCCAATGCGTCATGCACTTTACGTCGTGGATCAGCTGCACAGCGAGACAGGCCAGCCCATCACCTACATTCTACAACATACAGCGACACACAGAACGACGCTAAGAAACAAAGCCGAGAACATAAATTTTTATTTGTGTGACATCCACAACCGTTCTGCAACACGTTCGTAGTGAACAAACGAATCACAGTTGTAAAATTCTTTTATTGACCGAAGTCTTATACGACAGAAGTCTCTATACACTACTACGGTTTCGGAGTCTTAGGCCCATCATAAGGTGTATCTGAAATCTAGCAGAAGTAGGACATCATGTCCATGCCTCTGTCTCCTATAACTTTAACTGTATGTTCATATTTGTTTACGCATGAGTCACGATGGGAGTAGAGATTCCTAATTAAATGTACTGAAGAACTCGTCATAAATGTGGGTGGACGCTTAGCTGTGAACTGCACTATCTATTGCAAATATGGTTTTCACATGTTTAGATTTCAGAGTGATCCCGAACGAAAACAAGTTGGACCAATAATTGCCGGAAAGGCATCTGGAAACCACGACCTGGTGTTTAGTTGTATTTTGTAAATATACGTTGCTAAAAGTAGTTATAAACATGAAATATGAAATAGGTTGTATGCAGTTGCGTTTCTTCCTCCAGTCGAAAACTATACTCAAAATATTTCGATTCCTGAGATATTTTCGCAATTGGCAAAATGCGATACTTTTAGGTCGTTATCATAAACATACGTAAAGAAACTGAATAATACAGAGCGCGGCACGTAAAAAATGGTTCAAATGGCTCTGAGCACTATGGGACTTAACATCTGGGGTCATCAGTCCCCTAGAACTTAGAACTACTTAAATCTAACTATCCTAAGGACATCACACACATCCATGCCCGAGGCAAGATTCGAACCTGCGACCGTAGCGGTTCCAGACTGAAGCGCCTAGAACCGTTCGGCCACACCGGCCGACGCGGCACGTAAAGCCGATCCGTAAAGTCAACACATGAACACAGACTGAAAGCCCTATCTTCTCGCCTTATATTGTGTGTGGCGGAAATGGCACACCGCATACCAATCTTCTCGTCATGCAAGGGTACCTGATGGATCGCCTGTGGATTTCCTGTTGACCAACACCGGTTATTTTGGGAATTCATGTAACCAGACAGGGGGAATGACGCCTCGTCACTTATGATGACCCTTAGTGGGTCCAAAACACCACAAGCAACATTTCGCAGCAGCCATGAACTGAAATTCAGTCACTTCTGGAGGTCAGGCTCCTTCAGTTCTTGCACAATACTTATCCGCTACGATTTTAACTTCAGGCCCCTTAAAAAAGGTCTACAACTTCTCTCACTCGCATGAACCTGGTTGGAATCTCCTGGTTGGAACATTTTGAATCGATCCTGTGTGCCGCCATTTTTCAATCCGTTCCTTTATCGTGATTTTTGCTGCCACAGAACGTACTGGAAATTTCTCCTGTAACAAATTCTTTGTTTTCGCAAAAGATCCAGTGCGAATGAACGCTTCATCAATGGAAACACCCTCGGGTAACGAATATGGCATTATTACGCACTCACACTAACCCGGCTCAACACAGCGAAGCCTTTTTCTTGACTGGTTTCGACAAGTTTCACTGACTGCGGCTGCAGCTGCCAACAGAACAACGAAGTTCCGCGCAGTGTCGCATCAAAGGAAATGGTTAGTTCGCGCGCGATTATTAGGGCGGTGTTTCTCGTTTTTTATTATTATTTACGCGCGCTTGCGCACTGGAACATTATCGTTGCGTACGGCGGGAGCCGGCCTGTGTGACCGAGCGGTTCTAGGCGCTTCAGTCTGGACCCGCGCGACCGCTACGGTCGCAGGTTCGAATCCTGCCTCGGGCATGGATATATGTAATGTCCTTAGGTTAGTTAGGTTTAAGTAGTTCTAAGTTCTAGGGGAGTGATGACCTCAGATGTTAAGTCCCATAGTGCTCAGAGCCATTTGAACCATTTCGTACGGCTGACCGGTTTTACATGCCGCACCCTGTACTTAACCCCATTTCTTACGTGGGTACGGTAGGACGAGTGATAATGAAGATATTTTTATTGCGGGTTGGTCACTGTGAGGGAACCTGTACAAGTAACATAACCGTCAAAGAATAAAGTTCTTACGACAACTCAACAATTAACAAACCTATCATGAAGCAAAAGTAACAAAATGAATACTGGTTAAAGGACAGATGAACCTATTAATAAAAATTCGTTTCACTGTAACATTTAACTATACTCTCTCCCGCCCCTCCCCCCTCCCTGTATAATAAACACGCCGTATTTCGTAAAGCGCCTATATATAGGAAAAAAGTAATACGTAGGCACAGGCTGTTTCAGCGGAACACCTATATTTGAAGATACTGGTACCGAGTTCTTAATTCATAACATTTAATATTTACAAACTGTGGTGTCACCGCCAGACATCACACTTGCTAGGTGGTAGCCATTTAAATCGGCCGCGGTCCGCTAGTGTACGTCGGACCCGCGTGTCGCCACTATCAGTGATTGCAGACAGAGCGCCACCACACGGCAGGTCTCGAGAGACGTCCTGGCACTCGCCCAGTTGTACAGCCGACTTTGCTAGGAAAGGTTCACTGAGAATTACGCTCTCAATTGCCGAAAAGATAGTTAGCATAGCCTTCAGCTAAGTCAATTGCTACGACCTAGCAAGGCGCCATTTATCCTTTGCTATGTATCTAATGAAGCATATACTGTATCAACAAGACCAATGTTCACCAATTGTGGATTAAAGTTAAGTATTCCAGCAGCTACGTATTTTTCTTTATAGCATTCATTACGTATCCTGTTTCAGACCTCACGCCAGCCTGCGTGAGTTTAAGCGCGTGCCTTTCGGTTACCCGTCACTGTGGATTGGCTGTCTTGCCAGTCCACAACACAAACTACGACGTAAGTTACGAGCCTACATTTCTATAGCCGTGTAAATTTACATTTCAGTTTTTCTCTTATATGAAAAGAGCATTCTAAAAATCTCAGTGCACAGTAATTGCTAATCGGTACACTTCATCCATGCAACTTCAAATATTTTATAACAAATACTGCAAAAAGTTGCGTGAATCGCTTAACCAATCTCAAAGTAAACATTGCAGAGTTGGGGGAAACATGGCGAACGATTCAGCATATTACAGTGGAGCTCTGTGCATGCCCAAACAACTAGTGGGCAAACATCTACCATAGTGGAGCGTCAAAAACATCCCAATTGCCACATTTTGGGATGTTACTTGACGGTCCACCTAAGCACCCTGGAGCACCTGGCTGATGCGTTTCAGAAGGCAACTAATTTCCTGACCACATTGTTGCAGGCGACGAAAACTGGTGCAACCACTGGGAACCGAAGCCGAAAACGTCGAAGATGCAACAGTGTCATCCATCCCCTCGTCTGAAGAAGTCAGAGCCACAGCCGTCTGCTGGAAAGGTAATGCTCACCCTGTTCTGTGATTACTGGGGCCCATTGCTTGTTGAATGTTCAAGTGTGTGTGAAATCTTATGGGACTTAACTGCTAAGGTCGTAAGTCCCTAAGTTTACACACTACTGAACCTAAATTATCCTAAGGACAAACATACACAACCATGCCCGAGGGAGGACTCGAACCTCCGCCGGGACGAGTCGCACAGTCCATGACTGCAGCGCCTGAGACCGCTCGGCTAATCCCGCGCGGCTTGCTTGTTGATTTCAAGGAACATGTTGTCCCCATCACAGGGGGGCGGTATTACGCAACGCCGGCCTTGTGACGCAGAAATTACGCCAACTCAAGTGGCAGACACCCGAGCATCCACCCTGTAGTGGTGGTCTCTTCCCATGCGATTATCACTCCTTCGGTCCCTTAAAAAAGGCCTTGAAGGGTCGCCGATTCCTGTAGGACAGGGATGTACAGTAGGCAGCTATGGGCTTCTTCACGCAGTAGGAGTCAGGACACAGTGTTTTTCCAAATGGGTATATTCAACCCTGGTGAGTCGGTGGAATGATTGCCTCAACGTTCACTGCGATTTTGCATGACCGGCATGGAGATTATGGATTGTACAGCCTTCAAACGGAAACTTGTTAATCGCCGTTTATATAATTATATGGATGAAAAATTCCATTCGTAGCCGAACAGCACCACCCCCTGTATAGCACCGTGGCGCTGAAAACAATCTTAGGGTTGATTACAGCTCACTTCTACCTTTCACAGTTGCCATATTAGAGTGTGCGTCATTTATGACGGCGGCCGAGTTTAGGTTCGTTCTGCGCATCTGACGTCACAAAACAGTCAGCCAATGAACAGAGAACGACGTTGCCAGAGCTCGACTGCAGTGCAGAGCACGGACGAGTGTCTTCAGTTTCAGAAACGTTCAGTCATAAATAAAGTAATTGAACAAAAGCAGTGTCTTGATTGCAGACTTTCTTTAATAGAAAGTTTGGAAAAAGCATTCTTTATACCAATTGCTTCATATTCTATTAATTAATTAAACCAAACAAGCAATAAGCCTCCTAATTCAGGCGATAGCAAGAAAAGGTGTTTGTATCATTCTCACTAACCGCTTTTTCGCAATAAAGAACAGCGGTAATTGTTTATTTCCTATTGTACTTCGACGAAACGTGAGTAATTCATAGTTATACCAACAGTGTTTGTCGGTATTTTGCCGTAATATTTTAAAGTATCAATTGACGAGCAATGGTAGTGTAGTGGTTAGAGTGTATGGCTGCTAGGCGAGAGGTGCCGAGTTCAAACCTTGCTCGGTGCTTAATATTTTCTTTGTTTAAAAACAATATCGAAGTGTCTTACTTCATGAATTTTATTCGTTTGAATGTAATTTTTTGAAATTTCTAGTGGCAACTAAAATCGACCATACGGAAAGTATACGCTATGGACTTTTACCTCCGCAAACTTGAAATTTCGTGCAATAGTTTACTACATCTAATGCTGCACAAAATAACTGTGTTGAACTTCGAAAGAAAATTAAGTCATTTTACGGGGGGGGGGGAGGAAGGTATCAGTCAAGAAGATGTGTAAAAATCAAATTTTTGGGCCAAATAGTTTTTGTGAAATCGAATGATAAACTGTGTCAAAGCAGTCGAAACACCATGTATCTGCACAGGCGAGCAGTGCAATGATGACAAAATCGCGCACATCGCGGAATGCGGGGAGCACGTCTCTGTAGCAGCGAAAGGGTTAATGCGGCCGTGGTGGCTTTACTTGATAAACTGAGCGCTCCCCCCTAAACGTAAGTTTGCGAACTATACTAAGGCGCTGCTTCTCTTGGCGCGTACAACTGGCAACGCAGCAATCTCCCGCGTCTGGGCGGGCATGCGCGAACCGCCAAGATAAAAGAATTGAACTATAGTAGCACAGCTGGAACTAAAGAATGTTACAAATTACTTTTTTATCAGTCGAACAAAATAAGCCAGGTTTTGACGGACCTGTACTATGAGTGTAAAACCACCAACAGCGTTACCTCTAACCGCAGTCACGTCCAGCTAATACCACACAGAAGACGAAGTGGAATGGCGTCGTGGAAAATTCCCAGCGCAGGTGGTCAGTAGTGGTTAGATTGTAGTTCGCCGTTAAAAAAAGAAGCGCGGCCAAACATTGTCACGCACGAGTACAATATGGAGTTTGGTCTGTAGTAAAACGCGTCTCGTCAATCACACGCCGGTATGGGCAACATCGTTTCTTGCGCGCTTACAGAAATCGTTTACTGCCGCAGTTTTGGCCGGCTTACGGCAGAATGCCGAGACTTCAGCCAGATGAGACAGCGCATGCGCACGAGCAAGCGAACGGCGACGAGTGACCAGTGGCAGAAGTGTCCTGTTTCCCACAGGATCGGGCAGACACGGGGGGTCAGCAGCGATCTTTTATCGGAAGTAGTCTCCAGCTTTCGAATCGCTCTTCCGTGTCATACGGCTGACGCAGCGAGACATGGACCGCAGCCGTGAAATTTTGACCGCCGAGGTAACGCTTTCTGAACAGGGCGTCTCTTCTCACGGCATCTGGCATACCGCCTGCAGTCTTCTTTCTACCTGCGGCCAAGCTTGCAGACATCCCAGATTCACACTTACCGGATCACGGCAAGCGCCTAACACACGCGACACATAATATCTGCTTTCCGTTTCGCACATGTCTAGAGGAAAGGACATGTATGAACTTGGTCTTAAGGGACTGAATCATGTCTTCTTCTGCTTCCTGAAACGTTTTTGCTTATGCAGGTCTTTCATAGAACCTCTTCCAAGCTTCTCTTATCTCAATAAATAGCTCTGAGCACTATGGGACTCAACTTCTGAGGTCATCAGTCCCCTAGAACTTAGAACTACTTAAACCTAACTAACCTAAGGACATCACACACATCCACGCCCGAGGTCGGACTCGAACCTGCGACCGTAGCGGTCGCGCGGTTCCAGACTGTAGCGCCTAGAACCGCTCGGCCACTCCGGCCGGCTCTCTTATCTCTTTTAGCATTTTCTCCCATTGCAGTCCACTTCGGTTCACATCGTCCTTCACCTGGTCTCTCCATCTTGTTCGTGGTCTTCCAGTTGGTCTTCGGCCAGATTCTATCTATTCCAGGGCTCGTCTCGGCAATCTCTCTGAACACATTCTGTTAATGTAGCCAAACCATTTAAGCCTATTGCTCATTACTGCAAGGTGTTTCGTATTGTTTCCATTCCGTATCTTTTAAACTTTATTCGAAACACAGTGTGTAGCGGCGACGCAAGCCGTCGGAAATGCATATACTCAATTTCATTTCACAGGATTTCACACATTCTGCAAAACGAATACACACCACTCCTCGTCCTACCCAGAACGATGCAAGCAGTTTCACATAAATTCATCCCGCGATAAAGAATGCCTCTGCATTGTTGTATTTAAGAATAAAATGCACACAAATGGCTCTGAGCACTATGGGACTTAACATCTTAGGTCATCAGTCCCCTAGAACTTAGAACTACTTAAACCTAACTAACCTAAGGCCATCACACACATCCATGCCCGAGGCAGGATTCGAACCTGCGACCGTAGCAGTCCCGCGGTTCCGGACTGCAGCGCCTAGAACCGCAAGACCACCGCGGCCGGCCTGCACACAAATGTTCTGCTAGTTTTGATTTTGTACTTTAGAGTGAAAAGAAAACAAATGACTTTTCTTCCCCCAACATTTGTTTAACGTAAATCAGTTTTCTGCCTCCTAGTCCATCATCAAGTACAGATCACTCGCGTACAAATTAGACACCAGTGTGCAAGTAATCAAACCTTGAAAACTAAAGGCGTTACCAAAACACTGAATCTTCGGTAATGAAGAAAGAATTATTTGATTTAGTTTGTCACAAACCGGTTTTAGACCTATGTTCAGGTAGCAACTAATCAGCGTCCGGAAAAGTGCCAGCATGCAAGTGAAAACACTGAAGAGTGAAAGTATAACAAAGTTCCTAGAGTCTTTGGTCATGACAGAAGACAAGAATTTAAGACAGAACTTCAGAATCTTAACTAATGCCTTATGAGCGTCAATCACGTTAGAAATAAATTGCGCTTACTATTTAATGGCGTACTGCTCTACTATCGGTATATTATGCTATAATCAAGGCGAGCCTCATTACATGCAACGTATCTAGACGTATCAGGGGTCCCATATCACTCCAACTGCACACGTCTCAGACCATTACAGAGCCGCCACCAGCTTGAACAGTCCCCTGCTGACGTCCAGGGTCCATGGATGCATTAGGTTGTCTCCACATCCGTACACGTCCATCCACTCGATACTATTTGAAACGAGACTCGTCAGTCAGGCAACATGTTTCAGTCATCAACAGTCCAACGTCGTTGTTGACGGACTCAGACGAGGTGTAAAGCTTTGTGTCGTGCAGTAATCAAGGGTACACGAGTGGGCCTTCGGCTCCGAAAGCCCATCATTGTAATCTGCAGCAATTTGCGGAAGAGTTGCACTTCTGTCACGTTGAACGATCTCTTAAGTCGTCTTTGGTGCCATTCTTGCAGGATCTTTTTCCGGCCGCAACGATGTCGGAGATTTGATGTTTTACCGGATTTCTGATGGTGGTACGGAAAAATCCCCACTTCATCACTACCTCGAAGATGCTGTGTCCCATCGGTGTAGCGCCGACTATAACACCAGGTAGAAACTCACTTAAATGTTGATAACCTACTATTGTAGTAGCAGTAACCGATCTAACAATTGCACCAGTTACTAGAATTATATAGGCGTTTCCGACCACACTGCCGTATTCTGCCTGTTTACATATCTCTGTATTTGAATACGCATGCCCATATCAATTTACTTGGCGCTTCAGTGTATATCCGTCTGAGGCAACGGAACACCAGGATGAGTGCGATAAAGAGATAATAATCCGTGAAGCACGCGTTCTGGCGAAACAGCAACTTACGTTGAGGAGGAAGATTAGAGAGGCGATAGAAATAGCCAAGCGACCCGCCAAGGTGAATAGAGAGGACGGGGTTATGCTTCCGGCATCCTGGCTGCCATTAGTGACAACGCTACGGGAGGACAGCGCGCGCAAAGCAACTCACACAGGCGTACGGGAGACCGCGATGGTCGTAGGTACATAGAGCACAGGCACGCCGCAGCCTGCACCTGGCAGTAAGTAAACAGTGCTACGTCACAGCTACCGCCGGTTTCTAATTCGCCTGTTTCCACCATTGGCAAGAAATAATAGAAACAACAATCAAGCTCGTCTTGATCCATCAGTGACGAGGAATAATACAAAGAGCAATAAAGAACACCTAACACTCTCTGCTCCTACCCTCAGTAGCCCATCAAATTACGTAAACAGCTTTCTCTGCTAATATATAAGATCTAAAGTCTGTCTCATTCAGCAGTCTAGCTCACAAGGGGTTGCCGCCAATTGTGAAATTCAGATTCGATTCATACTGCGCATAATAAAAGCTCATGGTCAGAGGTGTAATGTGGCAAAGCACCAAGATGCACTTCTCAGCCGTTGTCGAGAAAACCGACAGTTAAAAGAAACCGTTGCGGTGAAATACTCTCGACGATTAATAATTTTCTACAGCGTCGTGGCGCAGCGGTAAGCGCTCGAGTTCGTAATCCGAAGGTCGCCGGATCGTATCTCGCGCCATGCAATTTTTTTTATTATTAGTTTTTTGTAATTCAAATATATATATATATAAAGTATTAATGAATTGCTTATGCATGTTGGTGAAGGCGGATCGCTCTCCAATTGTACCGCCTCCATTTTTCCGTTTTTTTTTAACAGGGTGTACCAAAGCTCTCCCGTCCGCACTGATTTTCGATAATGTTATAAGTTGCGCTAGGGACCGCATCTACCTTCTTTCGAAGTTAGCAGGCAACTACGCTGTTATGCGGCGGCTCGTTTCGGCCCATTAAACATCTGTCCTTCAAGTCTAACGAGCGAGAAACGGAGTCTATATTTCATACCTGCCACAGCAAATTTGTGTTCGTGGGGTCTCTATTCTAATTCGAACGTTTGACTTACGCTATACGTATTCGTTTCGGAATATCGTTTCTACGTCTTCCGTTAACTATACGTTGTTAACATTATAAAGACAATTAATAACATTTGTGAAATACAACTTTGTTTGCGGAAAACATAATGATGTTCGAAGTCGCCAGTTTTTCCACGACAAACGACTTTCAACAACTTATTATATGCATAATTGTTGCAACCTCATTGCCGGGAATTATATATATATATATATATATATATATATATATATATATATATATATATATATATATGTGCGTGTGTATGGACACATTTGAATAACAAAAAACAAATACTAAAAAAAAAAAATTGCATGGAGCGAGATTCGATCCGGCGACCTTCGGATTACGAACCCGAGCGCTTACCGCTGCGCCACGACGCTGTCGATAATTATTGATCGTTGAGAGTATTTCACCACAACGGTTTCTTGTAACTGTCGATTTTCTCGACAACGGCTGAGAAGTGCATCTTGGTGCTTTGCCACATTACACCTCTGGCCATGAGCTTTTATTATGCGCAGTATGAATCGAATCTGAATTTCACAATTGGCGGCCTCCCCTTGTCAGTACAAAGCGCTGAGGAAGGGCGTTTGCAATAATTGCCGAAACGTCGGACAATTTTATATATTCGATTATTAGCTCACGCATCACGCATGCAATGGCAGTAGTTACCTTCCTCGTCTATACATATCGGTTTCTAGTCGACACGGAAGGACATCCGGTTACAGAATCTACCGTCCGAGGTCTCGCCGCTGCTTTAAGGTCACCCACAAACGGGGCAACAGAGTTTTTTTACTTTTTTCGTAAGAGAGTGGAGAGATGAACGTGATGCTTCAACAGCACTTGAATTCTAAAGCCGTCTTCACACGGGACGTGAAAACGACTGCGCACGTGATGGAACTGGACTAGTTTTGTAACCTCACGACGTTTCATGCTGCGGACCACGTTGAAGTGAGAAAGGCAGAATCAGACACGACAGATTTATGCGGAGAGGTAAACAACTTGGCCAATGAGATACAAAATAGCTTTCTGCGTCAATAACAGAACTTACAACAGATCACACTGGATTACTGCGTTTGCAGCTGAAGCAAATGTTCAAATGTTCAAACGTGTGTGAATACCTAAGGGACCAAACTGCTTAGGTCATCGGCCCCTAGACTTACAAACTACTTAAACTAACCTATGCTATGAACGACGCACACAACCATGCCCGAGGGAGGACTCGAACCTCCGGCAGCTGAACCCCAAGTGGTTTTAATACTATGAGCTGTAGACATAAGTAGTTCCGAAGAGCCAGTACATTGAGGATGTCTCGAAACCGCGTCATTTTCGGTGCGATTTGTTATAATAAAATGACGGGGAAAAGACATATCAATGGTTAAAAACTTTTTGTATTTTGTGCTTTTTGTATCATAAGTTTTGCGCTACGAACAAATATCATCTCAAGAGGGGCGCAGTGGTTAGCACACTGGACTCGCATTCGGGAGGACGACGGTTCAGACCAGCGTCCGGCCATCCGGCCTTCTTGATTTAGCTTTCCTTGATTTCCCTAAATCGCTTCAGGAAAATGCCTGGATGGTTCATTCGAATGGGTACGGCAGATTTCTTTCCCCATCCTTCCCTAATCCGAGCTTGTACTCCGTCTCTAATGACCTCGTTGCCGACGGGACGTTAAGCACTAATCTTCTCCTCCTCCTTCATATCAAGGCCCTAACGAATTGAAGATTTATTAAAACTGCACTATTTGTTGTAATTAAATATCATATAATAACCTTTTGACGCTTAATGCCTTTAGGGTATGGAAAGATCAAAGACGAGTAATAGGGTAACATCGGTGAACATTTGTTTCCTTGTTCAGCTACTTTGTCAATGACATCTTGCTGAGGAAAATATTGAATGTTTTTGTGCATGTTAATAAAAACCTCTCCAGCCATCCATTAACTTCATAGAAAATGGATCCGCAGCGTACATAAATTTTTTGAAAGGACATTATATTCAATTTATGGGCGAAGATTTTCGATATTACAGTTTCGGCATTACGCCATTCTCTAGCATGACACCAACTGTTTACGTTTGACAATATGTTGCGACTTGACCAGACAGAATGCTCAACACTGCAATGGATTGTCGATTAGTGACTGATGGAAAAATGTATAAGATAATGGATACATGTAGGCCTGTGGATGACAGTTAATGCAGTTGATGGTTTTTATTATGTATTTGATGCCAAGGAGTCTTGCTTTACCCCAAATGTAATGATCATCCGTAATTTGAAAGTAGTGGGTTTGACCAAAACTGGTGGTCCGTGCGCAAACACAAACACAAATGCTAACACAAACTTTTAGAATGCTGAAGTGGTGCAAACAAAATTGAAGAGTGAAATTCGAAAACATTCGAATCGCCAAATCTCAAATTTGTGAGGAGAATGAATATGCGATGTATCTTTTTTGTACAAAACGGATGAGTTGAGTAGGACTCGCGTTCTGTGGGGCTCCGTACAAACAGAATTATTTATATAGAGACAGTTTCATCTACAGGTTTTGATGAGTGAGTTTGCATCACAATATTTGTTGTAAATGTTCGTAACTTTTGACTGCATTGACTTAGAAGGTTAAATTTTTTACACCGCCTAGGGGCCGCAGATCTTAGTATTTGATAGAAATTTCAGCGGTGGAATAACAAGGTGATGCAGTAAGGGTTCCATTTTTACCGAATGAGAGGTTGTTGTAGCGTAGAACTGTTTGTCCCTACCTCATAAATGATTTATTAAGAACCTTCTAAACTGTCCTGTCAGGAAACTGGATGGTGCTCAGGGAAAATAAGAAAGTTTTCGTTCCAAGTGCCATTAACACAGAGATACTACGTTTTAGTTGTGATAGTACAAGTACAGCAGCCATATTGTAACCAGTAGAATTGTAGTTAACAAAACCCATCGCTTATATCTTTTACATTTTTTTACAAGGAAAAAAGAACATTAAAGCCATGAAGAAACGTCCCTCAGTATTGACTTCTGTTTCTCACACGACTGTATTCTTGGGATCAAATTGGGAGAATTTTAGGAAAGTGTAGCTCATCTACAAAGGAGACGGCGTATAGAACACTTGTGCAACAGACTGTGGAATAGTGTTCGAGTGTCTGGGATCCCCACCAGGTCGGATAAGACAAAGACATCGAAGCAGTTCAGAGGTAGGCTGATAGACTTCTTACCGGTAGGTTCGATCAACACGTGAATGTTACGGCGATGCTTCGGGAACTCATATGGGAATCCCTGGAGAGAAGACAACGTTCTTTTCGCGAAACGTTATTCAGATAGATTTAGAGAATCTCCATTTGAACCTGACTGCAGAACGACACCACCATCGTTAGTGTACATTTCGCGCGAGGACCTAAATGGCAACAGAAATTAGGGCTGGCACGGAGGCATAAAGAATGCCGTTTTTCCCTCACTCCGTTTGCAAGTGGAACAGGAAAGACAAGGACTTGTAATGGTTCAAGGTACCCTCTGTCATGCTCTATACGTTGCTTGCAAAATGTATATTTAGACCTAGATGTAGTTGTAGATATAGACCAGAGTTGCAAAGTTTAATATAAAACTCTCTGTGCTGTTGAAGAAATGACAACAGCGTCAACAGGTCTTTCTGTTTTTCTACCGATAAACATGGCAGGTCTTTCAGATGAAGTTCGGCGTCACATACGTCTGCCATGGTCTTCCCTCTTTTCAGTACACTCACATTTTTCCATCCTTCTTTTCAAAGTAAGAATTTTTAATAGCTATTTGAGATGGATCAGCATGAGACACTTTGATCATACTGCGTTTCTAGATCTTACATGCCTGCGTTGACAACAATGTTTTAGCAGCATCTTTAAAATCAAAGAAGCTAACAAGTTTGTCTGCGTGGCCATCCTCCGCAGCAAGCACAGAAATATTTGCTTTGAAAATAAACCGCATTTTCTTTCTGCAACTGTAATTTATTTTTACCACGTGCGTTTCTCCTTTTTCCTACTCTAAGGCATCTTCAGTGGGATCTAGAACGATACAGTTTTGTTATTTTTACATTATCAAACACTTCACGTCGCGTTTTTTTTATGTAAATATGTAATTACTTATAGTTTATTGGCATCTGCGTTTCCTCTTATCTGATCTAGAGGTCGCACTACCACTCATTTCCGTACATAAGCACTACTCGCAAAAGAGCAATAGTACACCATTAAGAAGAAGGAGAAGCATGACGAACAGTGTGGAAAAAAAGTTGGGAATACAAAAATGTGCTTATTTTTCGGAAATGAAGTGGTAGTGCGACCTCAGACCAGCTGAGAGGAAACGCAGATGTCAACAAACTGTAAGCAATTACTTATTAACAGAAAAAAACGCGACGTGAATTGGTTGATGATCTGAAAATAACAAAACAGTATCGTCCTAGATCCCATTGGAGATGCCTTAGGCCAAGAGTAAGAAAAAAGTGAAATGCGTGTGGGAAAAATAAACTACAGTTGAAGCAAGAATGCGGATTTATTTACAAAACAAATATATCAAAGGATTTAGTTGCATGCATTTGAATTACATGGAATGGGTTTATAGCTTTAGCTCACGGACCTCCCGAGGGAAACCTGCTTGGCACAAAGACCATGCATCTTTTAGTAATGAAAGTTCGAAACGTTTTCTCCATGATTTGACACTTGGAACAAGTCTAGGGAAATGCAACAGAAAACCGAGAACAAATTATCACTGAAAAGGGATTTTAAAAAAATGACACTAAACACATTTTCCATATCCATCTTTCGATTGACCAGACCCATATCTTAGCCTCCAAGGAAATCTGGAACAGGCAGCTTCTGATCATTGATTGTGTGAACCAAGTGCGTTCCGTCTCTACACACACGTGTTACTGGATTACCAAATGAAGTTCTTCACGCTGAGTTCACCACTAAATCGCACTCAGCTCATCATTGGCTGACATGGAAGAAGGCCACTTGTATGCACACCCAAGTGCAAAAACTATTCGTCAGGTAAGCAGCGCGGTTGATCAAAACAGTATTCTACATTCGAAACTGAATTCAGCCCATTGACCTCCGTGGCAGCATTCAACAGTACAAAAGAGCGTCACGTCTTCGACTCGTAACCTTAACCGCAAGTTCGCATTCCCCGTTGCCTTTACCGCACAATACGAGAAAGCGTGTCTCGTTGTATTGTTCGGGGTGAGGAGACCTGCGTTCAATGACTAGGTCAAGTCAAGCAGCTGGGTGAGCAAGCACAGATAAGTCACGCGGCTGGGAAATTACCTTGACGTCCTCAACCACTTGAAGCTCATTTTCTGCGTCGCTTAGTTGTTCCGTCACGCTGTGCTGGGTCAACACATCAATGGACGGAGAGGATATCCGCTTCGCTGCCTACGTCACGGTGTGTTCGGACCTCCGCTAACTGAATAATCGAAGGCGCTGGCGCGAAGTATAGAGAAAGAACACTGGTCGGATTCGTTCGCTGTTCGTTCGTACTGAACCTGAGCTCTGCACAACGATCGACTAATGCCGTCTGTTTCGAACACGTAACATATATTCTAGGGCCGACCACGGCTTGTCGAACTTCACGCTGGCCCCTGCGGACCAAATCTCAGTCTCGGCTTTGCCCGTTGTGCATCTACATCTACATCATATTCCGCAAGCCACCTAATGATGTGTGGTGGAGAGTACTTTCGGTGCCACTATCTGGCCACTCCAACCCTGTTCCACTCGCGAATAGTGCATGGGAAGAATGATTGTCGGTAAGCCTCTGTATTGGCTATAATTTCTCGAATTTTCTTCTCGTGGTCAATACACGAGATGTATGTGGGGGGGGGGGGGGGAAGTAATATGTTGTCCGACTCCTCCTGAAAATTGCTGTCCCGAAATGTCAATAGTAACACTTTTCGTGATGGGACAACGCCTCTCTTGTAACGTCTGCCAGTGGAGTTTGTTTAGCATCTTCGTAACGCTCTCTCGCCAGCTAAACGATCCCGTGACGAAACACGTCGCTCTTCGTTGAGTCTTCTCTATCTCTTCTATCAGTCCTACTTGATACAGGTCCCAGATAGATGAACAATACTCAAGAATCGGGCGAACAAGCTCCTTATAAACCACTCCTTTCGTGGATGAGTTACATTTCCTTAAGATTCTTCCCATGAATCTGAGTCTGGTGACTGCTTTTCCCATTATCTGTTGCATAAGTTCAGACCACTTAAGGTCGCTCTGGACAGTTAAGCCTAGATATTTTACGGCAGACAATGTCTCCAGCTGTTTTCATGAATAGTGGAGCTGTACAGCAGTGGATGTCTTTTGCTATGTATGCGCAATATGTTGCATTTGTTTACTTTCAGGGTCAACTGCCATAGTCTGCACCATTCATAAATTCTCTGCAGGTCGTTCTGCAAATTCTTAATATCTTCTGGGGTTTCTACTTTGGTATAGACAACTACATCATCTGCGAATAGTCTTAAAGGAAATCCGACGCTTTCTACTAGATCATTTATATGTAAAGTAAACGGCAACGGTCCTGTCACACGTCTCTGTGGTTTTCCGGATATTACCTTTACCTCTGTAGATATAGGTCAATAATTGTGTGGATCTGTCTTACGGCCTTTCTTAAATTACTTCATAAATTACTGCTAGAAGAGACGCAAGTTCTTTCGTATAATCTTTATAGAATCTTATAGGTATCTCTACCGGTCCTGACGCCTTTCCACTATTAAGCGATTTTAGCTGCTTTCCCCAAGTACTCGGTACAGCGCGACATTTTATTTAATATTGCCGCGTGGCATTTTTCGGTCGACACAACTCTCTTCACTTCGTCTGGCTGAATTATGATGTCACAGCTTTTTACCTTGCGTTATTTGTTCGTGGTGTGAAGGGCATGGATGCCTGTACAAAAAGAGGCAGCTAGTCATCTATCGTCACAAGCCTTTAAAAATAAATGGGAATGAGAGAAGAGAGGGATGAGAATTCCCTACATATACTGTGCAGTCGCATAAGCGACGGGTACTGCAAATTTGCTATGAAACGATATTACAATACCATGCAGAAAGGATTTACAGATTTAGTTGACAATGAAAGAGCAAAATATTAGAACGATCGACAGACGGGATTCATTGTACAGTACATCAAGAAGACATGCAGCACATGAAGATATTGGTAATATGAATACGAAAATTTCTGAAGTCGCCCACATCATTCCAGTCAGTTGTAACTCTTTTCGATGGAAAAGAACGAAGAGTATGGAGCTTTATATGTTAGTGCAAAGTGCGTTCGTCAAGCCAACTTGCATACCTGAAACGACTTTTTGATTTAAAACTTGCTATTGTTGAATTTACGAAGGAAAAAGAAGTGCAGGAACGAAAATTAGAACATTTGAAATGGATCGCATTTTAAATGGACTTGACTGCGCATTGTCCAAAGTAACACATTGCAAGGTGAGAAACAACTTCTTTCAGATCTGATAGAAATGCATTTAAAAAGAAAATCGCGTCATAGAAGTGATACATTCTGACAAAAAGATTTCAGTTCCCTAAGCTTATTGCCGTTAAAGAATATTTGAGGTTCGAAGACTTCATTATGACTTTGAAAGAATTACGGCGATAGTTTCCTAAACTTTTAAGGACACTGTCAATCGTACTTCCGTTTTCGAGACTGTTTGCCGTTTCAGTTGAAAGAGCCCCTGTGCTTATACAGATGTAACTGATTGACCGGCAAGGTAACTCCGGTTTTAATGACAAATCCTTTTACGTTTAAAACTATCCAGCACGTCTACATTGATTTCCTCAGGTAGAGTTTCTACGTCTCCATAATGAACTTCCAGCATGCTGGAATAATTGCAGGTCAGCAACTTCTGTTAATCAGCACAACGAAAAAGTTGTACTTTTTTATTTACACAGTGAGTAGCTTCGGCCCGTTACCCATTTTCAAATCAGCGTGCCAGATAGTCAGAATCGTATTTCCAAAAATACAAAAACTATATAAAATATATATACATATTATGAAGTGCAACTGAATAGTTACTGTGGATACTGATAACTCATAATACATATATATTTTTGACATGGTTTTTTATTTTTGGAAATACCATTTTCACGATCTGGCACAATGATTTGAAAATGGGTCGTGGCGCGAAATAGTCATCGAGTACATAAAAAAATGAAATTTGTAACGTTGACTGGGTTTTCATTGTACTGGTCTCCATAATGAGTTTACAAAAGTGCTCCAAAACTTCGATCGACACATTCGTGTGGAAGACCTTTCTTCGACTATGAAACTAAATTAAGCCGTGGCAACTTGAATGCGATAATATGAGAAATTGTCTGCGACTGTCAGTATGCAGAGAATTTGTACCGGATAAAAATTAGGCGTTCAGTGCGCCACACATAATTAAATGATACTGAAAATTTGATTTGTTTATGCTCTATGTTATTGAGAAATGAGAAATATAAAACCAAGCCGTATGCAGCGCGACTGCACAGCCATTTAAATGCGTCACGTTCGCAGTTTTCCCATCTTTCCCCTCCTCCCTCAGACAGCGTGGCGTAGCAGTGGGGGAAGTTCCAAAAAGGCTCTGAGCACTATGGGACTTAACATCTGAGGTCATCAGTCCCCTAGACGTAGAACTACTTAAACCTAACTAACCTAAGAACGTCACACTCATCCATGCCCGAGGCACAGGATTCGAACCTGCGACCGTAGCGGTCGCGCGGTTCCAGACTGAAGCGCCTAGAACCGTTCGGCCACAGCGGCCGGCTAATTGAGTGGGGGAAGTGTGCAGTGAGATTGAGACACTACGGCAGTCGTGCCTGGCCACAGCCCATGAGCCGCAACTTGACTGTCCCTGCTATTTCCGTGGATGTTGGGAGTTACCAAATGCTTCTTTCTTCAGTCATATTATGCAAACCATTGTTAAGTGCATGGCAGAGGTACTTCCTGCTCTAACACATAGTAGGATTTCTTCCCTTTCCATTCTGTGTGTGGGAAGAGAGGATGCTTAAATGCCTCTATGCGTGATGTAGTTACTCTAATCGTGTCTTCATGGCCTGCAGCAGCGATACAAAGAATGCTGTACTTTATATTTAAATTCCTCAATTAACATTTTAAATACTACTGGTAAACATATACATATATCACTGGTTCAAATGGCTCTGAGCACTATGGGACTTAACATCTGTGGTCATCAGTCCCCTCGAACTTAGAACTACTTAAACCTAACTAACCTAAGGACATCACACACATCCATGTCCGAGGCAGGATTCGAACCTGCGACCGTAGCGGTCACGCGGTTCCAGACTGAAGCGCCTAGAACCGCACGGCCACACCGGCCGGCTTATATCACTGGTCTTAAATGCTGTTTAGTATTGTATTTACCACAGACAATGCATTTTATTAGTGTTAGTATACGCAAAATAGTACTGAGTCGCATACTATTCGGAGTTTGAGTTTCATGAATCTTGCTCAGGGTACCACAGCATAGCTTACTGTGGTGTTGATAAGGATGCTGGAATCCGCAGGCAGAGCGTGAAGTGCGACGCTGGTCATCACTACCAACTGATGGGGCACAAGACGGTTGGCCCCAAGTTAAATGGTAAGGACTCTGCACCAGAGGAAAAAATAAAGCAAGGACTATTGAAATTTAATGTCCCGTCGACGATGTCATTAGAGACAAAAGGAGGGCGATTAGGATTTAATGTCCCACTGACGAGGACGTCACTAGAAACAGTTGAGGCCCAGAAAAAGAGAAAGAAATAGGCCATTGCAGCATACTCTTGAGCCATTTGGAATCTGGAATTAAAGTTCGGCGTGCTATCCATTGCGTCACCTCGCTCGGTGCCAGGAAAAACAATGTAAATAAATTGAAGACGGCGTGGTGCCAACAGTATAAATTTGAAAGTGCAGGTGATTTGTTTCTGAAAATAAAAATCAACAAGTACCTGAGGTAAATTAATCTGTTTATCCGTGGTAGTGGCCGGCCGCGGTGGCCGTGCGGTTCTAGGGGCTACAGTCCGGAACCGCGGGACTTATACGGTCGCAGGTTCGAATCCTGCCTCGGGCATGGATGTGTGTGATGTCCTTCGGTTAGTTAGGGTTAAGTAGTTCTAAGTTCTAGGGGACTGATGACCTAAGATGTTAAGTCCCAAAGTGCTCGGAGCCATTTGAACCATCCGTGGTAGTGGTGATTCCGGTTTCTAGCCGGTAGCTTCATCTTTAGGTGTGCGGAAATAATTAATTTTTTTAAAATTATGAGATGTCATAACGAGAAACTAATCAGTAAAAGAATCTAAAACACGTAAAATAAAAATTTTGAATAAAGTGAGTAATTAACCATGGTTAGTTGCTGTTTTTATTTTCACTCGTGTTTTCACGTAACCACGGTTTCGTGATTCCATTGTTCGATCAGATAATATAGAACGTTATCCTGAATAAGTAGTAGGACGTGCTGTGCAAATGACTTTTAATCATCAAGAAAAATACTGCTACACTTTTTAAGACTCTTTGGCTCGGGGGGGGGGGGGGGGGAGAGGGAAAGTGTAGGTGGAGGGAGGCTCAGTGGTGAAGGGTGAAGGACCACACAACGGGGCCGAAGTTCGAGCTCCGGTGAGTCGAAAGTTTTTCACTTATCACTTCTTTGGCTTCTAGCACCGTTTGTTAATACGAGAAATACCGAACTGCGTCGTGGTTTCGAGTCTGTTTTCTACTTCTGGTCTCTTTTAAAAAGGCTGGATAAGTTGGTGCAGAGGTTGGAGGAAGGAAATGTTATACCGTCTGCTAATACGACCTCGAGCAGTGAAGCATTGTGATAAAATCAATCTTCCGTTTGCTGACAGCTTTACTTTATATTTCAAAAGCGACAAACGACACAGGTGCACCTCATAAGCACGTATTTGGACGACATAGGCTTAATGACGTCGTAACATGAAATACTTGGGCGTAATAATGCACTTGGCTTGGAGTGGAACGATGTTGTATAGACTGCCATTAATTGATAGATTACTGCGAATCTGGCCTAGTGTTTGTGAATGCGATTTGTTACAAAATTATTTGTTGGCCTGCATGGCATTCGGAATTTTGCCCAAATGCGTGAGATACATTTAGAAACAGCAGTATTATTAAGCTAGTACAAAGATGGGTAGTGCGAATGGTTTACTTGAATAACGGGGCGAGTGCCAAACAATACTTAAAAAACTATGTTGCCGTACAGTTAATAAAAACTTGCTTGGAATTCACCAGGATCAAGTTTGCAATTGGATTCAGTGCGTGTCCGTCGCTCTCCATAAATGCTCCATGCATTTCAAGCTCAGTCTGTGAATGGAACTGGAAGAAATCTAACCACCGGTATAATAACAGGCCCATTCAGCTAAGCACACAACCGTGATCTGCCAAGTACAGAGGCAGACGCAGAAACCTTAGCAGACGTAATGGCCGTCTAAATGCCGCATTCGCGCTCGCGGATCTGTGTAATTATGAAAGGGAGAAGCAGATTTAAGGACAATCACAGGAACTACGGAAGTGGAGCCGGTAATACGCACTTTCGCTGGGGGTAACGCACTTTCTCCGGAGACGCCGTTCGCCACGCTCCGGCAGGAAACGCCCGGGACCCCGTAATGATCGATTTAATTACGGCCATGTTACAAAATAGCCCGGTGGCACCCCCTGGGGCGACGCTTTCTAAGCGCCGAGAAGCCGAAGGGACGCCTTTCACCTGTCGCCATCCACTGCTGGCCAACCTGTCTCCCTTCGGCCACACAAAAGCCGCCCCGGTAGCACTGCGACGTCATTAGCTGCGAGAGCGAGTCGATAATGACAGAAACAACAAAGTACAGCGTGGAGACAGACGTTTCCCGAATGGACTGGGACACGCCGACACAGAAATGAAATGCCCAGGCGCCAAACATCTGCGCTAGAACAATGCGCGGATGGTAAACAGTAGCACTTGCTTTAGCACGACCCGAAGTACTCGATAGTTTACGTCACAGCTCGAGTTAATCTCGGGTTCTGCTCGATCTTTCGGGGACTGCTGTCGGTACCACCTCTACTTGTCGTAGGGGTATTAACGTACTATGAATTTTAATAATAAAAATAATTCTGAAACAAGGGTGCAGATGTTTTACAGAAACAGCAATTTACAGACCCGGATCTAGGACATTTCCGAACGAGGACAAAAACTTGATAATGCCCCCCCCCCCCCCCCCCTGAGCGTTTGAGATAGGACGCCAAAAATTAAAACAAATTAAAAACTATGTTCATTTTGTAGCGCATATATTTCTGAGGAGTTTGGTATGGAAACTATATGTTCGAGGAAATGCAAGACATGTTACTTGTTCTTAAGTGTGTCAAAGTGCAGTGCTCCGCCTCTTCACACAGCATTCTTCTATCGCACGTCACTGTATTTCCCTCTGTGGAATTCAAGCGTATATATTTTGTAATGGAAGCCATCAAAACAATATTCAGGGCAGTGGAAAGTAAAATGTCCTGTGGTGGCTGTTAGTCGGCCGGTTTGACATCCTACCCTCCTTAAGGGGGGTAGGACGTCAAATGAGCCGACTTCGAGCAGGAGAGACACCACAGGACATTTTAATTTCTACTGTCTATACTTTTACAAATAAATTCGTAAAACTTTGTCAGCATGACCAGGAAGGATTCAGAATCCACACTCATAGCAGTGGAAGTTCGAAAACATAACAAAATAAATTTTTTTTACTTGTGAAATTTCATCATGTTTTTCGGTTACTAATGGCAGTATTTGTTGCTATAGGCACACTTTTCTTCGTGAGTAAGAGAGATTCTTCGATGAATTTTGCACACCATACGAACCATACTTAAAGGTGTCTGAAACTCTAGAATTTTCCAACTCTATTAAAAATGTGGCAAAAATTGAGGTAATTAAGTATAAAAATTGTGTATATTCTAAACGTGAAGTTTAAAATATAACAGCTCATTCGTTTTTTCATAAATTAAATAAATTCTAGAGTTTCATACACCTGTGAATATGGTATGTATGCTGTGCAAAATTCATCGAAGAATCTCTCTAATTATGAAGAAAAGTGTACCTATAGCAACAAATGCAACCATTAGTAAGTGAAAAAAAAAATGATGAAATTTCGTACGTAAAAAAAAAATTATTTTGCTATGTTTTCGAATTTCCACTGCAATGAGTGTGAATCCTGGATCCTTCCTGGTGATGCTGAAAAAGTTTTATGAATTTATTTGTAAAAGTATAGACACCGGAAATTAAAATGTCCTGTGATGCCTCTCCTGCTCCAAGTCGGCCTGTTTGACGTCCTACCCCCCTTAAAAAAGAACACAATTAATGCTTGGTGGGATTATTTGTGACCGGGAGAATAAGAACTCTTCAGAAAACTTGCACTCTTTGTTGCCTATTAGCTAATAACTTTCTCTTTTGTGTGACATAAAATTAAATACAGGGATCATAAAACCAGTAAAGATAAGAGACAAGCAAGACAGTACACATTTCTTCAATCCTTACTCCCCAGCAATTTTTTTCTCTCTAATATTGCTACATCTTTACACTGCGTGCTTTCCTTTCTGCGAAACAATCTATTGCTTCAAAGTTCGCCAAACATTTTGCTGTACGAAAAATCAAAATGTTGTCTAATACTGAAAAAGCTTTAATGCGAATAGTGCCCAAGACCGGTGTTGTTTCTCGATTTGATTACCTCTATTTTGTAACTGTCTCCTAGATAAAACGAAATAGGCCTTTCTAATATTGCAGCGAGTATAACACGCCAAATAAGCGAGACTGTTTTGATTCAAATGGTGATTTTTATGTACCTCATTTACATAAATAACACGACAGAACATAATTCACAAAATAGCAGTATCAAACGCCTACTACAAGCAAGAAGTTTTATGTTAGGAAATAGTTTCACATTACTTTCACACGCTGCAGTTTCTCAAGCTTGAGATCGAAAAGTAGCTAGTATGAAATTTTGATATAAATTTGGAATCGTCGTATTCTTCCATATAATTTGTGTGATGTCCTCGTTTCTTCTCTTTCCTCGTTCTATCAAACAATCATGTCATCACTAATTCTGTAACTGGTCCTGCCGTTGTCAAAACTTATTCTCCGGTTAACTTCACTAACCCTGCCAGAATTACAGGTTCAGTTATCCCGCGTTTATTCTCCGATTAGGCGTTATTATAGGTTCGTACGACTCGTTTTCCGCACTATCCCTAGAATAGAACTTAAAGCGGCTGCTTACCGCGGTCTGTACTACTGGTAGTGCAGCAATCTGGCAAAAATTTTCTGTCAAAATTTGATTTTCTTGGATACATCAAGAAGCTAAAATGGAATCTTTCTTATATGTTATTCCTGTTGGTTATTTATTTCCACTCTGGTAATCCGAACCTATGGATTCCGCTGATAATTATAACAACGCTGATAATTCGCTCACCTAATCATCCACACAAACAAACAATAACTGGCACTCACCCGTTCGGGTTTATTCGGCTCTTATATTGCTGCCCCCTTTTGTCTGCGGGGAAGTTTTTTATTTCTAGATACGACGGGATTCCCTTGGCAGATAAATCACGTGCTCTATGCACGCATCCAAAAATCAACTTATAATTCGTTCAGAAACCAACTTAGAATGTGTTCAAAAATGTCCAAAAACCAAGTGGGATGCGTGTCAAAATCGTATGAATAATTGATACAGGAACGTGCGCATGATTATAGGCGCTTTGTGAAACAAGAGCCGGCCGAAGTGGCCGAGCGGTTCTAGGCGCTACAGTCTGGAACCGCGCGACCGCTACGGTCGCAGGTTCGAATCCTGCCTCGGGCATGGATGTGTGTGATGTCCTTAGGTTAGTTAGGTTTAAGTAGTTCTAAGTTCTAGGGGACTGATGACCATAGAAGTTAAGTCCCATAGTGCTTAGAGCCATTTGAACCATTTTTTTGTGAAACAAGGTTTTTTTCGTCAAGAATTATGGCATCCCCTGAAATTGCCGCCTGGGACAGATATCCCGGTTTGGGTCCCTCCCGCCCCTCCCCCCAGGGGACTGTTCAAGTTGGTGGGAGCTCTGTAATGGTGTGAGATGTGTGCAGTTGGAGTGATATGGGGACCCTGATACGTCTAGATACGACTCTTGACAGATAACACGCACGTAAACATTCTGTCTGATCACGTGCATCCAATCACGTCCGTTCTGCATTCCGACGGACTTGGGTAATTCCAGCAGGACAATGCGACACCCCATACGGCCACAATTGCTACAGAGTGGCTCCAGGAACATTCTGAGTTTAAACACTTCCGCTGGCCACCAAACTCCTCAGACATAAACCTAATTGAGCATACCTGCGATGCCTTGCAAAGTGCTGTTCAGAAGAGATTTCCAGCTCCTCGTACTCTTACGGATTTATGGACTGCCCTGCAGGATTCATGGTGTCAGTTCTCTCCAGCATTACTTCAGACATTAGTCGAGACCATGATACGTCGTGTTCCGGCCCTTCTGCTAGCTCGCGAGGGCTCTGCACGCTATTACGCGGGTGTACCAATTTCTTTGGCTTTTCAGTGTATTTTGATACTCGCAAACTTACTTGTTAGAATCTATAGGGTACTTCCCGTTTACCTACAGTCATGATCCACAAGAAGCAAGGTTTCACCCTATAACCCAAGGAAAAAAATCCGAAACATGTTAATTTGTTTCTATAACACACAAAAAAATATTTTTTTCGGTGGTTACATGACTGTCTGTCCGTCCGTCTTTTAAGACCGGTTTTTTCTCAGGAATGGGTAGAGGTATGAAGTTGAAATTAATGTCTCGCGGCGGTATAACAAACGTCAGCCTCCAAGTCAATGCAATCAAAAGATACTGTAGTTTATGTCGCATATTTTGATACTCGCAAACTCACTCACTAAATTCTACATGGTACTTCCCCTTGACGCGGAATCATGACAATTGGCAAGAAAAAAGCTTTCGCAGTACAAGTAAAGGACAATATTAGAAAATCTGTAATTATATAAAACAAAAAATATTTCTTTTGTCATTTGTTATCCGAATTCAAACTTCAAATGTAAAACTTCCTGGCAGATTAAAACTGTATGCCTGACCGAGACTCGAACTCGGGACCTTTGCCTTCCGCAGGCAAGTGCTCTACCAACCTTTTTTTTTTTTTTAATCTCATTTTGTTCGCTTTTGTTCGTTGTATATGCTCGGGGCGGACGTCGTAAGACATCCGATGAAGTTCGTTGATGATCGATTAACTCAGTTTTTTTTTATTACAGAGAGTACGTAACCCTCTGACCGAACACGCCTAGCTACCGTGCCGGCTCCAACTGAGCTACCCAAGCACGAGTCACGCCCCGTCCTCAGAGCTTTACTTCTGCCAGTACCTCGCCTCCTACCTTCCAAACTTTACAGAAGCTCTCCTGCGAACCTTGCAGAACTAGTACTCCTGAAAGAAAGGATATTGCGGAGACATGGCTTAGCCACAGCCTGGGGGATGTTTCCATAATGTCTCGGTCCGGCACACAGTTTCAATCTGCCAGGAAGTTTCATATCAGCGCAAACTCCGCTGCAGAGTGAAAATCTTATTCTTCAAATGTAAACATTCACCAATGTCTTGGACTTCCTGGAAGCGAATCTTGCCAGCATCAACGTAGATATCGGGCAAAAGTCGTCGAAATCCTCGATGGATGAACTGCTACATAGTTAGTTAAGTTTTTACGGAGCCCTCAGGGCGCGAGACCTAGTCACATCTGGCTTTTTCTTTTTTTTTATACGCTGTCGCATTTAATTGCGTGCACACGCACAGTGATGTATATATACTGCGAATGATTGATGAAGCAATTATTATTGCTGTTTCTATCTTCCGACACTGGACGGCTCTGCCACGCTTTGATAGACGGCAAAAATCAAAGGACCGAAAGACGGTGAAATACCACTGGGTGGCACCTACGTTTGTGGGCTGTCCCGTGGTGGCCGTGTTTGGTGAGAAACCAACGACCTGGACTGGAAGGTCAAGGCTGGTGTTGGCAGCTGGGTGCGGCCGGGCTGTCTGCGAGTCTGGATCTGCGCGTGTGTGTGTGTGTGTGTGTGTGCGTGTGCGTGTGTGTGTGGCCCGGCGAGAGTACAGTTAGGAGGCTGGATTAACATAGCGGTCGCTAGCGCAGCAATAGCCTCCAGCCTTCGCACAGAGCAGGCAAAAAGGAGAACGCCATCACCAGCTGACCGGTACACACTTGCTGCACCGCCGAATTTTACCGCTGCAGGTTCACGTGGAGGAATTTAGAGCGGTGGCCTGCCACTGCCCGTTTTCTGACGCTAGAATTATGAAGAGGCTTACACACTTGTTAAAAAAAAAAAAAAAGCAGAAACTATTTTTTGAAATAAAAAAAAGTTCCTCATCGTAACTCCATTGCCTAACATACATCTTTTACCGATATCCTTCTTCTATTTCTTCTTCTCCGTGAATTTCATCTTTTGTGCACCGCAGCTAAAATCTGATTTTTCTCCTCTTCTCTGCAGAATTCCTTCTTTTCTTTTTACATGTACATTCACACAACGCAAGCCACCGCCCGGTGCTTAGTACCTTTGTCCCACTGCCTGTCACTCCCTTTCCATTTCCACTCACAATCGGAACGATGGAAAAACGACTATGAATACGCTTCCGCACCAGCTCTGATTTCTCTCGTACTGTCATCGCAGTACTTGCGCCAGATGTTCGTTGGTTGCAGCGGAATCGTTCTGCAGTCTGTCGCAAATACCGGTTCTCTGAACTTTGCGAATAGTAATCAATGATAAAATCAGCTGGAATTATCTCAATGAACTAAAGTCGACCATTCGTCTTCCCTGCTGCCGACTTTACATGTTCGGTCCATTTCATGTCACTTTGTAACATTACACCAAGATTTGATCGACATGACTGTCAAGTAGCGCGCCACTAATATAATACTGACACGAATTATTTATGGGAGAACGGAAAAACCGGCACATATCAAAGCAGGTGAAGATTAATTTGAGTTCCAGAGGAAATTGGAACTCATCAGGTAATGCTATGAAAATTTTGTATGCCTGGTATAAGTCTTTTATTGGACGCCGCTTGGGCTACTTGCGTGTTCCTTACTTTCCACGGAATCCTACTGGGGAAAGGGGATTTAAAGTTTAACGTGGAATCCGGACCACGTGTCATTCCTTGCGAATCTTCACATAGCTGAGAGACAGACAGAAAATTCCGTGGCCCGACGGAGATTCGATCCCGCGACCTTCCCGTTTCCATGCACGCGCTTTATCACTTGTTTTCTGTCTGTTTCTTGGTTGTCTTTCTGCTGGAAGGAGACCGATGTTGTGCGGAAGTCGCAAGATGTCTCTCATCGCTTAACGGCAAGAACGTCCGCCCCGATAGCTGAGTGATCAGCGTGACGGATTGCCGTCCTACGGGCTCAGGTTCGGTTCCCGGCTGGGTCGGAGTTTTCCTCCGCTCAGGGACTGGCTGTTGCGTTGTCTTCATCATCATTTTTCCCCATCTGGCGCGCAGGTCGCTCAATGTGGCGTCGAATGTAATAAGACCTGCTCCAACGCGGCCGGACCTGCCCCGTAAGGGGCCTCCCGGCCAATGACGCCAAACGATCATTTCCATTTCACGGCAAGAAATTCACTCTGATTTTTTTATTAGAGAAGGGGTGCAGCCTCCTGAGCGATCACGCTGAGCTACCGCGCCGGCTTTTCCACTAGATCCCCAGACACGACAATAAAGCACTGGTCCTACGACATATCCAAGAAGACAGATTGAAAAGATTGGTCAGGTGCTAGTACGACTTGCGCACTGGGAGTCCAGTAAAACCTTATTTATGTATTTAGGCAGTTTATCCGTTCTGGGAACCGAAAATCTCGACCGTTTTGCCTTTAGTTACCATTAATACTGGCAGGATATCGGTCCCGGAAATTCCAAGACTTTCGAGAATGTTTTAATTTTTAGTTGGAAGTCGGATAACAAGTGACAAAAATATTTATTCGTGTAATATAATTATAAATTAATAATTTTCTGATTTTTTTCCTTTACTTGAACTGTGAAACCTTGCTTCTCGCCAAGTATCATGATTCTAGGTCAACAAAGAGTAGCCTAAAGATTTTGATGAGCGAGTTGGCGAGTATCAAAACGTGTGACCTAAATGACCGTAGCTTTTGGATGCACTGACTTAGCTCGCATTTACTACACCGCCAAGGGCTACAGACCTTAGTATGTGACAAAAATTTCAATTTGATACCTACCCATTCTTGAGAAAAAAAGAATCTTAGCAGCCGGATGAACAGACGGAGAGTCAGATAAGAAATGACTTTTTTTCCTTGTGATGTAATTACTATTTGACAATTTTCAAATTTTTCCTCTGATTGTACTGTGAAACCTTCCTTTTTATTAAATTTCGTGATTCCAGACCAACGGGAAGTACCGAAGTACGCTGTGGGTTTTGATGAGTGAATTTACGATTATCAAAACATGTGACATAAATGAAGGCATCTCTTGACTGCATTAACTTAGAAGCTTCAGTGTTTTACACCGTCATGAGAGCGACTTGGTACGTGTCACCGTTCCTGAGAGAAAGGGTTTTAACAGTCGGACAGGTAATCAGGCAGACGTACAACAAAGCAATCCTGTAACGGTTCCGTTCTAACCGATTGCGGCACGGAACCCTAAGAGGGCGAATTGTACACCTACAGCTTTTTTAGATTTAGAGAAGACTTTTGACGGTGTTGACTGGGATACACTCTCTGAAATTCAGAAAGTATCAGTGATAAAATACGGTACAAGGAGCGAAAGGCACATCTTCCACGGAAATCAGACTTCAGTTGTAAGAGTGAAGGATTAGCCATAGTTAAGAAGGGAGCGAGTGAGGTTTATAACCTATCCCCGAAGTTGTCCAGTCTGTGTATTGAGCAACAGCGAAGGAATCTCAGAAGAATTTTGGACAAGGATTGAAGTTCAAGGAGCAGAAATAAAAACTTTGACGTCTGCGATAACATTGTGATTCCATCAAAGGACAGCAAAGGACTTGGTTGAATGGAATAAATTCTTGAGCCACCCTTTAACGGGTTTCTAGATTTTCGCTTGTACCAGTTCACGTAAGTAGAACTGTGACAGGGCAGTTGTTTGACTGACAAAAACGGTTCGCCTTAGATATGGCTGTACAGATTTACACATAACCGAAGTTACAGTAGTTCAGACTCCAGCAGGGCAGGAAAGCTGCGCGGAGTCTGCTGCCTTGTCTGGGTCTGGGAACTGGGTTAACCCTTACAAAGAAACCGCCGCACGCTCCCCGCTCGCTGTTTTTCCACGGTAGTTTCGCACAAAGAAGGTAAGATAGTCACTCCACTTTCTCATCCGCCGTTGACAGACATCTGCTCCTTCCTCCACGAGGCGCACTTATCTGTTAGTCTGATCCTCAGTTCTCAGAGGCTATTACCTCGGACTGTATGTACTGCGTGTATTCGGTATCATTCTTACAATAAAAGTAATAGAAACGATACGGCAGGGGCTGAAAAGAGGCCACAGGTTATTGGCAAGCCAAGTTTCTTTCTTCCGGAAGTTCTAGTCCCGCAAGGTATGCAGGAGAACTTCTGTGAAGCCTGAAAAGTGGGAGACGAGATATTGGCGGAAGTAGAGCAGTGAGGGCGGTTTTCTTGTTACTTGTCCCACAAATCATCTGAACGATTCTTGTATCGAAATTATTTGGAACGAGTCAGTTTACAGGATACGTATACGTGATTAGCGCTAACACTGATGAACACGTTATTATTTTTTTACTCTCTACCAGTTTCTAAGCAGGAATTCGTCAATGAAATGGAAGGAGTACCCCAGGAGAAATGATTTTAAATTAGATTTAAAACTTGCTTCGCTTCCTGTCAAGACATTTTTTGTTGTTGTGCATATGCTCAGAATGCTGAGCCACGGACAGCTTTAACAAAGGAAAATAAAGCCCACTTTTCCCTCTAGTGTTGCATGTACGTACATCACTCTCCTCAAATTATGATGCATTATTTATGATGAATTTCATTAGTGAATATATGTATTGCGACGGCGCAGTTAAAATGCCTAGCTCCTTGAAGAGGTATGTACGTGACCTCCATGGTTGAACGCCACAAATTATTCTTACTGCTCGTTTTTGTGCAATCAATACTTTCCTCCTAAGAGATGAGTTACCCCAGAAAATTATTCCGTACATTATTGAGTGGAAACAGGCAAAATATGTCAGGAGATTGACAGGTTTATTTCCAAGATTAGCAGTTATACGAAGAGAAAAGTAGCTGAACTAATTTTTTTTTTGAGAAGCTCGGTAATATCCTCCTTCTAGTTCAAGTTTTCATCAATACATACACGCAACAATTTGGATCGTTGTACCCTACTTACTGATTCCTGCTAATGTGCAACATCAATTGTCGGTACGACTCTATTTGTTGTACAGACCTGAATGTAATGTGTTGTTTTTTTTTTTCAAAATTAGGGAGTATCCATTTTCAGAGAACCACTTAATAATTCTTTAGAAAATACCATTTACCAACTCTTCCTGTGCTTTTTCTCTAGTAGGATTTATTATAACGCTAGTATCGTCTGCAAAAAGTATCAATTTTGCTTCTTGGGTGTTAAGTGGAAGGTCTTTAACTAGTATAAGTAATATAAGTGGACCCAAAATTCAACCCTATGGGACTCCTTTGTAATTTTTTTTTTATCCCAGACACTCAAATATTGTACCTTACCGACACTGTCTCAATTATTCAGCATCATCTTTTGGATTCTGTTTAAGTAAGATTCAAACCAGCTGTGAGCAAGAAACTATCGTCATCTATACAACCATGCACCTTGGAAAGATCACAGAAAATACTGTGAATCGTGCTTGGGTAGCTCAGTTGGTAGAGCACTTGGCCGCGAAAGGCAAATATTCTAGATTCGAGTTCCAGTCCGGCACAACCGAGCTAGGTGGCGCAGTGGTTAGACACTGGACTTGCATTCGGGAGGACGATGGTTCAATCCCGCGTCCGGCCATCCTGATTTAGGTTTTCCGTGATTTCCCTAAATCACTCCAGGCAAATGCCGGGATGGTTCCTCTGAAAGGGCACGGCCGACTTCCTTCCCCATCCCTCCCTAATCCGATGAGACCGATGACCTCGCTGTCTGGTCTCCTTTCCCAAACAACCCAACCCAACCAGTCCGGCACAAAGTTTTAATCTGCCAGGAAGTTTCAAAGCAGCGCACACACCGCTGCAGAGTGTGAAAGTCCATTGTGTAAATTCTTAGTAATTTTCTAAGTGAGTTTATTTTGAGAGATGTTATAAGTCTTTTTAGCGTATGTCTGTTAGTTGAGAGTTTCCAACAGTTTCGTAAACGCAGGCAACTTTATGACGACAATTCGCGCTGTCCTTTATATAAATCCCTGTCTAGCTGTCAAGATTTAGTCTTTCCGTGGTTCCTCTATGTCGTTTACGTGTAAAGGTGGGATGGTTCCCCTGAAAAGAACACGATCGTTTATTTCCTCGAGCTTCTGTTTCGTCTCGAATGTCTCCGTTGTCGACGGCAGGTTGAACCCTAGACCTACTTCCCTTTCTTCGTTCTTGGTGTATCTGGAATATTCCCTACTTTGCAGGTCGTAATGTAATGCTACTAAGGTTATCCTAAAAGGAAAGATACGAATCTGCCAGAAGTGGTAGGAAACCTATCTTCACAGATGTTAACGTTGCCATTGTACCCTCAGTATTGTCTACATACATCATGGCATACAAAACTTTAATTACTACATAGGGACTTCAGAAACTGAGTTACATATGTCATCCCACGTTAAGACCATTCCGCAACAAGAGTGGTGCATTGTCAGTAGAGCGTACGTGTTCCGGGTGTCCTGCAGACTCAGTTCTGCTGCGTTACGGATAATATGTGGATCACAGAGCGGGAGTGAAACGGCGCAGCAACTGGACACGTGCTCCAAAGTTGAAGTACGCGGGGCAGTGCAATTGTCATGGGCGGAACGTCTAAATTGCACACACAATTCTGGCGGTATTTGGGCCCAATACAACGTCGCGTTCAGGCGTATTGAAATGCTGCCACGTATTCCACCCAGGCCGTGTAGAAGTGGGTAGTGCCACAGAGTCCAGTTTCTGCCCCTGCGATTTCCGTCCTTTCCGCATACTAAAAGAACATCAGGGCGGGGGGGGGGGGGGGGGAGAACTTATCCAATGAACTGTGACGACGGTCACACAGCGGTTTTCCAATGGCTGCGTGATAAAGGCGCCGGTTTCTATCGCCAAAAAATGAACGATTGGTACAAAGTTCTGACCATTGTTTACAGAGAATTGGTACGTCGCAAAAATAGGTCAGTTTGAAAAGTAGTGAAGCACTCAACAAAACTTACATGGCCTATGTGTAACTCACTTTCTGAAGGGTGCGCGGAGTGGCGGCGCGGTTTTGGGCGTCCTGCTACGGGTTGCGCGGCCACTCCCGCCGGAGGTTCGAGTCCTCCCTCGGGCATGGGTGTGTGTTGTCCTTAGCGTCAGTTAGTTTAACTTAGTTTAAGTAGTGTACTTGTCGAGTGGGTTGCTGATCAGGCAGCTTGCTAACGTGAACGTTGCTGCCATTGGTCTCTAGTTAGGTGCTTCGTGGTAGAACTGTGTACGTTATCCCTAGAATTGTACCTAGATATCTTTAAATGCCTCCTTCTTTTTAACATGCAGTTACTTTAGTCACACCTGAGACATTTAGTAATTATGTACCAGTCTTCAATTTTACGTGAATTTACTTACATTACCTTAACTTAAGTTCCGCTCGATACGACTCGTGGCATAACCCTGGTTTTTGTTGTAATAGTGTACGTGTTGCCAACTTATAGATTGCTATCACGCGTTCACAGTTTTACATTTGACAGACATATTACAATTACTTATGATTGAATTACTGGCGTATTGTGTGGCCTCCTCACTGATCAATTAATAATCTGGCTTGTCTCTTACACTATTTGTATGATTGGTATTTTCGTTTGAAAATTGTAATTGCATGGATGTAATGGCTTTTGGTTTTAATGTCATCGAAAGACCTAGGTGTGTGCTGGTTACAGTAAATCTATTCATAACTATATGTTATTTTAGATCCTTTTATTTCTTCGTGATCGCTTATGTTTAACACATATGAGTACTTTTTGAATGGTGTGCTAGTCCGAAAGATTTTCTAATATTTCGTGTATATATATTGTTGAGTCATCCTTTGTGATGCACTGCATCCTTGCGGGCTACTAAGTGACCCTGTGTGGGATTGTTTCATGGCAGTACATCATATGGTTCAAATGGCTCTGAGCACTATGGGACTTAACTTCTAAGGTCATCAGTCACCTAGAACTTAGAACTACTTAAACCTAACTAACCTAAGGACATCACACACATCCATGCCCGAGGCAGGATTCGAACCTGCGACCGTAGCGGTCACGCGGTTCCAGACTGTAGCGCCTAGAACCGCACGGCCACACCGGGCGGCAGTACATGATCTATAGATACTTTCACACATGAATGCTTTTCATCATGAACAGGTTCCTGTGGCATTTTTCATAGGTTCTACATATGATCTGACGTGGGTCTTATATTCCATCTTGTGACACGTCTTGGTCATTCGTTTTATGTATATGACATAGTGCATGCCCCTCAACTGTGTGCAACTTTGTACTTCATACTTTGACGCGACACATGGGTCATGTTCCTTTTCTTTATTTGTTTATGAGGTGTTGTCTCCATTATACATTTATAACCTTTTACAGTTATTTTGTCTTTCAGTAGATTACTTCAGGGTTGTGCATATAATGTATGTCCGACTGGCCAATAAAAATCATTGAATAG
Source organism: Schistocerca piceifrons (assembly GCF_021461385.2). NCBI lineage: Eukaryota > Metazoa > Arthropoda > Insecta > Orthoptera > Acrididae > Schistocerca > Schistocerca piceifrons. The sequence goes on along the minus strand of NC_060139.1, from coordinate 215,480,885 downwards.
TTATGTAAAGAAGTTATTAATAGATAATATAATTGCACAATGGATTGAGTGGAAATTCGTTGTGGTGTATTTTAGATATGTGACAATGGATGTATCTGTTCGTTCGATCTAATGTTTGCTGTAAATTCACTGGTAGAGTTTTCTCCTTGTTTCTTATTCGGTTTTCATGTTGCTTGATTGATAAGTCGACAATGCTGACGTTACAGGCCTGAAGATGGCACTTTGAAGCGCCGAAACTGGTTGCAAGAAAATAAATAAAATGATAAGGATGGCTGTAGGAGTTTTATTTTCTCCCAATAGTAAACGACTGTCGTCCCAACAGATTTCCTGTCAGAAGGGTGGACATACAAAAATTGACACCAATACTTTGCAGTAAATAGGGGCACCTCTCCTGCAATAAAACCAGTCTTGTCCTGAGGAAGGCCGCTGTAATACGCATTTTAAAGTATTTGATATACAATGACGCGGTACAACAGCTAGAAGAGTTTTAATCGAAGCAAGCCATGTTTCACACGGGCGCTTTTCTCTTAACTCGTGCTGTTTCTCTGCGTGAAAGATGCTCTCCTCCAGAATTGTGGCGTAATCAATTCGATACACGACCAAGAGAACGAATGTTATAAGTGTCGGACCAATTAATAGGATATCACATGGTGTAGTCTGTCGGTTTACAACCGTTAAGTTTGCCACGTGGAATTTTCCGCAGTCACAACAGCAAACCGACATAGCAAACATATAGCTAAATAAAACTATAAGAAAAAAGAAACATACTAGTAACCTTCCCTGTCAATTAAAGAACGCTTCTCGTGTCGCGTTTGGAATATAGTGTTTAGCCACGGCAACTCGGTTATAGGAGTTTTACGTCCTCCTGGGTACCTGCGCCATTAAAACGGTACCATCCGCGAGTCGGCGGTAATGGAACAGGTTCCCGCCGCCACTTAACAGGCGGATTGGCACCTCTGTTAACTGTTTATGCCCTGTTTGACTCGCAGCTCGTTTTCGTAGCTGTTGCACCAGCGCCGCGATCTCTGTCCCCATGCGTTAAGTGTCAGGCAAGTTGCGAAGAAGAAAACCGTATTTAGGAAACAGTTATCCACTGTCATGTTTACATATCGCCAGCCCGATGAAATATCGGTTTTCCAAGCGTCAGTTGATTTACACGAATGGTATCTGTCAATCAGTTGTTCCAATTTCGCCAGCATAATGGTGATAAACAGTATTTTCGTAATATTTTTTATAAACTTACTTTACTACAGGAAATGTATGCGCAGTTGTGAATATGAACCACCTTATGACAATGAAAATTTGTGCTGGACCGAGACTCGAACCCTGATTTGCCGTTTTACGCGAGCAGTTGCCTTACCCGCTTCGGCTATCTGTGCACGAATCACTGCCCGAACCACTCTCCCATACTAAGCATCTGACTCTCAATAACTGTGCCCTTCCTGGACGGGAGTATACGTATAGTATGAGTGCGGGTTGTGACACAAGGACGACGACATATGAAAGTTTGGCAGATGATCATTCAGATTTGGCACAACTTCTAAATATAGAAGGGTCTTGATCGTACAATTCTTTTCTAAGCGTTAAACGTTTCAAAATTTCATCGTCAGATTGAACAAGTGCCATTCTCTTCTAACAGACAACGGCACTGTCAAATATGCGTATATGAGATCTGTGTTATGTTCAGTCTACGTGCTCACTTTCGTGAGCTTTTTACTAAAATTTGATTTAAATCTTCAGTCTGATGATGAAATTTTGAAAAACGTAATTCTTAAAAAAGAATCGTGCGATCAGGACCTTTCTGTATTTCAAAATTGTGCAAAATATGGAACGTTTTAGACGTTTTTCGAGTCACAGTCGCTACAGTAGCTTTGAGTAATAGTAGAATATGGTGATCATCTAGTTGGTTCCGTACACTCTCACCATTATTTGACTTGATAATAATTTGATCACTGTCAGATTGCTAATTTAAGTATTGGAGATGCTAGTGTTGATCCTAGATATGCTTCTGTCACTGAACATTGCCGAAGACAAATTCGAAGTCAGATTCTGTATTCAGCTGTGGTTCTCTTCAATAAATTGACAGACGTTCTAGATAAAGTCTCAAGTACAGAGGTCAGCATTAACATCAACACTAATATCATAAATGAATCCAGCAACACCCTCATAAATATCCTTCAAAGTTTTGGCATGTCCATATTGGTCAACAGTGCAACAAGGGTTACTGCAGTTACTTTATCAGTAATTGACCATGTAGCCAGAAATATGGACAGGGAAAAATGTGATGTAGCTGTAAAAGATCTAGGGCTACCAGACCAACTCCGTCAAATAACAACAGTAAAATCAGGCATCGAATCATTCCCTGAACTACAAGCCTACAAACGACATCTATCAGAAATCAAAATAAAAGATTTTTCAAAAGAACTAGCAAAAAAATGCTGGGATGAAGTGTAGAAGGAAACCAATCTAAATAAGATATTCCCTAAATTCTCCACATATTTAAATTGAACTTTGAAATGGCATTTCCAAAAGTATGCATGTCTATATCAACATCATACAAAAATAGATGGATACCAGCGGTATTAAGAAGCCCTCCCAAACGCTTAAATATCTCAGTTCCATGAAAAAGAGACGCAATGATCCAGAATTCTTAAATTTCTATCACAGATACAAAAAGATCTATAGGAAGGTGCTGATTGCTGCAGAAAAGTCATTTAATGACAAAATAGTATATAATGCAGAGAATAAAAGCAAAGCAGTCTGGAATGGTATGAAAAAGGAAACGGGGAAAGGTAAACAAATGTAGAATAACATACTGATAAGGGGGGGGGGGAGATAAGGTAATAAATAATCCACAACACTTAGCAAACTATGTAAATGAGCATTTTTCAAATATTTCAGAGTAGTTACAGCAAAAATTCCCCAAAACAAATATAACAGCTGTAAATAATTTTGCACCAAATGCAATGATGTTACTTCCAACCACAGAGAATGAAGTCAATAGAACTGTTCAAAAGCTAGAAAATAAAAAGTCAGTAGGCTTAGATGAAGTACCAATGTGTGTACTAAAACAATGCACAGAGATTATACAAGGCCCTTTAACAAATATAATAAATGAATCCTTCACATCAGGGACGTTTCCAGAGCGGTTAAAACAGGCAAGAGTTGTACCTTTGCTTACGAAAGGTAATGCAGAAGACATAGAAAATTAACAGCCCGTTTCCCTGCTGTCACCATTCACAAAAATAACAGAAGCAATTATGAAAGACGGATTAATGAATTACCTGAATAAAAACAATCTTTTAAGCGAATCACAGTTTGGTTTCCGAAGTGGCAAAAACACGGAGTCAGCCATAGTAGAATTCACAAAAGTTGTACTTGATGCTCTTGATAAAGATGAGTGTGTCACAGACATATTTTTGGATCTTTCTAAGACTTTGATACAGTCGACCACGAGATTCTATTAAATAAATTAGAAGCATTAGGAATAAGAGGTGTAGCTAATGACTGGTTTCGATCATACCTAGCAGATAGGATACAAAAAGTCGAGATAACACATACTTCAAATAGATCTAAACATTTAGTAAAACACATATCAGAACCAAAATACATTAATATAGGGGTTCCGCAAGGTAGCATATTAGGACCAATACTATTCCTGATCTACATCAATGACTTTCCCAGTAGTGTTATTCATGGTGAAGAAATTCTCTTCACTGATGGCAGCAATATTATAGTCACTGAGAAAACAAGAGAACTCCTCGCAGAGAAAGCAAATGAAACTCTCAAAGAAGTTTACGATTGGTCAATAAGCAATAAAGTGACATTGAATATAAAGAAAGCTAATGTCATGAATTTCAGTTTGAATAGGGAAAATGACAATGTTAAATTAAACACAGATGGCACCTCTATAGACTGTGTAACATATGCAAAATTTCTAGGAATGAATATTGATGCTCAGTTGAAGTGATGTGAACACACAAAGGTATTTGCAAACAGAATGTCATCAGCATGTTATGCCCTTAGAATCCTGTCATCAGTATGTAACATGCAGTGTCTTTTAGTTACATACTATTCATATATACACTCAATTCTTAGCTGTGGCATTCCGTTTTGGGGAACAAATGCACAAAATATGAACCCAATTTTCAAACATCAGAAAATTGCCATAAGAATAATAACCAAAAAACAGTAGTCGAGCTCATTGTAAAGATCTGTTCAAAACACTGGGGATTTTAACTGCACCATGTGAATACACTTACTAGTCAGTTGTACACATCAAAAATAGTATTGGTAATTACTGCACGAACAGCGCTTTCCATGACCATGGAACAAGAGGTAGACTCAACTTACATTTACCAAGAAAAAATAAACATAAAACTCAAAACAGCATTTTCTATCAAGGAATAAAACTGTACAAAAAATTACCAAAAGAGATTAAAGAAATTGCAAAAATGCACTTATTTAAAAAGGCAACTAAAAAGTACCTGTTATGCACTACATTTTATACATTGAAGGATTACTTAGATAAAACAGACTAGGGGTTTGGTAAAAAAAATGTTATACAAGTAAATAATAGTAATGATTATAAAACATTCAACATTCCACATAACACCTTCACACTATGTTTTTTTTCCTTTTCTATAAATACTTACCCCTAAGCTATGCATAGCACAACACTAACACCTCCTCCTGTTTCTGAGCGCAACATCTCACTCATTATAGAAGGATACTGACTCAGTTTTACAGGATAGCAAATGGGAGGTTGTGGTACAGAAAATGATCCAGAGATCACCGGTTTGTGTTGTGTTGTGTGTGTGTGTGTGTGTGTGTGTGTGTAGTGAGTGAAGTGTTACGAAACAATTTGTGTATAGTGTGTGCAATGACTGATAGTGAGATATGAGTGAACAGTATGGCATTACATTATTTAATAAGTTATTTGTAAAAAAAGTATTGTATACCAGGAGTAAATCTAATAATTGTCTCTACCTACAAGTCTGTAAATGTACACCTCTGGCCATTAAAATTGCTACACCACGAAGATGACGTGCTACAGACGCGAAATTTAACCGACAGGAAGAAGATGCTGTGATATGCAAATTGATCAGCTTTTGAGAGCATTCACAAAAGGTTGGCGCCGGTGGCGACACCTACAACTTGCTGACATGAGGAAAGTTTCCAACCGATTTCTCATACACAAACAGCAGTTGACCGGCGTTGCCTGGTAAAACGTTGTTGTGATGCCTCGTGTAAGGAGGGAAATGCGTACCATCAAGTTTCCGACTTTGATAAAGGTCGGATTGTAGCCTATCGCGACTGCTGTTCATCGTATCGCGACACTGCTGCTCGCGTTAGTCGAGATCGAACGACTGTTTGCAGAATATGGAATTGGTGGGTTCAGGAGGGTAACACGGAACGCCGTGCTGGATCCCAACGGCCTCGTATCACTAGCAGTCGAGATGACAGGCATCTTATCCGCATGGCTGTAACGGGTCGTGCACCGAACGAGGTGGCGCAGTGGTTAGCACACTGGACTCGCATTCGGGAGGACGACGGTTCAATCCCGTCTCCGGCCATCCTGATTTAGGTTTTCCGTGATTTCCCTAAATCGCTTCAGGCAAATGCCGGGATGGTTCCTTTGAAAGGGCACGGCCGATTTGCTTCCCTATCCTTCCCTCACCCGAGCTTGCACTCCGTCTCTAATGACCTCGTTGTCGACGGGACGTTAAACACTAATCTCCTCCTCCTCCTCCGGATTGTGCAGCCAAGTCTCGATACCTGAGTCAACAGCTGGGGACGTTTGCAAGACAACAACCATCTGCAAGAACAGTTCGACGACGTTTGAAGCGGCATGGACTATCAGCTCGGAGACCATGACTGCGGTTACCCTTGACGCTGCATCACAGACAGGAGCGCCTGCGATGGTGTACTCAACGACGAAGCTTGGTGCACGGATGGCAAAAAGTCATTTTTTCTGATGAATCCAGGTTCTGTTTACAGCATCATGATGGTCGCATCCGCGTTTGGCTACATCGCGGTGAACGCACATTGGAAGCGTGTATTTGTCATCGCCATACTGGCGTATCACCCGGCTTGATGGTATGGGGTGCCATTGGTTACACGTCTCGGTCACCTCTTGTTCTCATTGACGGCACTTTGAACAGTGGACGTTACATTTCAGATGATGTTACGGCCCGTTGCCCTACCCTTCATTCGATCTCTGCGAAACCCTACGTTTCTGGATACAGAAAATGCTCGACTGCTGCCCTGGCCCGCACATTCACCAACTGAAAACGCCTGGTCAATAGTGGCCGAGCAGCTGGCTCGTCACAATACGCCAGTCACTACTCTTGATGAACTGTGGTATCGTGTTGAAGCTGCATGGGCAGCTCTACCTGTACACGCCATCCAAGCTCTGTTTGACTCAATGCCCAGGCGTATCAAGGCCGTTATTACGGCCAGAGGTGGTTGTTCTGGGTACCGATTTCTCAGGATCTATGCACGCAAATTGCGTGAAAATGTAATCACATGTAAGTTCTAATATAATATATTTGTCCAATGAATACCCGTTTATCATCTGCATTTCTTCTTGGTATAACAATTTTAATGGTCAGTAGTGTACGTGTATACGAATAAGCTTATTTTAAATTGATCTAAATTTGTAAATACTTTGACATGTCCTATATCCTTGTGAAAAGAGATCTACGGATGAATAAAGCTACTACAACTACCGCTACTACTAACGGGAAGAGAACTGTTTCTCAGATCAGGAGATGGCAAGGGAAGGCAATGGACCTGCTGTAGAATCGCATCACAGAATATTCACACCAGTCTTTAGGCTACTTCGTGCTTTGCCGCCTCGTATTGTAGTCTCCTCTTTCGGTTCACAATGGGGGTTCCGAGGTGCTCAGCTGCACGTGCAGCCAGCCACCTGCTGAACGGAAGTAAACAGCAGACGGTCAGCCCCGAGGAGCCGATCTGCAGGCAGAACAGGCGCCTCCGCCGGAAGCAGCGGAGTGGTGGGGGTAGCAGGTTGTGGAGGGGTGGAAGCACCGGCCGCGCACAGGGCGTCGTCCGCCCTCCGGGGTATTTTTATGGTCGGCCGCAAGCAACAGGTAGTCCGCCATGATGCAACACTTCTCTCTGGCTCCTGGCAGACTGCTACTGCAAGTAGTCGGTTGTACGGCTCACGTGGAACCAGTCGTTAGACGAGAAACATGTGTTATCTAGACAAGCATCATTTCCTTCCCTCACTTGTGGCACACTAACGATACAAATAACTGTGAAGGAAACTTAGAGCTGAAATTCAAACAAGCAATCTACCACCGTTATTTACTGTAGTCATCATTGGTTACCAGAGTGAAAGGTTCATTCCCACAGTAGTTACTTAATATGATGTCTTTAAGTAGAAATTTGGAGCGGGAATTTCAGGGAGAAGGAATAAAAACTTTGAGGTTTGACGATGGCATTATAATTCTGTCAGAGACGACAAAGACTAGTTGAACGGAGTGGATGGTGTCCTGATATGAAATTACGAGATGTGCATCAAGAAAAGTAAAGTACTCGTAATCGAAGAATAGTGGAATTAAATCAGTCGATGCTGAGGGTATTAGATTAGAAAATGAGACACTCAAAGTAGCAGATGCCTTTTGCTGTTCGGGCAGCAAAATAACTGATGATGAGAGAACGTGAAATGCAGACAGGCAATATCAAGAAAAGCATTTCTATGAAAGAGAAATCTCTCAATATCGAACAGAAACTACTCGTAAAATGTCAGAAAGTAGTTTCAGAAAGTATTTGTCGGCAGTGTAGAGCTGTATCGAAGTGAGACGCGGAAGATAAGACGTGCAGATAAGAACAGAATGCATTTTTCCAGAGAGACAGTAATATGCCGTTGTCAAACCCCTATTTCAGAAAGGTGATAAGAGAGGTGTCAATAACTACCGACCTATTTCACTGCTGACGTTATTCTCCAAAAATTTTGAGGAGGTAATTCAATCTAAAACAGTATCTCACCTCATCAACAATAATATCCTCAGCAAATAGCAGTCTGGTTTTCAGAAGAATTCCTCTACTGAGAATGTCAGTTACATGTTCATTCACCAAATTTTACAAGCATTAAATAATAAAACTGCGCCAGTTGGTATTTTCCGCGATCTATCTAGGGCTTTTACTGAGTACTCTCATTGAAGTTTTATGAGACTGATGACATTGCCGACCAATGGATATCATATCTTCAAAATAATGGAGAAAGTTGTACACTGTAATTAGTAAACCAACCAATATACTCCGGGGGACGTAATTCTGACTGGAGAGAAATCACGTATAGGTTTCTCCAAGACTCAATTTTAGGTTAATATTGTTCCTCACATATGTAAACTATCTTCCGTCTAATATACAACAAACAGAATTGTTTTCTTGCCGGTGACACTATAATCTATCCACGCACATATACAGAAGCAAAAGAAATAATAAACAAATGTTTTTAAAACTATCATTGACTGGTTTTCTGCGAATTATCTCACTCTCAATTTGAAACAGACACAATATATTCAGTTCTACTCATGTAGGAGAACTACAACAATGATAAACGTAACACTCGGCGTAGAAACAATAAATAGGGTGCAAACGGCAAAATTTTTAGGTGTTCATATTGATGAGAATTTAAATCGGAAAAATCACGTTTTGAAACTCTCAAAAGAACTTACTTCAGCCACATTTCCACTTAGAATCATTACAAATCTTAGAAAGAGACATGGTAGTAAATTGAGATATTTCGCATATTTTCATTCAATAATGTCATATGAAATAATGTTCAGGTCTAGCTCATCTTTAAGGAAGAAAGTCTTAATAGCTCAAAAAACGTGCTGTACATGTAGTGCTCACCCACGATCATCTTGCAGACATCTGTTTAAGCAGCTATGAATTCTGATTACTGCTTCACGTTATATTTATTCCTTCATAAAGTTTGTTGTACGTAATCCAATGCAGGCAAAGAGGAACTGATGTGAGTAATTTCAATACCATAACGAAAAATGACATTCATTACTCCACATCACGGTTGTCTTTAGCACAAAAAGAAGTGTACAATGCTGCAACTAAAATTTTTGATCACTCACCCAGGGGTATACACTGAAGAGCCAAAGAAACTGAAACACATGCCTAATATCGTGTAGGGCCCCCGCGAGCGCGCCAAAGTGCCGCAACACGACGCGACAACGATTCGACTAATGTCTGAAGTAGTGTTGGAGGGAACTGACGTCATGAATCCTGCAGGGCTGCCCATAAATCCGTAACAGTACGAAGGGGTGGAAATCTCTTCTGAACAGCACTTTGGAAGGGATCCCAGATATGCTCAATGATGTTCATGTCTGGGGAGTCTGATGGCCAGCGGAAGTGTTTAAGCTCAGGAGAGTGTTCCTGGAGCCACTCTGTAGCAATTTTGGACGTATAGGGTGTCGCTTTGTCCTGCTGGAATTGCAGGTGATCAGACAAAATGCTTAGGTACGTGTCACCTGTCAGAGTCCTATCTAGATGTATCAGGAGTCTCATATCACTCGAACTGCACTTGCTCCATACCATTACAGAGCCTCCAGAAGCTTGTACAGTCCCCTGCTGACATGCAGGGTCCGTGGATTCATAAGGTTGTCTCCATTCCCGTACATGTCCATCCGCTCGATACAATTTGAAACGAGACTCGTCCGACCAGGTAACATGTTACCAGTGATCAACAGACCAATGTCGGTGTTCACGGGCCCAGGCGAGGCGTAAAGCTTTGTGTCGTGCAGTCATCAAGGACACACGAGTGAGCCGTCGGCTCCGAAAGCCCATATCTGCATCTACATTTATTCTCCGCAAGCCACCCAACGGTGTGTGGCGGAGGGCACTTCACGTGCCACTGTCATTACCTCCCTTTCCTGTTCCAGTCGCGTATGGTTCGCGGGAAGGACGACTGCCGGAAAGCCTCCGTGCGCGCTCGAATCTCTCTAATTTTACATTCGTGATCTCCTCGGGAGGTATAAGTAGGGGGGAAGCAATATATCCAGAAACGTACCCTCTCGAAACCTGGACAGCAAGCTACACCGCGATGCAGAGCGCCTCTCTTGCAGAGTCTGCCACTTGAGTCTACTAAACATCACTGTAACGCTATCACGCTTACCAAATAACCCCGTGACGAAACGCGCTGCTCTTCTTTGGATCTTCTCTGTCTCTTCTGTCAACCCGACCTGGTACGGATCCCACACTGATGAGCAATACTCAAGTATAGGTCGAACGAGTGTTTTGTAAGCCACCTCCTTTGTTGATGGACTACATTTTCTAAGGACTCTCCCAATGAATCTCAACCTGACACCCGCCTTACCAACAATTAATTTTATATGATCATTCCACTTCAAATCGTTCCGCACGCGTACTCCCAGATATTTTACAGAAGTAACTGCTACCAGTGTTTGTTCTGCTATCATATAATCATACAATAAAGGATCCTTAATAGTCGGCGCAATAGCGTTGGGACACAGCATCTCTGAGGTATCGATAAAGTGGGGATTTTCCCGTACGACCATTTCACGCGTGTGAATAATGTTTCGTGGAATGGTTCGTATGCTGACACTTGTTGGTGGCCCAGCACTGAAATCTGCAGCAATTTGCGGGATGGTTGCGCTTCTTCACGTTGAACGATTCTCTTTAATCGTCGTTGGCCCCGTTCTTGCAGGATCTTTTTCCGGCTGCAGCGATGTCGGAGATTTGATGTTTTACAGGATTCCTGATATTCATGGAATATCGCGCGTGAAATGGTCGTATGGGAAGATCCCCACTTTATCGCTACCTCGGAGATGCTGTGTCCCATAGCTCTTGCGCCGACTATTAACACCACGCCCAAACTCACTTAAATCTTGTTAACCTACCATTGTAGCAGCAGTAACCTATCGAACAACAGCGCAAGACACTTCTCGTCTTGTATAGGCGTTGCCGACCGCAGTGACGTATTCTGCATGTTTATATATCTCTGTTTTGAATACGCGTTCCTATACCAGTTTCTTTGGCGCTTCAAAGTAAAATGTCTGATAGTCAGGAAAGTAAAATTTGAAAAGACTGAAAAAGTTTTTCCTTGACAACTACTTTTCTTCCGAAGCAGTACGTTTATTATTGTAATGAGTAAAAGGTGGTGGGCAGGATTTGCTCTCAGCCGTGTACTAAGAAAAGGCCTCATAAATGTTCAGCATGTAGCCATATTTAGAAAATAATTTGCGATGTTTATGTAAAATGATTCGTTCCACATCATTATGATGTATCATGCCAAATTAACAATGGAACATGAAACGAAGCCACTAACTAACTAGTATTTTAAGTGTCGTGTTATAGAGGAATGCTTAAGATTAAATGGTTATATCGAGTGACTAATGAAGAGGTAGTGAATCGAACTGTGGAAGAAACGGATTTATGCCACAGCCTGACTAAACGAAGGGATCAGTTGATAGGATATGTCCTGAGTTAAGAGCGGGAAGTGTGGGACGTGATAACTGTAGTGGGAGACGTAGGTATCTATACAGTAAGCAACTTCAAATGGATCTAGGTTTCAGTAGTTATTCAGAGATGACAAATCTTTCTCAGGACTCTCGTGTATAGGTATATTAAACCAGTCTTCGGATTGAAGACCGCACCTGCAACAACAAATTATGACAGTTACTTGCCGTAGTTGTAATTTTTGTGATGGTAGTGACCAACAGAAAAACAGATACCAGAAAAGGAAGACATATTTTATTCAGTGCCTCATAGCATTTGTGGCAAACGTGGTACTTTTTATAGGGACAAATAAAGTATTGTTGGCGGTTCTTAAGTGTAAAACATATTTTTATTAATAATTGACACTTGGTTTCCGAAAGTTCCCGATACAACAAACGAAGCGGAACACTTTTCTTCTCAGCTTTTGGAAGTAAACTCGGTGTAGAGTAGTAAACGCTCCTCGGCATTTCAGCCACCTGATGACTTGAGTAAAAAACTGAAACGATTAGTTCTTCATCATTATATGTAAAAAGTCCGTGAGGTCAGAGATTTCAAATGGCTTTGATATGTATGACTTCGAGCAAACAGTTTAAATACACCTAGGGACTATCTACATAAAACTGGTGCAACAACAAATCACGAAAACAAATGGAAATAGTACCGAATGTTGGCCTGCTTGTTACTTAAGAATAAATACCGTAACAGTGCACAGCTTCATAGATTAAGCGTTCTCTAAGGAAAAGGCCCCGCTTCCTTACAGATCAATAAAGAGTTTACATATAATCCTTGAGTCGCCCGCCAGGGTAGCCGAGAGCGCTAACGCGCTGCTTCCTGGACTCGGGTAGGCGCGCCGGCCCCGGATCGAATCCGCCCGGCGGATTAACGACGAGGGCCGGTGTGCCGGCCAGCCTGGATGTGGTTTTTAGGCGGTTTTCCACATCCCACTAGGTGAATACCGGGCTGTTACCCACGTTCCGCCTCAATTACACGCGTCGCAGACATTTGAAACACGTCCGCACTATTTCACGATTTCCACTAGACGCAGAAAGTTGGGGTACACTGATTCCGTCCTGGAGGGTACAGGGTGGCGGCAGGAAGGGCATCCGGCCATCCCTCAAACTAACATTGCCGATTCCGTTGTAACCACGCCGACGCTGCGATCGATGCGGGACTACGGCGTAAGCGAAAGAATATAATCCTTGAGTCATAGCTACTAAGTGACCTTTGAACTGTTTTATCTGTAAACTGAGAAGAATGAGCGCTGTAAAGATCATGATTGAATGGTGTTCAAACCGGAATTTTAAGCCAGTTCCCTCGGAGTTCACAGTCAGTTATCTCATTAGGGCATAATAAAATATTTCTAAACTTACGTTTGATAACATTGTTCATTTGTCTCAGCAGGCGCCTGAATCTGCCATATGCTCCCTGCTGTCGAACTCAAACGTTGGGCATAGATACTGCTGACGAATCGTGGCAGTACAGCACTGATGTTTTCTCCTGCAGCTCACTTTATTTTCCCAGCGGTTTCCTTGACCTACTGGTAGCGACCTCCTTGCTAATTGCGACGCTCACCATGTAATGCGCACGTCAAACTTCGACGCGCTGCGGCTGTGGTATAAAGAGAGTTTCATTTATGGTTGTCATTGCGAGAAATTTGTGTCTCAAATTGCGCAGACGGCATGTTTTCTAAGGCCAAGGCCTGTTCTTGGGGTCTATCCTAACGGTCGCCTTTCCGCGGAAAGTTAATTATAATAGCAGTTATGATGAACTATTTTGTCTTTGGCTCCACCAAGCGCAGAGCTCAGAAATGGACGGCGGGGGGAGAGCCATGACCCAACCAAAAGGAAATTATTAAAAACATTTATATTTGTACAAATATCAGTTTTCAAATTTCGCGGCTCACTTTCAGAATATAGAGTAACTTAAGAACTAATTGATGTCTCTAAACTAGTCGTTCTCAAACTTCCGATTACGCGGACCCCCTGCTGTGCTATATAAAATTTCACGTAATATTAAAAAAATCTGATAACTGGAATTACCACTCACAAAAATATCAAGGAAATAATGCGATAAGTAATTTTTTCTAAAGGTACGTGATTGTTGCCTAGTGAAGGGAATGCCAATTGAAAACAGTAAATTACAGTAATACAGTAGCAGTATAGTAATACAGAAAATATAGTAATAAAAATGTTCAAATGTGTGTGAAATCTTATGCGACTTAACTGCTAAGGTCATCAGTCCCCAAGCTTACACACTACTTAACCTAAATTATCCTAAGGACAAACACACACACCCATGCCCGAGGGAGGACTCGAACCTCCGCCGGGACCAGCCGCACAGCCCACTACTGCAGCGCCTTACACCGCTCGGCTAATCTCGCGCGGCATACAGTAATACAGTACAGTAAGTATAATAACTAGAAAGCAATGTCTTTTTTTTGCTAAAAGAAATCCACTTGATAAACAATTTTTTGAAATGTGGGGTCGCTAATGTGAGGAACGAAATTCTTTGTGTTTTTCCATAATTCCACTGAAATCTGGAATAAGTTTTGTCATCATCGATATTACGTCTGATTCCACATTAAGACGATTTCTCTTTAAGGTTTCAATACTGCCAAGAGCAGGAAGGGTCTGCTCAAGTAACTAAGTGGTAGGGACACGCATCAATTGTTGCAACGCCTCTTTAGACAACTCTTCATACTCACAACGCAAACGTAACCAAAATCTACGAAATTCATTTTCCTTGAAGACATTTGTGCATGAAGTGTTGGAGGATAATTGCAGTAGCTGTTTTTTCTCTGTGTCTGAGAGGTTCAGCCATTAGCCATCGTGCCCAGACTCCGTTGGTAAACAGTGATATGGCACAATTTACTTTCACGACACACTAAATAGCTACACAGGAACACAAATACTGAGGTCAACGGGTAAATGTCCCAATTGTAATCTTAACGGTTTTTTAACGTAAAAATAATTATTCTAGCAGTTAGCCTACTCTTCCAATTAATCATTAACGTAAGTCAGCAGGCTGTTGCCATACCTGTTCCTCAAAACACCGGCCTGTTTTCTTACCCCTCGTTCAGCTGCTCCATCTTTAACGATCTCGATGCCGACGCGACGTTACACTTTAACATTAGCTTTCTTCCCTTCAGGCTATAAATTTACAGCGAAGTTCCCTTATATTTGTGACTTCTGACCTGTAGCAAACCTATTTATTGACGCCACCTCGATAAATAAGGGCTTGTGGACCCTCTCTTAGCTCTCTCCTACATAAGAAAATTCAAAGTTGGTAAATAGGAACTGAACCTCGGGATTGCAGTCAGTAGTCAATGATGTAACAATGCCGCGGCAATGAGTCAGTAGCAAGTAGAAACGGCCGTCCAAGACGCAGCCGTAGTACTCTTGGTTAGTATCTTGAAAATAAGTTATAAGATGAACGTGAATGATCTAAGATAAGAATAGTGGAATGAAATATTAAATCTGGTGATGCTGAAGGAGTTAGATCAGGAAATGAGGCATTGAAAGTAGTAGATGACTTTTGCTAGTTGGGCACAAAAAATAGCCGAATTAGAGAGAATGCAAAATGCAGACTGGCTCTACCACGAAGAGATTCTCTGAGAAAAGAGGAATTTCTTAGCACCGAATATAAATTTAAATGATAGCAAGTCTTCTGTGAAGATGTTTGTCTGGAGTGTAGCTTATACGAAAATGAAACGTGGACGATAAAAAGTTTAGACAAAAAGACAATAGAAGATACTGAAATGGGGTGCTAGGGAAGAACGCTGAAGATTAGATAGGTAGTTTGGGTAACTAATGAAGAGGCACTGAATAAAACAGGCGTTAAAATGAATTATTGCAAACTGTGACAATGGAATGATTGGTAGGTCATATGCTGTGGCGTGAAAGAATCACCAATTTTCAAATGGTTCAAATGGCTCTGAGCACTATGCGACTTAACTTCTGAGGTCATCAGTCGCCTAGAACTTAGAACTAATTAAACCTAACTAACCTAAGGACATCACACACATCCATGCCTGAGGCAGGATTCGAACCTGCGACCGTAGCGGTCGCTCGGCTCCAGACTGTAGCGCCCAGAACCGCACGGCCACTCCGGCCGACTCACCAATTTTGTACCGTAATGAAGTGTGAGGCGTAAAAATTGTAGAGGGAGACAATGAGACACATAAAATAAGCAGGTTCAAATGGGTTAGGTTGCAGCAGTTACTCGGAGACGAAGAAGCTTGAAACTTCCTGGCGGATTAAAATCCATGCCGGACCAAACCTCGAACCTGAGACCTATGCCTGGCACTCTCTGAAGTAAAGCTGTGAAGACGGGTCGTGAGTCGTGCTTGTGTAGCACAGTCGGTGAGCATTTTCCGGCGGAAGGTAAAAGTTCTAGTTCGAATCGCGGTCCGGTACAGTTTCAATCTGCCAGGAAGTTTCATATGAGCGCACACTCCGCTGCCGAGCGAAATATTCATTCTGATTGATGCAGCTTGCGCAGGGTAGAGCAACATGGATGGGTGCATCAAACCAGTCTTGGACTGCAGACCACAAAAACAGTAATAAGAGCTGGTAAAACTTCCATGCAAAATGTTTCCAAGAAGGAATAAAGCTGGAGTCGCCAATGGTCTTTAGAGAATTTGTAAGCAGGCTGTTTAGGTTTTTTTTATCGCCACCTAGCGCTCTGTACGAAAATGACTGGCTGTGCTGTGTGTAGCACCTGCACAGTCGCAACAGATGGCTGCTGGCCGTCTCTACCAGGACTACAGTGGGTCTGCTCTGTGATGACCTACCTACCAATATTCTTCAAAGCTTCGACTAACTCTGCTGTGGGTTTGCTCTGTTGTGGCCCATTACCTGTCTGCATGTCAAGAGTCAGCACTGTCTTTCTGTTGGAAGGACAACACTACTTCTTCAAGACTACATGGAAATCCACTACATCTGTGTGCATTTTCTTTTACTGCTCAGACTTTGTGCATAAAATTGTAATTAATACTGTGACCAATGATCAGGACTGTCTTTATGGACTGTGAGAAAATCTTTGCTTTTGACCAACAGTGTATCAATAACTGTGTGCATTGGATATCTTTGTTATTGTAATTATGAAAAATTTCTTCAAATCTGTATTGGCCACTGCCCAAAACAATTTGTAAAATTTTTTGTGGGGAGCATGGGGCTGTTTAGGTTTTTTTATTGGTAGCGCCACGTAGCGCTCTGTATGAAAATCACTGGCTGTGATGTGTGCAGTATGTGGCTGGTTTGCATTGTTGTTTGCTATTGTAGTGTTGGGCAGCTGGATGTGAACAGCGCGTAGCGCTGCGCAGTTGGAGGTGAGCCGCCAGCAATGGAGGATGTGGGGAGAGATGGCGGAGTTTTGAGAGCGGATGATCTGGACGTGTGTCCATCAGAGAAAGTAAATTTGCAAGACTGGCTGTCATGAACTGATTATATATATATATATATATATATATATATATATATATATATATATATATATAGGGTGTTACAAAAAGGTACGGCCAAACTTTCAGGAAACATTCCTCACACACAAAGAAAGAAAATATGTTATGTGGACATGTGTCCGGAAACGCTTACTTTCCATGTCAGAGCTCATTTTATTACTTCTCTTCAAATCACATTAATCATGGAATGGAAACACACAGCAACAGAACATACCAGCGTGACTTCAAACACTTTGTTACAGGAAATGTTCAAAATGTCCTCCGTTAGCGAGGATACATGCATCCACCCTCCGTCACATGGAATCCCTGATGCGCTGATGCAGCCCTGGAGAATGGCGTATTGTATCACAGCCGTCCACAATACGAGCACGAAGAGTCGCTACATTTGGTACCGGGGTTGCGTAGACAAGAGCTTTCAAATGCCCCCATAAATGAAAGTCAAGAGGGTTGAGGTCAGGAGAGCGTGGAGGCCATGGAATTGATCCGCCTCTACCAATCCATCGGTCACCGAATCTGTTGTTGAGAAGCGTGCGAACACTTCGACTGAAATGTGCAGGAGCTCCATCGTGCATGAACCACATGTTGTGTCGTACTTGTAAAGGCACATGTTCTAGCACCACAGGTAGAGTATCCCGTATGAAATCATGATAACGTGTTCCATTGAGCGTAGGTGGACGAAACAAAATGGAGCTCTAACATGGAAATTAAGCGTTTCCGGACACATGTCCACATAACATCTTTTCTTTATTTGTGTGTGAGGAATGTTTCCTGAAAGTTTGGCCGTACCTTTTTGTAACACCCTGTATATATACATTATGACTTTTAAACACTATTAAGGTAAAAACATTGTTTGTTCTTTATCAAAATCTTTCACTTGCTAACTATGCCTATCAGTAGTTAGTGCCTTCAGTAGTTAGAATCTTTTATTTAGCTGGCAGTAGTGGCGCTCGCTGTATTGCAGCAGTTCGAGTAACGAAGATTTTTGTGAGGTAAGTGAGTCATGAAAGGTATAGGTTATTGTTAGTCAGGGCCATTCTTTTGTAGGGGTTTTTGAAAGTCAGATTGCGTTGCGCTAAAAATATTGTGTGTCAGTTTAAGCACAGTCATTTATAATTTTTCTAAGGGGACGTTTCATAAATTGTAGGGAAACCTTGTCAGGATAGTTGAATCCACTACTCCCTAATAAGAGCTTAGAGACTTGGCACTATCAGTCAATGAGGAAGAAAAAAAATGGGAAACGACCATTGTCAACACGAGTGTGAACCGCTGAGCCGCTTCTCCGTCAGTGGTTTCATTGTGGAACCTGATCCCCTGGAGGCTAGGCGAGAGGACTTCCTGCTGCGGACGGCTGCCACTGCGGGTGCGGGCGGTGGCGCGGGTTTTTGAGTCCCCTCTATCCGCAGCTGGGCAGGCCGGCAGCAGCTTTCACCAGGAGGATCGCGACTCAGCCGTAAATCCGGGCCGTCTGTTCGCCAGCGCTTTCCTCTCCCGAGGTCTGCGATCCCCACGCCTTCACCTCTCATCGCCAACTACCTGCTGCGGCGATGCCTCTCGACGTCAGGCACGCCTCTGAGAGGACGTAAACAGCGCCGCGCTAAGTGCGGTAAGTGAAGCTACTGAGTGGACTGTAATGACTCATGGCTAAACTGGGTGGACTAACAACACAAGGGATCTCAGATCGATTCAATATTCCTAGATTTCCAGAAGGCCGCGCTAAGTTCCTCACAAGCGACTATTAATCAAATTGCGTGCATATGGAGTATCGTCTCAGTTGTGTGACCCGATTCGTGATTACCTTTCAGAGAGGTCACAGTTCGTAGTGATAGACGGTAAATCATCGGGTAAAACAGAGGTGATATCTGGCGTTCCGCAAGGTAGTGTCGTAGGCCGTATGCTGTTCCTGATTTACATAAATGATCTAAGTGATAATCTGAGCAGCCCCCTCAGATTGTTTGCAGATGATGCTGTAATTTACCGTCTAGTAAAATCATAAGATGATCAATTCCAATTACAAAATGATCTACAGAGAATTTCTGTATGGTGCGAAAAGTGGCAATTGGCACTAAACAAAGAAAAGTGCGAGGTCATCCACATGGGTACTAAAAGAAATTCGATAAATTTGGGGTATACGATGAATCGCACAAATCTAACGGCTGTCAATTCGGCTAAATATCTACGAAATACAATTACGAGCAACTTAAATTGGAAAGACCATATAGATAATATTGTGGGGAGGGCGAAACAAAGACTGCGCTTTGTTGGCAGAACACTTAAAGATGCGACAAGCCCACTAAAGAGACAAGCTACATTACACTTGTCCGTCCTCTGCTGGAATATTGCTGGGCGGTATGGGATCCTTACCAGGTAGGATTGACGGAGGACATCGAAAATGTGCAAAGAAGGGCAGCCCGTTTCGTGTTATCGCGCAATACGGGTGAGTGTGTCACTGATATGATACGCGAATTGGGGTGACAGTCACTGAAACAAAGGCAGTTTTCTTTGCGGCGAGATCTATTTACGAAATTTCAATCACAAACTTTCTCTTCCGAATGCGAAAATATTTTGTTGACATCCACTTACGTAGGGAGAAATGACAATCATAATAAAATAAAAGGAATCAGAGCTCGAAAGGAAAGATTTATGTGTTCCTTTTTCCCACGCGCCATCAGAGAGTGGAATGGTGGAGAAGTAGTATGAAAATGGTTCGATGAACCCTCTGCCAGGCACTAAGTGTGAATTGCAGAGTAACCATGTAGATGTAGAACACGGATTTACATGCGAAACGTCTGTACTTAAAGAACAGGCTATGCTGTCGTAATTTGGATTTTAGTGATAGAAATCACACAGGTGTTCCACAAGGTTCGGTACTGCGACCGGTGTCAGTCTTCTTTGTGATTATCTACACACCCCGTATGGTGAGTGGCGGAGGGTGTCTTGTATCACTACTCTTTTTTTTTTTTCTTTTTTCTTTTTACAGTGACTTCCTCTCCTATTCCGCTTGCAAATGGAGTGAGGGAAAAACGACTACCCATACATCGTCTTCCCTCCAGACAGCTCGCATAGCATCTCCGTAATACTCGCGTGTTGACCGAACCTACAGATAACAAATCTAGTAGTCCGTTTCTAAAGTACTTCGATGTTTTCCTGTAATCCAACCTGGTGGCATCTCAAACACTCGAGCACTAGTTTTCTATACGCGGTCTCCTTTACGGATGGACGACACCACCTCAAAATTCGTCCAATAAACCGATTTTTTCCTACTATGGCCCTTACGGGTTCGTTCCATTTATATAACTTTGCAACGTCAGGCCCAGATATTTAATCGACATGACTGTGTCAAGCAGCATAGTGCTAATGCTGTAATGCTCTATGCGGATATGTTTTTGCTAATCATCCGCATTAACACGTGTTGAAAGATTCATCACACCAACTAGCAATTTTGTCTCATTCATCTTGTATCTTCCTATGGTCACGACGACACTTTACCGTACACTACATCTTCAACATCTTCAGCAGACTACCGCACATTACTGCCCACACTGTTCGCCAGGTTATTTATGTACGTATATAGAAAGTAACGACGGTCCTATACGCTTCACTGCGGCACTCCTGACTATACTCTTGTCTCTGACGAACACTCGCCGTTGAGGCCAAAATAATGGGTTCTGTTACTCAAGAAGCCTGCGAGCCACTCACATATCTGGATACCTATTCCATATTCTCGTACCTTCGTTAACAGTCTGCAGTGGGGCACCGCATCAGACGCTTTACGGAAATCTAGGAATATGGAGTCTGTATGTTGCCCTTCATGCATGTTCAAAGGATATTATATGAGAATGGGGCAGGCTGAGTTTCGCACGAGTGTTGCTTTCTAAATCCGTGTTGATGTATGAACAGACGCCCTTACGTCTCACGGAAATTTATTATATCTGAATTGAGAATATGTTCAAGAGTTGTGCAGCAAACCGATTTTGAGGATATGCATCTCTAATTTTGCGCGGCTTTCTTTTACACTTCTTATATACTGAGTTGTCTCAGAATTTTTCTAGTCGCTTGGGGCTTCGCGCTGAGCGAGAGATTCGCAATAAATACAAGCTAAGTAAGGGGCCAATGCAGTAGAGTACTCTCTGTGAAAACGAACCGAGATTCCATCCGGATGAGGCGCCTTATTTATTTTCAAGACACCTATTATCAGGTGAGTATGTGTGTGTTACCAGTTTTTGATAAGGACTTTTAATGGGAAAACCATTCGAGATGTGAACGGTGTGCAGTGGCACGGAGAGATGTTTGAGTGGCTATGAGAGAGACAGGAAACTAATAAACTGATCTTGGAGCGGACTGGAGTGGAAGATATAGTTATGAATCTAATGAGAATGAAACTGAATCAGTCGAATGGATGGTCTATGGAACAACGGCGCCTTTTTTTTTTCTTTTTTGTCCCAGTCGTAGAGATAAACCGAATCGACTAACTAATGGAAGCTAAGTGGACGACTTGGAAAAAAATGAAAGGGAGGGGTGGGGAAAGGATACAAAATCGATGCGAGAAAGTGAATTCTGTAGCGTTTGGAGATGTGTAGAGATTGCCTGAAATTGGTATATGGTTCTATTTTATATGTGGGACTGTAAATATTCTTCGTATATCGTTGTTTTCGTAAATATCGCTGGAGTTCTGTCGCAAGAGATTCTATCTAATCTAATCATAAAATGGAGTTTTCAACATTTTGTTGGTAATGGGACTGACAACAACGTATACCGTTCATATACGGCTCGCGTGAAATCTTTTGTGTGATGCTGATTTCCACAACACGTCATGAAAAAAGAAATTAAAAATATTTCACAAAAAATCACAGAAAGGGCACCTGACGACTCGTAGGGGAGACTTTAACGTCGTGAGACATCTGGTATTTCACTAAAGACTCAAGATACCGAAATAAGATTTATGGACGAGTATTTTGCTGTATTGCGCTAATGCGAGTACTTTCTTCTTTCTCATCCACGGTAGTAAAACAATAATGACTTTTTCCAATCGAAAACAGTTACTTTCTTACAGGCACCTGTAGTTACTGAAAAATGGTATGTGTCATGGTATAGTACGAAAAATATTCCAAAAAATTGCGGGGAATGAGTTAACCAAAAACGTTACATTGTTGGGACAGTAGCTTCGCATACTCGGTCATGTAAACATTGGAGGGGGGGGGGTGGCATTATCTCCGGTCCATCGTTTCTCGATGAAATGGAAGTTTCCTTGCAGGGAACGGTATCTTGATCGCCACTCTTGATTGATGCATATCATTCCCTAACAAGATTCAAACATCGTCCTAGGCCCCAGCTGTTACCGTGAATATACAGAGCTCCGAGTTTGTGCATGCTGTAAGGGAAAAATAGGTTTATCAGTAGAGATGCTCGTCTTGTAATTTGTCCAGAAGGTAGACAGCTTTCTGATTTCGCTGTTACACCATTGTCTGCCTGTAATTCCCGGAAGAGAAACTCTTTGTGAATTGAAACAGGTAATGCTTCTGAAGGACCACGCGCAAACTTCATAACAGCACGAACTGTGGAAGAGCTTGGACCTTTTAGTTTTGTATCAACTACGTCACGTTCGGAAATATTTTATTGTACACGATGTCCTTTAACGAGAAGGACATTATATCAACATCAATTCCACCTAATGAACTAATCGTTTAGGGCTACAAGCCATCTTGAAACTGCTCAGGTCGCTGTTTTTTTCATTTACTCTTGATGTTCAGTTCTACCAGAACAAAATGTCCATAATGAGAAGGCAGTGTTGATGAAGTAATATAAAAAGCATCAATTAACTGTCAGTTATTTTATGCAGTTGACTCGTACCTTACTTCGTAAGTGCTGCCATCACATCGTAGGCAGACAGTCGCAAGGTAAAATTTTAATTTTATCTAGGTTTCGATGCCAATAATGGTATCTTCTTCAGAACAATGTGTAATATGTGTCCGTAGGGGTTAATTTATAGGTTCTGATGAAGATACCATTATTGGCATCGAAACATAGGTAAACTAAAAATTTTACCTTGCAATTGAAGGCTGAATTTCTTTGAACAATTTACGGTTGGTGAAGCGCTGCATTATGTTAAAGACTTGTACATAGTAGACATTGTCATCCGAGGATGGTCACCGAGAATAAATTTGAATAACAAATTGATCTGTTTTAGATGTCACTTTAATTGCACAGCAGCTATGTCTAAAATTTACAATCATTAACTGGTTTTATTTACTTTTTTTTTTTTTTTTTTCAGGCGTGAACTGCGCACTGTTTAGCTACGGTGTATGTTCTACATGCAAACTTCTAAATAAAGTATGCAACAACTTCCTTTACGACATCAGAGGGGAAATTTAAGTGGTCATCTTGATATATCACAGGAGTAAATACTTTATTTCAATCGTATTTGATGTTTGCATTCTGCCACAAATGATGTGTTTACCAAAAGAGAAGTAATGGAAACTAATGTTCTGCGAAGATTGTCCACTAGATAACGTTTTCTAAAGTGTAATTACGATTTACTTTTGCCACTTGATGTTATTCTGAATGGTGTAAGAAGTCACCATAATTAATCTCACCAAATTTAAGATAGTCGTACACACACGGGCACACTCGCTAAAATCGCCACAGTACTCCATCATCTATTTCACAGGTATCGGTGTCTACGAAGGCCAGAGGAATAACTGTAAGATCCGTTTCGTGATATTCAACTCAAGTAGTGCGTATATGCAAAAGTTCCACTCGATACTCAGCAGCTTCGTCACGTTAATTTGCGAACACTGTTATTGTTTAAAAGTGTGTAACAGACTCGTACTTCAGGTTCTGAACGTGTTTTCACCGAACAGTATGAAAATTTTAAATGTATCTGCATGTATCAGTCATGTAGTTAGCTTAATCCTAAATCAGCAGTAATCATTTTAGATCGACAGAGCACGATGAGGTCACAGCGAACATATCCTGGTACTGCTTACAGACATGTCTCTGGTATTGGACCACAAGCTGTCAAGATAAATAGCTTCTTTAAATTCCGATGATAATAACAAATAAGCCCACCACAGCAGTTTGCTACCGTTTCTCAAACTGGAACGCTTATATTATTTAAAAAACTCAATTAATCAAACTCCCTGTCGACAAAAGCGCTCGCTTCCATAGATGGTGGTATGTAATTACCTTGTTTCCATAAAGTGAGAGCCTTTATAACTCTGTTGCATCATAATAAAGCCATTTCGTAGTTGCATTAAAAATAACCGATCAAGGTCGTTTTCGGCGAATCAAGGTCTCCAATAACTCTCAGAAAATTTACAACCAGGTGCTCTGGAGGTCAGCACGTATCATTTGCTGCGCTCACTTTCTCAGAAACGTGTTTGGTACAGAAACCTCTTATTACAAAACCTGGAATCCAGTCTGATCTGGTTGGAGGTTTTTCGGCTTCTCATTGAGACTAACGCATCGAGCGTCCCGCTATTTGGTAGCTCGCTTCTCAGTCAACCCCCTTGGCTTTGGCTTTGCTGTTAAAATCAGACACCTTGTTTCCTTTTAATGGAAACGACGTTCAGTTTGCATTTTTATGTAGTTTCTTTCAAAATACGAGTAACATGGACATTGATTACAAAATTATTTTGAATCATTTTATGACAGGCGTTAAAATATACGTATTCAAGAGCTTAGAGCTCATAAAGCACTACATCGACCAAAAATATTTCTTATAATTGTTTACAAGACAGAGTCTGTAGAGCAACATAAATATTAAACTGCTTTCAATCTTCCTTGCGTAACTTAAATGTAAAAAAATGCTATCCAAACATGATTGTGGAGTATTACCATGAGATAGGCTCCCTTGACATCACGAAATCATATAACGCGTGAGGAAGTTCACAAAAAATGAATGTAGGTAGATTACAAAAGCGTGAGATTGTGCAAAGTGCTATTAATAAGGAACTCTACTTGCCTTTCGAACGTTTCAGCGTTTTTCCCCCCACAGTTGAAGAGTGTTATGCAGATGTCGGAAAGAGCAGGTTCAGCCGCCTAATTGGAAAGGTTTTCTCCATCCTTCGCGCCCGCAGGCACTTTCCCTTCGCGAAAGCATGAACTGTGTGCGTAAGTGCATCTGTTAACAGTAGGTGACTGTAATGGGAGCGAGTGCAGTGCAGTCACTTCGTATACACGCGACACATCTTCCGAAACACGAAAACCGATTTTGGAAACCGGTTTCTGCTGTCGTGTTTAAATGTTAACGTCTGAAGCGGATTTACTAGCCCAATTAAATATGGCCTTTGGAAAGCAGCTGCTCCGGTTGATGAATCAGTCAACACAATCGTTATTTCTCTTCGTTTAAAAATTACAGTGCTCATTGTAATATTTCTGCTTCTCTTTCACTGCACAATAAGTCCGTATTAAACTAATTTTCTGAAAACAAGGCGTAACTTGACAAAACCAAGCGCGCTTCAAAACCGGTTGCGTTTACATATACGAAAATCGATAGCGAAATTGGAAATCCGGCAACTAGAAGCGGATTTCCAGAATCGATTTTGAAGTGTTAACATGACCACCCAGAAGCGGTATTGGGAAATCGGTTTACGAAATCCGTTTCTAGGAGTCACAAGTAAACGGGGTGAGTGTCATGTTCCTGTTGGAAATGATGAAAGAAGGGAGAGCTGAAACCAGGTGCCGGCACATAGCCTACTACTATAGAATAGCACCATGGGGACCGCCGAGTTTAACGTCCCTTTCCGACGGACGGATCACCATTTCATGAGATCCTGCGGAGACGTCTGGAATTTAATCCAGCTTATTGGCATAAAGACTGGTGATCAGGAACTTTATGCCACCAATCCTCCTGTCCCCTCTGCCGTAAAAGCAAATGGAAAATGTCAGTTGTGCATGGCGTACTCGGACGGTCGCACATCCAAGTACTGGCCACGCCCGACGAGCTTAACTTCTGTGCGCTGATGAAACCGATGTATCCACTTCGGCATGGGCGCTGACCACACAGGACAGCAATCGCACGTGCTGAACATCAGTAAAAGAAATCGCATACGAGACATTAATGCTATCAATTTTACGGTCCAGCGTTTGGATACCTTATCAAGTAGGCATGACAACATACATGTAAGGAATTCAAAGATTCATTACTAATACCATAATAGGACGACACAGTCCAGTGGCGCCCAACGTGTGAGTAATTACCACCTGGGGGGTAAAATGAAGTTTGCTGACGGCAAAAACAAAACGATTCGATTCTGTTTCAGTCACGAAACTATATTACTTCCAAAAGATAACTACTATTATTATTACAGTTCTGTAAGACTCTGATATTGACTGTACAAGTTATCAATAATCACTTTTTCTCAGTAAGTAGCAGTAATGCGGTGGAGGTTACAGGTTCCTCACATAGTCCACCCTATATTGTGCTTTGTGCCGTACATCAGCGATGATAAAAGTGAGATATGTGTAACTAATTCTAAATATATCAAGAAAATGTCTTCTCCCAGTTGCAGATAGTACCTACAGTACTCCAGAAATTGCTTCATTATTCGCTTCGAAAAGATAAATGAATGAAATGACAGCACGTCACTGCAGTTACTATATAAGGGCTACTGTAGTGCTGTACACAGTTATTATTATTATTATTATTAGAGCATTAACAGCCTGAAGTCTTCCAATTTCTGCCAGCTCAGATGCATGTATTGCAGCAATGAAGTGATTTACGAGCACAAGTATAGTGCACATATTTTAACTTGGTTGATTTTAAATAGGGTTGTAGTGCACATGTCAAGAAAGTGCAGCGGTGGAGAGGGTTAATGCAAGGGAAGTTGTTTTGTGACAATTGTCTGTCGTCACTGTTTCTTATCTGAGAAGGAGTTGTGGATAGCACTATAGCACTGCAACGCACCACGACTTCCTTCGTCATTCATTGTACCCCCCCCCCCCCCCCCCTTCCCGGTAAAACACACACACACACACACACAAACAAAATATGATTCATCTTTCATCATTAAAAAAAAGTGTTCAAGAATAGTATTTCATTCTACAGTTTATTTAGGTTTAAAGTTGGTAATGATATGGAGGAGGAGGAGGGGGGGGGGGGGGAGTGCAACTCACAGCAGGATTGAGGGGGGGGGGGGGTAGTAGTAGTCAATGCCTGATTGCACCCGGGGGTAATGGTGTAAGAAAGGTTATACAGTCGATAGGAAAGTGTAGCAGAGATACTCAGGGAACTTAAATAGGGAATCTTTGGAAGAAATACGACATTGTTTTAGTGAAACCATCTTGGATAATTTTAGATAAATGGAAATACGGATTTGGCTAGAGGGAGGAGCTGAGTTCGTGACAGTTATGCTGAGCGACACTTGTACGAAGATGGAATGTGTTGACGTTTCTTCGGAGCCCAAGGCAATTCGGGGAGTGGACCTCGGAAGTAGGATCGTAAGCTACGTGGATCCTTCGGTGCGGTCTCTGTTTCTAACGGGTGGAGAAATTTCTGTGCGGGAGACTACACCGCAACAACATCACCACAATTTCAGTCGAAAATAGCTTCCGTTACACTGAACAACGGAGAGCTGGTTCTCTCCATTGCCGGAAGTGGGTCACGGTGTCGAGGGCTTGGGAACCAGGTTTCCGACATCTGCATACCACTCTTCAAGTGTGGGTTGAAAACGCTGAAACTTTCGAAAAGGCGAACAGAATTCCTTAGTAATACGATATTGGGCAATCGCATGCTTTTGTAAACTACTTGCATTCATTTTTTGTGAACTTCCTCCTGGTTCAATAGAAAGGTTACGGAATTGTGACAGGCAGGTGATTGTCAACAAGATGTCGATATATATGTTCACCATACATTTGAGCCTTAAGAATTCGCAGCCCGGAACTGTTAAGGAACAGTCACAAACGCCGTCGTCTTATTATTTATAGACGAATCTAGAGGGCTTTTTAGGAGTTGATAGTGTAGACTAATTCGAATAAAATAATCCATATAGAGTGTGTGACTAAATTCCCTTACCGACTTTGAAGACTTGTTGGGGGGGGGGGGGGGGGCGGCTCATGTCCGGAAGCGTACAGTTTTTCCGCTACACGCAAAATACCACAACACACGTTCAGATCTCCCGATTTCCGCGCGCCACAGACTAGGATATTACGTACCTCATTCACCGGTCACTTAGCCTGCCACGGTGGCCGAGCGGTTCCAGGCGCTTCAGTCCGGAACCGCGTGACTGCTACGGTCGCAGGTTCGAATCCTGCCTCGGGCATGGATGTGTGTGATGTCCTTAGGTTGGTTAGATTTAAGTAGTTCTAAGTTCTAGGGGACTGATGACCTCAGATGTTAAGTCTCATATCGCTCAGAGCCATTTGATTTTTCACCGGTCACTTGATGTCCCATGCCCAATACGGGTTTGTTTACACGCCGTTCAGTTGAGTTCATGGTCTGCCCAGAGAGGTCTGCGTCTGCTGTTGTGCCTGTGACCTTTGTTCATACCGCACTGCTGTACAGTAGTAAACTTTCACTACAGTACAGAATGCAAGCTGCACGTACATTTCATTTTAAGTGCATTCCTGTTGACCTTGGTGAACAACGCTCTTGTGAAATACGCCGACATAATGTTATTGTACGGCGAAGATCGGTGTAATGGGAGAGCTGCTTGTCAGTTGTGTGCAGAGCGTTTTTCACACCAGCACTCTCTTTGCTACGGTGTACCAACAGACCTCTGAGAGGGTACATTTACCACCTGGAGTTCGACTGTGGTGCTTAGCGACGGCGCCGCAATTGCTCTTCAGTTTCACAAACAAAGGGGCAGTCTTACCCGATGTGCTTTCGCAAGACTACTAGACTGTAATAAGTCAGATAATTGCAACATAAAACATTTTCCAACACACGGCAGGGATAGTACAGCAACCACAATATACGATGAAGAAACAGTCTTGGTTGCAGAGATGTAATTATTATTCATTTACCAATGACGTGTTTCACCTGATTCAGGTATCGTCAGATTCGCTGAATATTAGATGGTGTTAGATATATGGGATACCGAGCATACAAAAGGTTCCAACAAAACACTGTGCCTAACACCATCTAATAATCAGCAAATCTGAAGAGGCTTGAAGCAGCGTCATTGATAAATAAATGATAATTACACCTCTTCAACCAAGACTGTTTGCTTCTTCGTAATTTTATCTGATTCTTCGAGGGAAGTTGTTTATTTTCAAGTTAAACAGCATCACAAAAATAACTACAGCACGTTTGTTGGTTGGTTAATTTGGGGTGAGGGGATCAAACAGCGATGTCATCGGTCTCTTAGGATTAGGGAAGGATGGGGAAGGAAGTCAGCCGTGGCCTTTCACAGGAATCATCCCGGCATTTACCTGAAGCGATTTAGGGAAATCACGGTAAACCTAAATCAGGATAGCCGGTCGCGGGTTTGAACCATCGTCCTCCCGGACGCGAGTCCAGCGTACTAACCACTGCGTCACCTCGATAACGACGATTAGAGGATTAAATTACCGTCAGATGAACAAAATATATTACATGCATTGAACACCCTAAGGTATGTTTGAAATTTATCGTGAATTTAACGCTACAGTTTTAATGTCAAGGTCATTAGAGGCAGATCAGCTATTCAGCCGAACAAGGACGAAGAGGGAAACCGGCCATGTTTCCGTTTGAATACCATCCACAAACTCGTCTGAAGTAAAAAAGGGAAACTATGCGATATATACGGATTGCGGAATGGCGGTCTGAGCTCAATACACACAGTTTACACGCATACACTGAATCATTCTTCTGCCAACTGCTGGGGTGTCATTTTGTGTGGTATTGTGGCCGTGAGTCTTGCACGTATTGCTTATCTGTTATGACAGCCAGCTAGTAGCCCAAAAAAGGATATGTACCTTTAATCGATTAGATATATGTGACAAGGTACCTCTGAAGACGGGGCAGGTAGTCCCGAAATCGATTATGAATTACAGAAATTAAAAACCATCCTTGCGGCTAGAGCTTTATTTATTTATAAATGCAACACTTATGACATATGTCTCTTTCCGTCTATGGAAAATGCCCTCGGAAATGCGGGCAGGTTTGTCTTGCTTATCCGTAACCCGAGTCACCACAGTACTGCTCACAAAGAGTGAAGATGGTGGTGTGTAAATTACGTCCATCTGAAAATGCGTCGATGAGGTGATGGGTAAGTTGCAATACGGTTCGCGGAGATAAAAAAAAAAAATGGCTCTGAGCACTATGGGACTCAACTGCTGTGGTCATAAGTCCCCTAGAACTTAGAACTACTTAAACCTAACTAACCTAAGGACATCACACACATCCATGCCCGAGGCAGGATTCGAACCTGCGACCGTAGCGGTCGTGCGGTTCCAGACTGTAGCGCCTTTAACCGCTCGGCCACTCAGGCCGGCTCGCGGAGATCTATCGTCCTTTACGTCACCAGCTGCGCCTTTCCGAGTATGGAATCTGTGACTTCATCACTTGTGCCTTTAGTAGTAAAGAAACCTGCCACTTCACCTGTTGGCGTAGGGATACAGGAATCTAGGGAAAGTACCATTACCCCGCCACAAGGAATGTCGCAAACATCTCACCAGACACGGAACGCATTCTTTGGGACATAGTAGAATGGACTGATTATAAAAGATGATACATACACTGATTTCAGTTCATCAGGGTAAAGTCACTCTAATACATCTACATGGATATTCTGCAAACACACTTTAAGTGCCTGTCAGAGGGTTCATCGAATCAATAATAATTGCAGTCATAACTCATGAAAATAGTAGTCAAAACCAGTTATAGAAATATTTTACGTTTTCGTAATTATTTCTCGGCGTACTTCCTGTTATTACTTTAGGCATCCGGCGAACGTGAAGCGTGCAGCAAAGGCGCACAGCATAAATGGTCAAAAGCATGATTAACTGAGGGATAGAGTAGAAATAATGCTGAATTTTTTTTTTTCTAGAAGACACTATCGTCGCCTTCGACTGTTAAAATTATTAATTTATAAGGTCCAAGATAGAACTTAGGCGTTTTTGCCATTTCAAGTACTACATTACGAAAATTCCATTCTTTTGCACATGTCAGCATTTGAAAATTGCAGTCGTGGACTTTATAAATAAATAATTTAACAGTCGAAGGGGAAAATGACATCTTTTTAAAGAAATTTTTACCCCTGCACGCCATCCAGAAACAGATAAATGCTGAATTTGTCAAATGACAGACATTCAAATAAATATGTCTAATATATTACGAAACGAATACAAATAAATTAAAGAAAAATGATATCCAAGTGGAATGTATGAATTTTTCTGTCAATCCTCTATCGCCACACAATTCATTTAACATCTGAATGCAATAAGGCCAATTAACTGTGGTCTTTGAAGAGCTTTGGAAATTCGGTGAGGGGTGCTAGGAGACGTAAAGATGCTGGTCGAACTGGATAGATAAGTTTGTATTAGCATTTCCCGAGAAAAACAAGGTTTCGAGTTATGGTGTGGCACACCATAAACATTTTACATGCCGCTGCTGAACGGTAATGACATTCCAGACAGAAATTGATGATGGCGAGTTGTTATGTTAAGTGCAAAACTGCCGAATAGCCAAAAAGTGAAACAGTATTTACAAGAACAAACACTCGGGACAAACTGTCGCTTCCACATGAATAACAGCTGGTAAGGAGTTTCAAAGCAGTGCGTGATCTGTGCACCTAGCGTGAGAATCTGTCACTACTACAGTCGCCTCAAAGGAAAGAAATTCTCATTATTTTCGTATTAATTTGGGGGTTCCATTCGAAATCACTTGTTCCTATGAAAGCTATTCTTTTTCCTTGTGTCGGTGGTTCATGTGTTCTGTTTTATGTGGGCTCGCATTCGAGAGGACGACGGTTCGAACACGCGTCCGAGCGTCCTCATTTAGGTTTTCCGTGATTTCCCTAAATCACTTCAGGCAAATGCCGGGATGGTTCCTTTGGAACGAGACGGCCGATTTCCTTCCCCATCCTTCCCTAATCCGAGCTTGTGCTCCGTCTCTAATGACCTCTTTGTCGACGGGACGTTAAACACTGATCTCCTCCTCCTCCACTGTTACGTTTTACTTATTCATTCGCATAACCCTTTTAGATAGTACGGAAAATCAACTTTGGTGTTGCTTCTTTGTGTTTAGTTCTCTCTATTCGCAGACTTGCTTCATCCATCGAGAGTGTCGTTCCTTTTCGTTCTGCGTCCATTTCATTCCATTTGCTGACCTCTTTCTTTCTTGAAATCCTACCTTTTGTTTACTTCTCTAAAAAGTTTTCTGTTACCTGTTATGTCAAATCTACTCCCTGTGTCTTTCTCAATTTCAGAGAATCATGTGGATATGGCTCTCCGACTGTTTAGCAAAATGGTTCAAATGGCTCTGAGCACTATGGGACTCAACTGCTGAGGTCATAAGTCCCCTAGAACTTAGAACTACTTAAACCTAACTAACTTAAGGACAACACACACATCCATGCCCGAGGCAGGATTCGAACCTGCGACCGTAGCAGTCGCGCGGTTCCAGACTGTAGCGCCAGAACCGCTCGGCCACCAGCGGCCGGCGACTGTTTAGCAATTTGAAGATCTTCTTGGTTAGTGTTACTATCCATTAAGTATAAGTCTTCATAGGATTGCAGTCGTTCTTTCCTCGCTATATCAGCTAGCTTTTCCATTTTCAAACAGAGCTCTCTGATTTTTAATTTATTTCGCCATTACTATTACTTTTAGGTCCCAGTACTTTCCTTACAATTCTTCTTTCAACTTGCTTTAGTTTTTCAGTCTCCCAAAATCTTGTTAGTTTAAGTGTTTCTTCTGCATTCAGTGTTCCAGGTCTCACCACTGTTTGGGAGTGTCTTAGCTTTGTGGTCCAGGACAAAGGTGTTTTTTGTTATTTTCTGTCACATGGAATTTTCTTCCCATTTTTCGTATTCTATTTACTATTGGTATCTTTTCTTCTGTACTGCATGTTATCCATTCCGTTAAGCAATTAAAATAATTAATTTTACATATTGCCTTTTTATGAATTTTAAAATTTTTGGTGTCATCACAGATATTTGTCATGAACAGTGTTTTTTCAAATGATGTTTTCAGACCCATTTTGACTGCTTGTTTCTTTAGTTCTGTGATTTACTTTGTGGTATTATCCAGCGAGTCAATAATTAACGACCTGTTAAAAAAGCTACATCATCACTCGTGATTATATTTGGATTACTTTCTAGTTGAATAGTCTTGCGACGAATGCGATACTACGACAATTACACTGTATAAGTATGTCCACGAAGATTGTGCAGTCGTGATTATATTTATTATTTATATTATTATTTATTGTATATAGTCAACATTCTAGTTGAATAGTCTTGCAACGAATACGATACATACATAGCCCAATTAGACTATATGTCTCCGAAGATTCTGCTGTACTCCCGCATTGCCCTGCCAATGGCTGTACACGCATGTGATATCTCGAAAATGTCACCAAAATCAGCACACAAGCTCACTGTATTTCACCAGTGATGCTTGAGACGAATTGTGAAGGTCAGTTATCGCGATCACGTTCCAGATGATGAAGTGATGAGAAGAAGTGGTCTATGCAGACTGCACGAAATCGTTGCTGAGAGGAGACTGAGGCTTGGATGAAAGATGGAAGAATCTCCAAATCAGCACTGTTGTGGAAACGAACGGACGGATTCAGAAGTAGAGGAAGATCTAGGAATGCCTGGGAACAAACTTTCCCAAATGACCTTCAGTACATACTGGGTACTATCGTACTGGAGATGGTACGCACTTTCGAACTGGCTTATAGTAAGGATACCTGCAGTTTAACGTGGATTCCGGACCAATGTGTTACTCGGCACTTTTCACTGTAACTAACATTGCCGAAGACGAATGAAGCGATTAGTGACAGATAAAAATTCTAGCAGTGATCGGGCACCGAACCCCACATATTTGGATGCAAAGTCTGGCACACATTGACGCTACCGCTACTGCACGTAACTGGCTACAGCTGCACTAGTGTACAATTTCGGCCTTAGACCATTTTCAAGTATCCGTACAAGGATTCAGCGATGGCACATCTTACCATGCTAGACTCTGCACATGTTATATTTGTATGGCGTCCTCTGTCATTGTGCTGTCATTGTTTTTATTTATTCTACATAATTACTATTATATTACAAATACAGGTCGGACGGACGATGGAACAAGCAAAAATTACGACTACTCAAGTTCAAACCCTCTCTTAAAAAGCAATATCCGAATATAATAATAATTATAATAATAAAACTCGAAACTGAAATTGACGCCACCAAACGAAAATAATGACAGGCAGCAACAGAAAAGAAAAGTATCTGACATCAGTACCGATAGAAGAAAAATTTTGACAATGAATAAGAAATTCGAAATTAGTCACTAATAAAAATATTGTTTACAACAAAATATTATTTGCAACTGTCATGGAAATACTAATTTATAAATTACAATTACACAAACAATTAATAGTGTCACATGACTCTCCAGTTGGAGACTATGTTTGTATAGCTCAACAAGAATTTGTATTTTGACAAAATAATTCAAATACGATCAGACTCAAAGTTACCAACAATAGAAGGAAGCAGATAAATCATAAAATGACTTAAAAATAGCACAGCATCATGAGATGACAATATAGTTCTTGAATTCTGGGAACGTTATAGCAACGACATTATTTCATGTTCAACCATAAATGAAATCTGTACAACAAACAAATACCATTAGAATAGATCTTGGCATTCCTACTTCCACTACATAAAAAAGAAAAAAACAACAGATCTTAACAATTATAGAGGAATCTCCCTCTCGCCGGTAACCTATTAGTTTCTGCTGACGCACTTGTGAAGAAAAGTGAAGCAATGCTTCACCCACAATGACGAGAGTATCAAGTAGTATTCGGGAAGGGAAGAGGTGTTCTGTAGAGCAGAATAGAAAGGAAAAATTATAAACTTGAAATAGGTGATAAAATCAAAAACTTGAAATATGTGATTACTTTTGAAGATTTTAAAAATGCCTATGTGTCAGTCGTTAGAAGGGCACTAATCAGCATCACAAAAGGAATTCGGATTCGGTTATAAAGCAACAGAAATATTAAAAAACTTTAACAAGCGCGACAACGATAGTAAAATTTAAGGGGAAACTGTCAAGGTTACGAGAAGGAAATGGTTCGTCTGCTTTTATGTGCATCACAGAAGATGGTGAGAGAAGGAAATAAATTCATCGATAATAAGAATGTTCAACTTTCCCGAACTACAAATCCCACATACAACTGTTTGGAATGTGTTGAGAAACCGTTTGCATCTGAAACTGTACAGACTGACGATCGTATAAACAATAGAAGCCACTGATAAAATTGCTCGCAAGAACTTCTGTGCTGATATGTTAAATCGATTACAGGAGGATGAACATTTCTTGGACAAAATCATCTTTTCTGACGAGTCGACTTTTCACGTAAGTGACAGGGTTAACACACATGACTGTAGGATTTGGGGCAGTGAAAATCCACATCAAATATTGCAACATGTTCGTGGTAGCCCTAAACTGAACGCTTTTTGTGTACTGAGCAAGAACAAAGTGTATGTCCCTTTTTTTTCCCTGAGAAGACCATGAATGGGATAGTGTTCCTGGATGTGTTACAACAGTTTTTGATACCACATACCGATGAGGATGACCTATAACGAAATGTTTACGTCATGCAAGATGGTGCACCACCCCATTTCCTGGCTGACGTCCGGGATTTTCTCAGTGATTGGCCGTGATGCGCCAATTGCATGGCCCCCACATTCCCCAGACCTGACACCAACAGATTTAATTTTTATTTTTTATGGGGACTCATCAAGGATATCGTGTTTGTACCTCCTGTGCCGGCTTCTCTACCTGAACCTAGAGCAAGAATTTACGCCGCCACTGGGCAAGTTACGGCTGCAATGCTACAGCGAGTTTGGGAAGAAAATGACTTCCGATAGGACGTATGCAGGATAACCAACGGAAACCACATTCAACATCTTTAGTTTAAGATAGAAAAAACTTGATGTGTTTCCTTACAAAATAACACTAAACCCGGCTCTATATCTTCTTTCAGTAAATTTATATGAATTTTTAAAGTTGTGAAGTCCCTTCTGAAACACCCTGTATATCAGAATTTGGGCTGTTTATCAAGACTTGAAGTACAGCTGAATTTAACATCCCCAGTTTTCCCTGGTCGCATCATCGTCGCATAATAAAACGGGGACGTGCTGCGCGGGTTTCACGCGCCGACTAGCTGCAGCGCAGGACCACAAAGAGTGGTAACTGACGTGCGAAAGCTGTGAGGTAGGTGGGGCTCGGCACGGCTGGCATTTGGCGCTGCGCCGCCAGTGGCCGTAACTCAGCCAGCCGCAAGGACGACGTCGGTCGGTCGCGCCCTGCCCACGTCTCAGCGTCCGTTCACCATCGGGCAGCCGCTGCCCGACTCTTTGTCCGTGGCGCCACGACGTGCTAACACTGCACGTTTCCGTATTTACCTACCCTTTCCTCTGCAGCGATACAGATGAATGATAAAATACCGAAGGATTGGAGCAGAGGCAGGCTCATTGTGGTGTCACCGCCAGACACCACACTTGCTACGTGGTAGCCTTTAAATCGGCCGCGGTCCGTTAGTATACGTCGGACCCGCGTGTCGCCACTATCAGTGATTGCAGACCGAGCGCCGCCACACGGCAGGTCTAGAGAGACTTCCTAGCACTCGCCCCAGTTGTACAACCGACTTTGCTAGCGATGGTTCACTGACAAAATGCGCTCTCATTTGCCGAGACGATAGTTAGCATAGCCTTCAGCTACGTCATTTGCTACGACCTAGCAAGGCGCCATTACCAGTTACTACTGATACTGTAAAACATGTACCGTCAAGAGCGATGTTCACCAATTATGGATTACAGTTAAGTATTCCAGCAGCTACGTACGTTTTTTGTTAGTCTCATTTCCTTGACCCGTTCCAGACCTCACGCCAGACTGCGTGAGCTAAAACGCGTGCCTTTCGGCTTCCTCTCATAGTGGGTTGGTGCTCTTGCCAATCCACAACACTCATCAAGCTCTCCAAGAAAGGAGACCTATCGGTTTGTGATAATTGGAGAGGCATCACCCTGCTGTGAGTCCCAAGCAAGATCCTCTCGCGAATAATCCTAAACGGGATAAAAGCATATGTAGACAAGAAAATAAGAAGAGAACAAGAAGGATTCAGGGAGGATCACTCTTGCATTCAACAGATAAACACCTTGAGAATCGTGATTTCCCTAAATCGCTCCAGGCAAATGCTGGGATGGTTCCTTTGAAAGATCATGGCCGACTTCCTTCCCCATCCTTCCCTAATCCGATGAGACCGATGACCTCGCTGTTTGGTCTCTTCCCCCAAACAACCCAACCACCTTGAGGATAATAGCTGAACATTGATATGAATAACAGTAGCCGCCTTACACGTTGTTTGTACACTCTGAAAACTCCTTCGACATCATGATCAGAACAAAAGTATGGAGCGCATTGCAAATTTTTGTTATTCCCAAGAAAATAATTGCTCTTGTCAAGCGTAGCGTCCTGTATGAAAATCACTGGCTGTGCTGTGTGCAGTCTGTGGCTGGTTGGCATTGCTGGTTCTAAGGACAATGGCAGAAACTTTTTGAGTGCACAGGTGGTGGTTTATGGACTTGCTATATTGTCTGCAAGACTCTTCGATGGTGATTGTGCACCTGCACAGTCGCAACAGATGGCTGCTGGTCGTCTCTACAAGGACTGCAGTGGGGCTGCATCTTTGATGGCCCACCAATACCATACTCTCTACCAGGATTACAGTGGGTCTGCTCTGTGATGACCTACCTACCAATATTCTTCAAAACTTCGACTGACTCTGCTGTGGGTTTGCTCTGTTGTGGCCGATTACCTGTCTGCATGTCAAGAGTCAGCATTGTCTTTCCATTGGAAGGACAACACTACTTCTTCAAGACTGCATGGAAATCCACTTCTTCCGTATGCATTTTCTTTTACTGCTCAGACTTTGAGAAAAAAAACTGCAATTACTACTGTGATGAATGATCAGGACTGTCTTTATGGGCCGGCCGCGGTGGTCTAGCGGTTCTAGGCGCTCAGTCCGGAGCCGCGCGACTGCTACGGTCGCAGGTTCGAATCCTGCCTCGGGCATGGATGTGTGTGATGTCCTTAGGTTAGTTAGGTTTAAGTAGTTCTAAGTTCTAGGGGACTGATGACCATAGATGTTAAGTCCCATAGTGCTCAGAGCCATTTGAACCATTTTTTTGTCTTTATGGACTGTGAGAAAATCTTTGCTTTTGACCAACAGTGTATCAATAAGTGTGTGCATTTGATATCTCTATTATTGTAATTATGAAATTTTTTTTCAAATCTGTATTGGCCACTGCCCAAAACAATTTGTAAAATTTTTGTGGGGAGCAAGGGGGCTGTGTAAGTAGGCTGTTTAAGTTTTTATTGTCTTTAAATAAATGTGAGAAATTACATAAGCAAGCCAATAGTAACTGATTCGGACCCTGTCCACAATCGTAAGCGAATCCTGCCTTCCTTGAGTATCAGGTCTCAGATTTTTAGTAAGACGGGCCAACAGTACTCACCGTGCTGAGAACCTTGCCAAGAGTGCTCGAGGTGTTCTATCAGTAGAGGACAATCAGGAGAGACAATGGAGTCTCCTGGCATCCGCCTGGTCTCACGATATTTACCTGTGGAGCAAATCGAAGGGTCAGGTGCACTCCAATAAAAATGTTCAACTCTGTGTGAAATCTTATGGGACTTAACCGCTAAGGTCATCAGTCCCTAAGCTTACGCACTACTTAACCTAAATTATCCTAAGGACAAACACACTCACCCATACGTGAGGAAGGACTCGAACCTCCGCCGGGAGTAGTCGCATTGTCCATGGCTGCAGCGCCCTAGACCGCTCGGCTAGTCCCGCGCGGCATACTCTAATAATCCTCACACACTGAACACTGAAAACGCTATTGCCCTTATCCCTCACACAGAGCTGCTACGTATATATCACAGTTTGATAAATCGAACACAGCCCTGTTTTCAGATGGCCTTTTCTCTTATGTTCGTTAGTAATCCCACATCAGCGTTACTATAAATATTTGCAGCGTCAGTTTTATTTTATTCAGGCTTTATGAGTGCCAGGTACTTTTGAAAAAGGGGATAGTCATCTATAAATCGATCACATTACAATAAAAAATTGAGGATCATTTAATCGTGGAACGCTTCCGTAGTCAAGTGCCCAAGGCTTCTGATTCTCATGCGAAGGACCCAGGTTCAGTTCCCGGAACTGCCAGGGAGTTTTGCTTGTAGTTGTATTGGAAAGGGGTGCAGTCAACTTCGTGATGTCAACTGAGGAGCTACTTGAATGAAAAGTACCGTCTCCAAGGCCTGAAAAGTCGACAATGGTTGGGAAAGCGGTGTGCTGACCCCATGTGCCACCTGCTGTTTATCCCTTCAAACACAACAGAAAGGAGAGGTGGGCTACAGATGCGTGCGGCTGCTGTCGTCGCATGAAAGCTGTACAGGAGTAGAAATGATTAGCCAACAAGTTAACACAGTAAACAGCAGATTTACTTGTATTTCTTCAAGCCTACGAAGCCTCATTACAAATAATGCAACATGAACTAAAGTCCAACTGATACAGTAGCAACAAGGACGTGGCTCTCTGAACTCAAGCGCGAACGAAGGTGCTGGAGCCGCAACTAGGCAGTATCTGCATAGCTTCACTTAGCGAACAGGCTTCGAGTACGAGTGGGCTGTATGGTTACCGCTGGCCATCCTGTATCGTGGCGGCACAAGGCGCTCATAGTCCACAGCCACTGAAGGCATGGCTCAGCTGGCGTGCTCCATTGGGTCCACCTGATCCCGCGTGACTGCTGCTGGCGTCTGATGGAAACCTGCAATTCTGTTGCTAACTTTAAGACGCCCCTCGGCTAGTGTCGATACGTGATACCCCACCTCCATAACGCATTATTTGATGCCACATGCCGTGTGGTGTTCACAGCCTGATTGCGAGTTTAGTTTCAACTTCAATGCAGTCTAAGGCAAAGTTATATGAATAAAACAGTCTAAATCAATAAATGAAACCTCTTTATTTATTACGACATTTCAGCATCTGCCACCATTATAGAGGGTGTTTATAAATGAATATCGGGGTTTTAACGCTTTATAATATTTATTACATTAAACTTACAGTTATAAATGATATGTTAAATGAAAGAGCAACTCAAACAGTTTTACCAAGAACCTTATAAATGTTCAATGTGAGCACCATTTGTCACACGGCACACATCAAGTCTATTTA
Organism: Schistocerca piceifrons; assembly: GCF_021461385.2. Classification (NCBI taxonomy): domain Eukaryota; kingdom Metazoa; phylum Arthropoda; class Insecta; order Orthoptera; family Acrididae; genus Schistocerca; species Schistocerca piceifrons. Next base: position 215,440,545 of record NC_060139.1, on the reverse strand, counting down.
CACATGTACCCAAACGATGGATAGGCCGCAAGGGGCCCAATGACAAGGGCTTGCTTTGCATGGCCTCCACGTTCACCCGACCTAACGCCACACGATTTTTGCCTTTGGGGCTTCATCAAGGATCGTGTGTACGTGCCTCCGCTACCAGCAGACCTTCCTGAATTAAGAAACCGGATTGAAGCAGCTGTTGCTACAATCACTGAAGGTACACTTATCAGCGTTTGGGAAGAACTCGGCTATAGACTTGATGTGTGCCGTGTGACAAATGGTGCTCACATTGAACATTTCTGAGGTTCTTGGTAAAACTGTTTGAGTTGCTCTTTCATTTTACATATCATTTGTAACTGTAAGTTTAATGTAATAAATATTATAAAGCGTTACGGTTCTAGGCGCGCAGTCCGGAACCGCGCGACTGCTACGGTCGCAGGTTAGAATCCTGCCTCGGGCATGGATGTGTGTGATGTCCTTAGGTTAGTTAGGTTTAAGTAGTTTTAAGTTCTAAGGGACTGATGACCACAGCTGTTAAGTCCCATAGTGCTCAGAGCCATTTTTATAAAATGTTAAAACCCCAATAGTCATTCATAAACACCCTGTATATCACAAAACTTTGAACTTGTGAAGCAAGGTTCAGTGTCAACATTAAAATCTGTACTTAATAATTACACTGAACCTTGTTTCGCAAGTTCAAAGTTTTTTGATATCTAATGGTGGCATGTGCTGAAATACAATAAAAAATAAAGAAATTTCATTTAGCAATCTGGAGAGTTTTTTTCTCTTTTTTTAAAATATAAGTCTTGTTCTGTAGGACGAAACTGAGGAGCACGTCTCCATGGTCATGGAACGAAGAGTAATAGTAGATAAAATGAGTGTAACGAAGAGTAACAATAGATAAAATGAAATGTATATGAATCCTATGAGACGACAAGCCGTAAGTTTAAATAAACATAATCAACAACGTAACACAATTGTTAGATTATTTAACAAAAATTTCCAGTTCCTCAGTAGAACAGAGCAGTGGAGGGTAAAGCTTGGACAATACCAGCCACTTGTGCTGGTGAAACGTCAGAAAAATCGTCAAAGAAACGTCGGCGGAAGAATCTGAGACAGAAGCCAACAGACTGTTCGTCTTGAGAGTAAGCTGATATCGTTAACAACAACCGACATTAAGAAAATGTGTATCGAGAGGCCAATGTCAGAATTACCATGCTACTGAACAGGAGGCGGCAGGAGGTTCGCGAACTTATATCACATATTGCTCGAACCGCCCGTTTCTGAGCCGAAAAACCCTTTTTGAATCAGAAGAGGACTCCCAAAAAATAATACCATACGTCATAAGCGAATGAAAATAAACAGAGTAGACTACTTTTCGTCTTGAACAATCACTTATTACAGATAGTGTCGTAACGGTAAATAAAGCAGTATTTAGCTTTTGAACAAGATCCTGAACTTGGGGTTTCCACGACATCTTACTGTCCATCTGAACGCTTCGGAATTTGAACTGTTTAGTTTCACTAATTATGTGCCCGTTGTGTGTAATCAAAATGTCAGTTTCTGTTGTGAGTTCGGAATTATAAAAACTGAGTCTTACTGTGATTTAACATCGATTTGTTTTCTACAAGACATGAACTTACGTCTTGAACTGTGTCAACATTGCGCACAACATCCTTCACTACCAAGCAGATGTCATCAGCAAACAGAAATATTTTAGAATCACCTCTAATACTATAAGGCATATCATTTACATAAATAAGAAACAGTAGCAGCCCCAGCACCGAAGTCTGGGGCAGTCGCCACTTAACTGTGCCCCACTGGGACTGCATGCCGCAGCCACTCTCAGTGCTGCGGAGAATGACCTACTGCTGTCTGTTCTTAGTGGGAGGTTTACTAGCTTTGGCCCGATAAAACCATGTTCTTTGAGAATTTTTTTCTCGGATGTGATATAGATATCAATGTCAAATTGTTCAAAATGTTTATTGATATTTCCTCTACAAACTGTAATTTTTTCGACCGGAAATGTCGAAGGGCAAAGGCGGAAGTGCCGTTGGAACGAAACAAAATTTCGATGTAGACCTCCACGCGCGGTATGGCACAGGTCAGCCGGATCGTCTGTAATCAAAACTGAGTTGATGTAAGCGAAGTACATAAGACTCTTTAGGAATTGTACCTCGCTTATGTTATTTGGACCATTGGAAACAAAATGGCGGCCATTTGAAAAAAATAGGTTTTTTTTCATCGATTTTTCGACTTCGTCGGCCAAGTAAAAATATTTACAGTTGATGGATCGGAATAAAAGTGGTACAACTCCTAGACAATTTAGTTAGCTTCGTTGGAAACAAAGAATCATGCCTATCCGTTTAGCAGATTTGAAGTTACCATACCGCACGATAAGAATAACGTCATTTCGAGAAAAACGCGTTTGAAGTTTTGACTACATATAAATGCAATATCATGCAACTTAAGTTCAATCTGTTATTCCGGGTCCATAAACTAGTCCTTCCTCTTCCTCACGGAGGGCGTTCTGCTCGATCTGGGCTATCCTGCGCTGCTCCGAGCCGCTCGTACGGCCGGTGACAAGCGGTTTTCGGCCGCTTGAATCCGGTCGTCGTCTGAATGCATGGCGAACTGCGTCGAATAGAGTCCCCGGGTGACTTCCATCGTTGTCATCGTCTTCACAATTGCTGAATACCCTTCGCTGAAGCTGCTCACTGCCAGCTTCGCACCAGAATGCAAATGCTTGGGGGCTAACTTCGAAACACACGCGTTCAAACTTTCATTTGAATTTTGTGTGTTTCCTCCAAAGCAGCGGTGCGATAACTCGTCCTCCGAAAGAAAAAAAAAACTGGTGCGTGAGAAAGGCCGATTTCAGGCAGGTGGATTTTTTTGTTCAACCGTGAATACCAAACATTTCCGTTCGTATTCGGAAAAACCGTTTCAGGGGTGGATTCTAAACACTTTTATGGATCCAAAAATGCAATTTTAACAAATCGATTTTTTGAACCAAGAGATAGTAAACCTCCCCTTAAAGTAAGTGGCGAACAAATTGTGAGCTGCTCCCCTTATTCCATAGTGGTCCAACTTCTGCATTAATATTTTGTGATCAACACAACCAAACTCCTTAGTTAAATCAAAGAATGATTAAACTATTCATGATAATTGCGGTCCCATACAGGAAAATTTCCGTTGACGGAATGGATAGTGTCTTGAAAGGAGGATATAAGATAAACATCAACAAAAGCAAAACGAGGCTGGTTCAAATGGCTCTGAGCACTATGGGACTTGACTACTGAGGTCATCAGTCCCCTAGAACTTAGAACTACTTAAACCTAACTAACCTAAGGACATCACAAACATCCATGCCCGAGGCAGGATTCGAATCCGCGACCGTAGCGGTCACGCGGTTCCAAACTGACGCGCTTAGATCCGCACGGCCACACCGGCCGGCAGCAAAACGAGAATAATGGAATGTAGTCGAATCAAGTCGGGTGATGCTGAGGGAATTAGATTAGGAAATGAGACACTTAAAGTAGTAAAGGAGTTTTGCTGTTTGGGGAGCAAAATAACTGACGATGGTCGAAGTAGAGAGGATATAAAATGTAGACTGGCAATGGCAAGGAAAGCGTTTGTGAAGAAGAGAAATTTGTTAACATCGAGTATAGATAGAAGTGTCAGGAAGTCGTTTCTGAAAGTATTTGTATGGAGTGTAGCCGTGTATGGAAGTGAAACATGGACGAGAAATAGTTTGGACAAGAAGAGAATAGAAGCTTTCGAAATGTGGTGCTACAGAAGAATGCTGAAGATTAGATGGGTAGATGACATAACTAATGAGGAGGTACTGAATAGGACTGGGGAGAAGAGAAGTTTGTGGCACAACTTAACCAGAAGAAGGGATCGGTTGGTAGGACATGTTCTGAGGCATCAAGGGATCACCAATTTAGTATTGGAGGGCAACGTGGAGGGTAAAAATCGTAGAGGGAGACCAAGAGATGAATACACTAAGCAGATTCAGAAGGATGTAGGTTGCAGTAGGTACTGGGAGATGAAGAAGCTTGCACAGGATAGAGTAGCATGGAGAGCTGCATCAAACCAGTCTCAGAACTGAAGACCACAACAACAACAACAACAACAACAAGAACAACCGGAAAATTGTTTCGTTTGTCAATAAATTCATTCTTACTCTCAGCTTGTCATACCACTACGTTACAGCGGTTCCGTCAACGATGGAACGTTTAAATAAGTGATTTCGATATCCAGTGATCTCTATTAGTACATCCTCTCGCTGGTACGGGTCTGCTCCGAGGTATGCGACAATCGCGCAAAGTGCGCAGAATGTTTGTGGCACCTGTGTGCAGCACGCGGCACGCACCTCATCGCGTCTGAGACCCTTGTCAACCGCTGGCGCTCATTACGAACGGCCTTGGTGTAAGCGAGCGCTGCTGGCACACAACCTTAACCGCAAAAAGCAGCAGCTACGCGAGCTGTCTGCCCACTAACCCATTACGGGCTTAATTGAAACCCGCGGTCCGGTTATACCTGAAGAAACGACAAGTGTATTGGTCCTGGCGCACTTGAATTCCGAATCGCTTGTTCCACGAAAATGAGTCGGGGGGAAGCACGCTCAAATGACAGGAATATTAACTGATCACTCTGGACAGTTTTGTCCACTGAAGTATGCAATACAACGAAACGCTTCTGCAAACTACAACCCCGTACTCCCAATTAATTTTTTGAGGAACGTGGTTTAAGAAGCAGCAGAATTACACCCAGTAATTCAGCCCAGTTCCACAAAGGTTTCTTCTGTGTAATCGGTCGCAGAATTTTTAGGTTACGTCTACGTAGAACTGCTCAAATCTTAAAGGAGTCTAGAAATACCTAAAACAAAAGAAAATGATGTTGTGCCTCTAACAACTAGCAAAAAGTGAACATGGGCCCCTAGATGTTTCAGTGTAATTTATTATTCACCTTCTAGTTTCCATAGTGTTATTGTCTTCCAGCTGTCGAAACAACAGTTCTAAAAACGTCAGGTGGTGGCTAGTGTGTGCATAGTACTGAAATGTGTGTTTAATAAGCCACGGATGCAAAATACTGAAACGAATTATCCACAGAAGAATGATGCAAGTGGTGTAATCCGATCTGGAGGAATATCGTTTTTGATTACGGAGATATGTACGTACATGACAATCAGTAATGACCCTATCAATTATTTTAGAAAAATGATTGAAGAAACCCACTTTTATAGCATTTGTAAAACCGAACTGCAGTTATCAAAGTCGAAGGACACGAAAATGGAGCTGCAGTTGAAAAGAGACGCACAGTTGTAGCCTATTCCCCATGTTATTTAGTCTATATATGGAGCAAGCAAAAAAGAAAATCAGGGAGAAAATTCTACGAGAAATTAAAGTTTCCCCATGCCACTGTAATTCTATTAGGGACGGGAAAAAGCTTGGAAGATCAGTTGAATTTAACGAATGATGTCTTCGACAGATCAGGTGGACATCATCAAACATAAAACAATAATATAAACTAACCACAATTATAAGTTTCTAACATCGGACTAAAACGATTTAATAAATAAACCCCAGCAGTAACAAGAGTGGAAGAATGCTTAATGGAGAGTACTCGATTCATAAAACAAGGTTAATGGAGAGCAACGGATTTAAGTCAGGTGACGCTACGAAAGTTAGATTAGGACATCAGACACTAAAAGTACTAGACGAGTTTTGCTACTTGGGTCGCAAAATAATTGCGGGAGGCAGAGGTAAGGAAAATGAAAGATGCAGACTGACAAGAAAAGTTTTTTCTTAATAATTCTGAATATTAGATGGGTAGATCGGGTAAGTAATAATGAGGTACCGGAAAGTAATTTATGGCCCAAATTGACTAAAGAAGGGATAGGTTGATAGGACAATTCCTGCAGCATCAAGTCGTTGTTAACGGAGGTAAAAATTCTAGGTAGAGATCGGAGCTTGAATACAGTAAGCATCTACATCTACATCATATTCCGCAAGCCACCTAATGGTGTGTGCTGGAGGCTACTTTCGGTACCACTATCTGATCCCTCCAACCCTTTAGCTCTCGCGAATAGTGTGTGGGAAGAATGATTGCCGGTAAGCCTCTGTACTGGCTCTAATTTCTCGAATTTTCTCCTCGTGGTCAATACGCGAGATGTATGTGGCGGGAAGTAATATGTTGTCCCACTCCTCCCGGAAAGTGCTGTTCCGAAGTTTCAATAGTAAATCTCTCCGTGATGCACAACAGCTCTCTTGTAACGTCTGCTAGTGGAGTTTGTTTAGCATCTCCGTAACGCCCGCTCACCAGCTAAACGATCCCGTGACAAAACGCGCCGCTCCTCGTTGGATCTCCTCTGTCTCCTCTATCACTCCTACCTGATAGGGGTTCCAGATGTTGTTGTTGTGGTCTTCAGTCCTGAGACTGGTTTGATGCAGCTCTCCATGCTACTCTATCTTGTGCAAGCTTCTTCATCTCCCAGTACCTACTGCAACCTACATCCTTCTGAATCTGCTTAGTATATTCATCTCTTGGTCTCCCTCTACGATTTTTACTCTCCACGATGCCCTCCAATGCTAAATTTGTCATCCTTTGATGCCTCAGAACATGCCCTACCAACCGGTCCCTTCTTTTTGTCAAGTTGTGCCACAAACTCCTCCCCAATTCTATTCGATACTTCATCATTAGTTATGTGATCTACCCATCTAATCTTCAGCATTCTTCTGTATCACCACATTTCGAAAGTTTCTATTCTCTTCTTGTCCAAACTATTTATCGTCCATGTTCCACTTCCATACATGGCTACACTCCATACAAATACTTTCAGAAACGACTTCCTGACACTTAAATCTATACTCGATGTTAACAAATTTCTCTTCTTCAGAAACGCTTTCCTTGCCATTGCCAGTCTACATTTTATATCCTCTCTACTTCGACCATCATCAGTTATTTTGCTCCCCAAATAGCAAAACTCCGTTACTACTTTGTCTCATTTCCTAACCTAATTCCCTCAGCATCACCCGACTTAATTCGACTACATTCCATTATCCTCGTTTTGCTTTTGTTGATGTTCATCTTATATCCTCCTGTCCATTCCGTTCAACCGCTCTTCCAAGTTCTTTGCTGTCTCTGAGAGAATTACAATGTTATCGGCGAACCTCAAAGTTTTTATTCCTTCTCCACAGGTTTTAATACCTACTCCAAATTTTTCTTTAGTTTCCTTTACTGCTTACTCAATATACAGATTGAGTAACATCGGGGAGGGGCTACAACCCTGTCTCACTCCCTTCCCAACCACTGCTTCCCTTTCATGCCCCTCGACTCTTATAAGTGCCATCTGGATTCTGTGCAAATTGTAAATAGCCTTTCGCTCCCTGTATTTTACCCCTGCTACCTTTAGAATTTGAAATGAACAGTACTCAAGAATCGGGCGAACAAGCGCCTTATAAGCCACTTCCTTAAGATTCTTTTGATGAATCTGAATCTGGTGTCTGTTTTCCCCACTATGTTATGTTCAGAAGTGTGTAGGGTACAGTCGTTAAGCAGACATGAGCTACCTGGAGAACTATATTATAGCAGTCTTCGGACTGAAAACCGCAACAAAAACTGTCCCTATCCAACTTCTACATCATTCGAACATTATAACAAGTATTGAAGGTCGCCAAGTTTCATATAAATGCTCCATTAAGTAATCTGCGTGTCGTTTTACAACTCATGGTGAAGGTAACTATCGAAGACTCCGCACTGCAACAGGAGCGAACCCATGAGCAAAAAACCGAGACTGGATCACAGTCAGCGGAAGTCGATCCGTAACAGAATATTACGGCCTAACGGTTTATCGGCGCTTTAAGCTCGCCGTACAAAAATTGCAGTGGTTGCAGAACTCGAAGTGTGGCGGCCTCTCAGCCAGAGCTGCGGCGCGAAATGCCAAGGATGGCTGCCTGCTGGCGCTGTGCACGTGACGAGAGCTGAGCTGAACAGAATGCGCTCCGGGTAATGTGCAGGGAAGCACAAATACCAGTTCTGCAGCCATCAGATGGCCGCAAGCGCCGCGCAGCGACCCTCTGCTCCCGGTTCCATTCTCGGCACTCGGAAGAATTGTCTTAATCCCGACGAGAGTATACTGTTGTTGCCTGCCGATAAGGGAAATGCTACCATCGAAAACCGATGATTATGAGCAAAATATCCTGGACGTATTGACGTGTTAGATCCGATGACGTACGTAATCTAAGCGCAGATCCGGTACAGGGAATGCCATTCGGTTTATCAGGGCTTCTTCTCTCTTGGTGGACAGACAGAGGAACCTGTGCAACACAGAAGGCCTGCCTCCTCGGATGTATGAGTTACCAAAGAGCCATAAGGATAATGTTCATTTAAGACCGACTGTTAGCGCTCCTTGCTTGCCGGTGTATAAACTGTGTTGTTCACAAGGCTTAGGCCTGTCCCACCCCTCGTTAAATCGGCCAATACTTATACGAATAATTGTAAGAATAGTTATTATTATTATGTTCTTTAAGTTTGTTTTTGGCTTTTCAGAAATACTGTGGGAAGAAAGTTTATTTATGTTGCAGATAACGTGGAAGATGTTGCCAACGATCACCACGATAGCGGCAAGTGGGCAAGGAATAAAACGAATGCTGCAAACTACCGCGAGCCATGGAGGAGCCTGGGCCGCGAGGGCGTCGAGCTTCCTAGATCGTTGTTGGACAACGTCAAATGGCTCTGAGCACTATGAGACTTAACTTCTGAGGTCATCAGTCGCCTAGAACTTAGAACTAATTAAACCTAACTAACCTAAGGACATCACACACGTCCATGCCTGAGCCAGGATTCGAACCTGCGGCCGTAGCGGTCGCTCGGTCCCAGACTGTAGCGCCTAGAACCGCACGGCCACTCCGGCCGGCGACAACGTCAAAGGAAGAGATATTCTGCTTTCTCTTTGTAAACAGATCGATCGTGTTTCGAAAGGTTCATGTAAAACGTATAGGGGGGTGACACATTTGGTGGGACCCGATGCCTGTAATAGTTCCACAGTTATTAAAATGTTGTTATACGGCAAAACCAATAGTTCATCATTTATATAGATAAAAAGTAGTAAAGATATAGGAAAGGAAGAGTTGCGGCCTCAGAACGAAAAGTTATACATCGCTTAGCAACGAAGATGGACGTATAAACAGCGGGCGTTACGTGGTGAAAACAAATCAACTGATAAAATAGTAAGTCTGTAATTAAGCATAAAGCCACGTAACACTGCAACTGCCGGAGCACTTGGCCTCTCTGCTCCAGCCGCACATGGGGAAGAATGACACATACAAAAAGGCCTCAGGGCATTTCATTGAGAAGCTGAAGAAAAACGACATACTGGTCAGCTTTGACGTTTGCTTCTTTGTTTACCACGCGCCCCTCAGTCACTATGCAGTACATCGGTTCCATTTTCCCGCAAGGAATCACCAAGCTCCTTCACGCATGTCTCACCACGAGCTATTTGATGTGGCAATATAAAATTAAATAACCGACCGGTTGCACATAAACATTAGGTACATTGTGTAAGTAGGCTGTTTAGGTTTTTATGTTGGTAATGCCGCGTAGCGCTAAGTATGAAAATCACTGACTGTGCTTTGTGCAATCTCTGGCTGGTTGGCATTGTTGGAATATTTGCTATTGCAGTGTTGGGCAGTTGGATGTGAACAGCGCGTAGCGTTGCGCAGTTGGAGGTGAGCCGCCAGCAGTGGTGGATGTGGGGAGAGAGATGGCAGAATTTTGAGAGCGGACGATCTGGACGTGTGTCCGTCAGAAGGAAATTTGTAAGACTGGATGTCATGAACTGATATACGGCAACGGCCTTGCCGCAGTGGGTACACCGGTTCCCGTGAGATCACCGATGTTAAGCGCTGTCGGGCGTGGTCGGCACTTGGATGGATGACTATCCAGGCCGCCATGCGCTGTTGCCATTTTTCGGGGTGAACTCAGCCTCCTGACGCCAATTGATGAGCTACTCGACCGAATAGTAGCGGCTTCGGTCAAGAATACCATCATAACGACCGGGAGAGCGGTGTGCTGACCCCTTCTATCCGCATCCTCCCCTGAGGATGATACGGCGGTCGGATGGTCCCGTTAGGTCACTCGTGGCCTGAAGACTGAGTGCTTTTATATATATATATATATATATATATTATGACTTTTGAACACTATTAAAGTAAATACATTGTTTGTCCTCTATCAGAATCTTTCATTCGCTGGCTATGCCTATCAGTAGTTAGCGCCTTCCGTAGTTAGAATCTTTTATTTATCTGGCAGTATTGGCGCTCGCTGTATTACAGTAGTTCGAGTAACGAAGAATTTTTGAGAGGTAAGTGATTCATGAAAGGTATAGGCTATTGTTAGTCAGGGCCATTCTTTTGTAGGGATTATTGAAAGTCAGATTGCGTTGCGCTAAAAAATATTGTGTGTCCCTTTACTGATGATCAGAATAAGTAAAGAGAGAAATGTCTGACCTCGTTCAGTTTTGCTCAGATGTTTGAAAATCAAATAACGTAAGAGATTTACCAGCACCGTCATTTATAATTTTCCAAGGGGGATGTTTCAGTTTACCTAGGTTTCGACATCTACTAGGGGTGTCTTCGTCAGAATGAACAGTTGCTAAATTGTGAAATTACATTGTTAAAAAGGAACAGTCAGAATTCTGACAGCTGTGCTCATGTCAAAAGTAAAGGAAAACATTGTAGCTTTTGCCACCTGTACCCAGCTGGGAACAACATCAGACGATTGAGCAACTGTTCATTCTGATGAAGACACTCCTAGTAGGTGTCGAAACCTAGGTCAATGTACCTAACGTTTTTGTGCAACTGGTTGGCTGTTTAATCATATATTGAAACTAATATACGGGTGCTGAATAACAACCATGTTCAAACCTTTAAGTATTTCATGTGGAACGGAGGATTCTACGAAGGTGTCGCCGTGGGTAGTCCACTTAGTCCAGTGGTGGCCAACTTCTGCAAGGAACATTTCGAGGCATGGACATTGGACTTGGCAATCCACTTAGTACAGTGGTGGTCAACTTCTTCATGGAGCATTTCGAAGCACAGACAATGGACTTGGCACCTTGTAAACCTAAGATGCGGTACAGATACGTCGACAATACCTTCATTGTGTGGAGCCATGGTGAGGAACCGCTCGGTGACTTCTCAAGACTCCTGAACAGCCTCCATGCAAACATAACATTTTCCATCGAGTTAGAAAATGACCAAGAGTTACCTTTTCTAGATGTGCGGGTCAAGAGGGATGGTGAAAACCTGGGTCACAGCGTGTCGCAAACACCGACACACACGGACCAATACCCGCAGGAACTGTCAGATCACCACCCGGGCCAGAAAAGAGGCATGATTAATACGTTCATAACGCTAGTAAGTCGAATACGTGAGCCGCATCACTTCAGACGCGAGATGCAAGACCTGAAAAGCGCTTCTGAGGAGCAATGGGTGCTCCACCAGTTGCATAAGAGGTGTCACAGAATCAAACACTTGGCGAAGTGACACACCGGAAAAAGAATGTCGACTACGGTCTTTCTGTCCCGCCCGGTTGCCCGTGCGGTCTAAGGCACGGCTTTCCGGGCGGGAAGGAGCGCCTGGTCCCCGGCACGAATCCACCAGGCAGAGTTTTGTCGAGGTCCGGTGAGGCGGCCAGTGTGTGGATGGTTTTTAGGCCGTTTTCCATCTGCTTCGGCAAATGCGGGCTGGTTCCCCTTATTCCGCCTCAACTACACTATGTCGGCGATTGCTGCGCAAACAAGTTCTCCACGTACGCGTACACCACCATTACTCTACCATGCAAACATAGGGGCTACACTCGTCTGGTGTGAGACGTTCCCTGGGGGGTCCACCGGGGGCCGGGGTCCACTGGGGCCGAACCGCACAATAACCCTGGGTTCGGTGGGGGGCGGCGGAGGGGTGATGTGGACTGCGGTAGTCGTCGTGGGGTTGCGGACCAATGCGGCTGCGGCGGGGACGGAGCCTCTCCGTCGTTTCTAGGTCCCCGGTTAACATAACATAACGGTCTTTCTGTCATACATTCCCAGAGTGACGGACAGAATCGGCCGTATATTGCTCAAACACGGTGTAAAGACTATTTATAGACAGACAAAAACGTACATGCCATGAACATGCGGAAAAGTATATGTTGAAATAAACGGACTATCAATCAACTCAGGATCATCGAACATAAGCGCTATTGCAGGTTGGGGAAGATGGAGAAATCGGTGTTATGTGGGATCGACCACATAGTAAAATTCGCAGCCAGGGATGTTCGTGCTGTAGACAAGAGCTGTCACATCCGCTCATTCAGAGAAGCTATTGGAATACACAAACATGACAATAGCTTGATCGAGAAAGAAGAAAGACTCAGTGTGAACGGATCCTGGATTCCCGTGCTGCGGCGAACGACCGTTGCAGATAACGAGGGGAGAACCGCAGTGGAAATGGCCACGGAAAAGCCCTTGGACGTTGGCGCGCGTGGTACTTATAACTGCTGTCGCGAGCTCGACTCCAGTCCACCACCAGCGGTGGAGGGTGAAGCTCTGACCATGCCAGCCACTCGTACTGACGGAAAGTCAAAGCTCTGACCATGCCAGCCACTCGTACTGACGGAAAGTCAGAAAAACCATCAAACAAACATCGGCCGAAGAATTGTAATTGCTCTCAGCGGGAAAGTCTGCGCACATTATACCACCACCAAAAGCTACTACCGGTTTCGGTCAACCTACTCGCCTTCAGGTATCACAAAATTATTTACAACAGCCTGTATGGCATCACTCTTAATTCTTGTTTCTGATGTGGTACCCAGTTCGAAGTCTGCTTTGCTCTACATGCTGTTTTATCCCGTCCAGCCCTCTTCATTTGCGCATAAAACTCCAACCCACGTCAATTTGAACCTACACTGTTGTCAGGTCTTGACCTCTTTCTCTACAATTTTTACCCCCTTCACTTTCCTCCATTACGAAATCAATTTCCCTATCCAGTTCATCTATTCTGGGTAAGTCTCCATCTCTGCATCGCTGTTGCAACCTACAACCATTTGAACCTTCATTTTGTATTCCTCCCTTGATGTCTCTGAGCATTTTTTATCCTCCCTTCACTTTCCTCAATTACCAATTGACAATTCCCCTCTTGTGTGCAAAACTTTTTTCTTTTTATTCTGTCTAGCCTAGTTGATTTACTGCCAACGATGCACATAGACTCTGGGCTATGACGCACTTTTCGATGGAATATTGGTTTTTTTAGTTTTCCATATTGATATTGTTTTCTTTTCTTGTAATTAATTACACAGTGATTGCAAATTAGTTATTCCAAATTAAGCGCCTTGTCATGGTCCGTGCAGCTCCCCACGCCGGAGGTTCGAGTCCTCCCTCGGGCATGACTGTATGTGTTGTCCTTAGCGTAAGTTAGTTTAAATTAGATTAAGTAGTGTATAGGCTTACGGACTGATGAGCCGGCCGAAGTGGCCGTGCGGTTAAAGGCGCTGCAGTCTGGAACCGCAAGACCGCTACGGTCGCAGGCTCGAATCCTGCCTCGGGCATGGATGTTTGTGATGTCCTTAGGTTAGTTAGGTTTAACTAGTTCTAAGTTCTAGGGGACTAATGACCTCAGCAGTTGAGTCCCATAGTGCTCAGAGCCATTTGAACCATTTTTTTTTTTTACTGATGACCTCAGCAGTCTGGTCCCTTAAGACCATACACAAATTAAAGGAAAAAAGAAGGTTCAAATGGCTCTGAGCAGTATGGGACTTAACATCTGAGGTCATCAGTCCCCTCGAATTTAGAACTACTTACACCTAAATAAACCTAAGGACATCACACACATCTATGCCCGAGGCAGGATTCGAACCTGCGACCGTAGCGGTCGCGCGGTTCCAGACTGTAGCGCCTAGAGCCGCTCGGCCACTCTGGCCGGTACAAATTTTCATATTTACATATCAAAATTAACCTGCTAGTGTGAAAAAGGAAATAACTTATAGAAACGTATGGTAAAGCACAAAATGCAGTATATCTTGAAGTTTTATTTACAAATGTTCAATGTGGCTACCTTCTTGTAACACAACAGATATTCGAACTTGTTAAATTGCTACGTCAGAGACTGCTGGCTTACCCTGACCTGGCATGCTATGTGATATACGATTGTATCACTTATGAACAGTTTATCTTTGAGGTGGTCGCTTGCGATATTTAATCCTGAATTATCTCTGAACTGTAGTAGCGGATTTGGATTCGTGAAATCGTAAACAACACTGAGCGCGCTCTGACACCATGGTGGCTGTTGGAATAACTCATTTGAGCCTGCCACCTAGCAGGAACGTCTGGAACTAACAGTGTTATGCGAGGATAAATATTGAAGATATACTGAATTCTATGCTGTATCAAACATTTCTGGAATTTATTTACCCTTTTCACAATTAAAGGTTACTTTGGTGTAACTAATTTATAAGCACCCTGCTTTATATAACTCGTTTTCCCTTTCTCCTATTTCTAAGTATTCGTGTAGATACTGAACTTCATTAAATGGTTTCCGTGCACTTTTGCTTGTACTGTTTAAAAAATTATTTGTGATTTTAAAATCTAAATTTCACTTCTTTTATATTTTCTTCATTTCCGCTCGAGAGTCACCCATTGCCAATTCGTTTTCCCTCCAGCGTGAGCACACGCTGCTTGCTAATCTGCTTATTGCTCTGAATTGGTCTCAGAGCACATGTTGCTGACAAATGTTGAAACGAGACTGGACATAGAAGATTAATGTAGCATTTTGTTTTTGTAAGGAAGATTTGTTCCTAATGTACTTACGCTGGATTGGTGGCATTTGCGTCACGTTTTGTACTGCTTTGGCTGCTTACTTTCTGGGTTTTACTGTCATAATGTTTCATCGTAATGGTACACTCCATTATTTCATTGTGATCGGTCTTATATTCGAGCTATTGCTATGTCGATGAGTACGATCAGATACTGCACTTAAAATATCAATTGACATCTATTGGACTCGTTCATATTTTTTTGTAATTTTAATTAATTCTTCATAGTTGTACCCTTCTTAAGGGTGGCATTTGCGTCACGTTTTGTACTGCTTTGGCTGCTTACTTTCTGGGTTTTACTGTCATAATGTTTCATCGTAATGGTACACTCCATTATTTCATTGTGATCGGTCTTATATTCGAGCTATTGCTATGTCGATGAGTACGATCAGATACTGCACTTAAAATATCAATTGACATCTATTGGACTCGTTCATATTTTTTTGTAATTTTAATTAATTCTTCATAGTTGTACCCTTCTTAAGGGCAATTTTCTGTTCACATATCAGATCTGAAGATGGCTGAATATCCAGACGAAACTAGTCATCACCGAATGTTACACATTTGCCATCTGAATTATTAAAAGATTTTATCTCTAATAATAGAACCAACAATTCCTTGGTGCTCAGGAAGTGTCCTCCTTTTACTGAGGTTGCTGCATAAATTTCTTTTTTCTCCAGTTCACTTCGGAACCCCTTGATTCTTTACTCGATCTACCCATCCTGTTTTCAGCATCCGTCTGTAGCACCATGTTTCAAAAGCTTCTCTGCTTTTTTGAACTGCTTATCGTGCACGTTACATTTTCATAAAAATAGTATCAAGCTGTAGGGAAAGACTGGTACTAGAATAAGTTTCAGCAACGGACAATAAAAATGGAAGACCAAGGACGAAGTGCTCGGATTGAAGAGATTGTGAGACAGGGATGCACTTTTTCTCCCCTAGTGTTCAATCTGCACATCGAAGAAACGATGACGGAAATAAAAGATAGGTTCAGGAGTGGGATTAAAACTCAGGGTGAAGGAACATTAACGATAAGATTCGCCAGTGATTTTGCTATTCTCGGTGAAAGTGAGGAAGAATTACAGCACGTATTGAATAGAATGAACAGTCCATAGCACACACAGCGTGAATTAAGAGTAACGGGGAAAGTAATGAGGATTAGGAGAAATCAGAGTAATGACAAACGTAACATCAAAATTATGAACCACAGAAAACACCTAGTGAAGAAATTCTGCTAGCTGCATGGTGCTGGAGGTAGCTGCAGAGGGTTAATTAAGGCTATATCGGAAGCCAGAGATTGGAATATATCAAAGAAATAATTTAGGACATTGGGTGCAACTGCAACCCTGACATGAAGAGGTTGGCACAGGAGAGGAAGTCTTGGCGGGCAGAAGTGCATATGTCAACGATGACAAGTAAACAATGACGGGTACCGACAATTGTTCTTCCCGCGTATCATCAGCGATTGGCATAGGAAATCAAAATTGGCCAGGTGCGAATAGGACTCCCGCTCTGAGTGTTCTGCCAAACTTAACTAGATTGTTTATAGACAGTTCATCTATCTCAGGAACCGAGAATCTGGAAGATTTTTGCCTGTTATTCAAATGGTTCAAATGGCTCTGAGCACGGGGCTTAACATCTGAGGTCATCAGTCCCCTAGAACTTAGAACTACTTTAACCTAACTAACCTAAGGACATCACACACATCCATGCCCGAGGCAGGATTCGAACCTGTGACGGTAGCAGTCGCACGGTTCCGAACTGAAGCGCCTAGAATCGCTCGCCCACCGCGGCCGTCAAGCCTGTTATTGACATTTATACTGACGAGATACAGATTCCGTGAATTCCAAGGCTTTCGAGGATTTTTTTTATTTTAAATTTGAAGTCGGATAACAAATGAAAAATGAAATATGTTTTTTGTACGCTATAATTAGAAATTACCAATTTTCTAGTTTCTTCCTTTACTTGTAGTGTGAATCATTGCCTCTTGCCAAATTTCATTATTCTGTATCAACAGGAAGTACGCTATAGGTTTTAAGGAATGATTACACTGCAGTAAATATTGCAACCAGCCACAAGCTTTCTTGAATGATTTTATTATGTGGCCTGAGCCCATCGTCAGATGGTAGCGTTGATTTCTTTTACATGTGTCGTTCTGAAAAGCCCTCCTTTACGTATTATTGGACAGAGGTTTGATTTTCTTTTCCAGTCCATATTGATCATTGAACTGAACTAAAACATGATTTCAAGCAATCTCGTGGCTGGTTGCAGTATTCCCTACGGTGTTCTCGAATCAAAATGGAGAAAATAATAATTTAGTGAATGAATTTCCGAGTATCGAAATATGTGATATAAAAGGCCATGTCTTTTGATTGCATTGACTTAGAAGCTTAGCATTTTTATAGCACCAAGGAACCATAGAGCCCAATATGTGAAAATTTTCATCTTCATACGTCTAACTGCTCCTGAGAAAAAGGGGTACAGACGGACAGACAGACAGTCAAATAACAAATGATAAAAAGATATCTTTCTCGTATGATGTTATTACAAATTAAAACTTTTCTCATTTTTCCTTTATTTATGATTCTAGGCCGACGGGAAGTACCCTATAAGTTTTGATGAATGAGCTTGCGAGTATCAAAACATGTGACATAAATGGCTGTTTCTTTTGATTTCGTTGACTTACAAGCTTATATTTATTACAAGGTTCAAATGGTTCAAATGGCTCTGAGCAGTATGGGACTCAACTGCTGAGGTCATTAGTCCCATAGAACTTAGAACTACTTCAACCTAACTAACCTAAGGACATCACAAACATCCATGCCCGAGGCAGGATTCGAACCTGCGACCGTTCCGGTCTTGCGGTTCCAGACTGCAGCGCCTTTAACCGCACGGCCACTCCGGCCGGCTATTACAAGGCCAAGGGACCATAACTTCAGTATGTGACATGAATATCAACTTGATACGTCTACCCGTAACTGGGAAAGAGGCTTCTTAAGAGTCGGACAGACAGATAGATAGGTAGACAGAAGGACGTACAACAAAGCAATCCTCTAAGGGCTCAAATTTAGGTATGAAACCCTACTTGGTTGAGGTGTGCGGGTGGAGTGAAGTACTGGTACAATGTACGACGGCTTACGGAGTACAGACATCGATATAAGTCTACACTGCATAACGATTGCTACTATGGGAATGAACAGAAATTGCACGAGCTGTAAACAGTTGGAGAACATCTGGTGTATTTTTGGAGGGATGCGGCATCTTATTGGCTGCTCTGTTGCATCCTACTCCTGCGTGCAAGATGCGGGAGGACCTGTTTAGATGGGTGGTGCCGAAATGACGTCCCTCCTTCGATGTGGCCATGCTTGGTCGACCAGCCAACCACTGGGTTCAAGGGCACGTTGATATTACATCGAAAACGCCACATGTGCACACCTGCAGGAACCTCCACCTAGTCCCACTGCGTTATACAAGGCAGTTCTTTTCCAGGTTCCCTCAAGTGCTGTTGCTGCTGCCCGCCCGGCTAGCCGCGCCGTCTAACGCGCTGCTTCCCGAGCGGGAAAGCGTGCCGGTGCCCGGCACAGTCCGCCCGGCGGATTAGTGCCGAGGTCCGAGCTGCCAGCAAGCCTGTGAATGGTTTTTAAAGTGGTTTTCCATCTACCTCGACGAATGCGGGCTGGTTCCCCTTATTCCAAATCAGTTACACTACGTCGGCGATTGCTGCGCAAACACTGTCTCCACGTAGTGTACATCATAATTACCCTACCACACAAACATTTGGGGTTGACACTCGTCTGGTACGAGACGTTCCCGGTGGGTGAGAGGGGGGGGGGGGGGGGGTCCACTGGGGGGCCGAACTGCACAATAACCCTGGGTTCGGTGTGGAGCGGCGGTGGGGTGAGTGCTGTGTGGCCTATTGTGGGGTTGTGAACCACTGAGGGCTACGACGGGACGAAGCCTCTCCGTCGTTTCTACGTCCCCATTTCAATACACGCAGTACACACTGCTGCTGGTACGTAGACGCTCGTACAGCACTTTCTCAGCATTACTTCTCAGTTCAATCTAAGCATGTAGCTCAATTTCGGCGCAATGCGCGTTTTTTTTTGGGAGGGGATGGTTCGCGGAGGCGGACACACCAGTCTTCAAGTTGGCTTAATTACACTCGCCGCGAATTCCTTTCCTTATCCGAATGTTCATCTTCTCGCCCAATCTGTGAGCAACCACCTCATTTCTTATCAGTCCCCCTATTTTTTGATACCCTCCTACAGCACCACATCTCAGGCGCGTCACTTGTTTCCCACTTTTTCCACAGTATTTCCATGTAATTCAGCTCTCGAAATGCATGTTTTCAGAATTTCTTCCTCAGATTAACGCCTTCCTACGTGTGATATTAATAGACTTCTTTTGGACAGAAAAGCGCTCATCGCCTGTGCTAGTCTGCTTTTTAAGTATTGTAGCTTCGTCCATAACGCGTTATTTGCGTTCTAAGGCAGCAGAATTCTGTCACTACGTGGTCCTCAATTTCGGTGTTAAGTTTATCATTAATTTCTTTTCTGCTGCTTCTCATTACTTTCACTAGTCTTCGATTTAGTCTCACTTTGTAGTGTATGCTTCTTAGACTGTTCATTCTATTTAACCTGGCATGCAATTCTTCCTCACACTCACTGAACAGGAAGGGCGCAAGACTACATCCCTGTCATACACTCTGTGACCCGAGCAGTTGGTATTTGCTCTTCCAGTATTATTTTTCCCTCTTGGTGCTTGCCCAAGTTGTTTGTTATTCACCTTTCCCTACAGATTACACCTATTTTCCGAAGAATGTTGGCCATTTTGCACCATTTTACACTGTCGAACTATTTTTCCTACTTCGACAAATCCTGTGTTCTAACTTTTCTTGACCGTAGGACAGCTTTCATTATCAAGGGCAACGTCAGAACTGCCTCTCTGCTGTGTTTCCCTTTCCTAAAGTCAAACTGATCGTCGCCCAACAGATCCTCAATATTTTTTGCCCATTCTTCTCTATATTTCTCATGTCAGAAACTTGGATACGTGAGGGATAATTCTCGCGCTTACCTGCCATTGCTATCTTCAGGATTGTGCTGATGATATTTTTACGAAAGGCTGGAGGTATAGCTCTAGATACATTTGAATAGTCCTCTGGTTGCTACTTCCCCCAGTGATTTAAGAAATTCTGAGGAATATTATGTATGCCTCCCGCGTATTCGACCTAAAGTCTTCCAAAGCTCTATTAACCTCTGACTGTAATATTCGATCCCCTGTGTCTTCCGTATCGGCACCTGTTTCTTCTTTTATCACAGCAGACTGTTTCTTCTCTTCGTAGGGGTGTGGAGTATACTCTCTCTACTCATCCGCTTTCTACTCTGCTTTTAACAGTGGAAATCCTGATAGTACTAACAAAAGAAATTGTGGTTCCCGTAGGAGGTACAAATAGTGGGAGCTATGATTACTAATATACACACCAAGTGTAACGTTCCTGTGAAAGCATAAGGACCAAAGCAAGAAAAAGCCACTTTTTCACCTTATATCTGATCAAATGCAGACACATTAACATGTTTTTGTGTACCGGCATGATACCCCAAAAGCGGCTATGGCACTGAAATAAAACTGTTTAAAAGTTTTGTGCTCAGTTGGGACTGTACTTTTCCTTTTTTCTGTAGATTCAGAAGATTAGAGGCAATTACTTAACGCTATAAACGGAAGGGAAGGCAATTAGAGAGAAAGAATGTTAAGAAAAAAGTGAGGGTTACAACATCAGTCTTACAAGGGTTTGTAGAAGGCATGGGGTGAGGGAGAAAAAGATTTAAAATCCTGAATCACATGCCGAGCTGCAGCACATACAGCAGCATTAAGAAGGAGGCGATGGACATCCAGAAATGGAGACACAAAGGACCTGCTAACATTGCGGAAACCTTTTGGTGATGAGACTCTATACTAAGTATCGACATTGCGCTGCAGCGGCCTTACTAAATCTTTGCCTCAAATTCGCAACAACTATGCTCGTCGTATCTGCAAGCAAGAAAATTTTCTAACCGCTTGCTACACGGGATGTCATATTGCATGTAAACGAACAGTAGCATTGGTCCGAACTTGTGGCACTCCCATCGTCCCAGTGACCCACTTACAGATGTCCACTTCGTAATGCTGTACGAGGGCCATTAACGTGGGACCTTCGAAATAAATTTACGTCAGCGGTGACATGGTGTGCATTGAATATTGCACTCAACAATTATGCTAGTTTCCTATTACTCTGTAATTATAAGGTGCAGTAAAATCTGCAGTCTAACGGTATGATATGGTGACTTGTAGACGATTTGCAACTAAACAATTTCCCACACGTAGAATTTCTTCGCCTCACTGGTGTACCTTTCCTATTGTTTTTCACTTGATAGGTCAACTTCACAATCCGGCACCTTAGCAAAAGGATCAAAGCATTCGCAGCGGATACTTCGTTATTGGTTAGTCGGGCGGTCTCGTTCGAGACTAATGAAGGACGTAATAACTTTCAGCGCGCATTTATTAGTGACGCTTGTCAAAAGTGCACAGTTACATGGTGGTCGCAGTGGTCTTTTTTGGCGGAGTCGGCGCTTTGCATAAATACCGTCCCATTATGTGCCGAGATATTTATTCAGGTTTTTGTATGCATGGCCTTGGGCATCAGCTAATGTCAACACCTGCAGGTGATTAATTCTTTATGGCCCGGTAGCTGTTCTTGCCGGAGCGAAAGTATCCAGTAGGAGCTGACCCTGTGGAGGCCTTTGTGTTATTCTTTTAATTGAGGCCTATTATTCATTCAACGGGGCTCTGATACATGGAGTTCGAATACTGTGCAGACTATAATCCGTTATCAGCCCACTTCTACGGGCACACACACACACACACACACACACACACACACACACACACACGTAAATTTACTCACGAACACGTTTCATGATTAGAAATTCTGAAGTCTTCTGGACACAACACTTGATTTGTATCAGGTTACAGCCATCCTGACACGACAGAGAAACGTAGAAGAGGACATGGTTGAAGATATCTCAGAAGCGTTCAAGTGGGATGTGCTTACCAAAGCTGCATGCGTCTGCAGCACTCTCTAGCGTCTGTAGTCACCTACATCTGGCGCGCTTACAGCACAGATTTTGTATCTGAATTCAATCACATGTAACTATGTTGGAGAATGTCGAAGAGGCGTGGAAAAAAATCCCTAAACATTGTGGGGATATACGTGAATAAAAGGGTGCGTAGTTAATATACTGATTTAACAATATATTCAGTGTGTTCCTTGAGAACGAAATGTTGACAAAAGCTGGGAACAAGCCAAGATTCGAACCTATGAGAAGTTAAGTTATGTGTCTGATCGGGAATCGAACAGAGATGTACTGCTACATACTTCGAGAGTGGTATTTTTCAGTAAGTCAGTCTTCTTCGTTGTCGTTTTGGCCTAATGAGGACCCCGGGGCTCATCTCTACTCTCCAGTAAGAATTTCAGTCCTTTCTTCTCCCAGTACATTTTCTGCTGTGAACCACCATTCTCTCCTCCTTTCAGTTGGTCCCTGTGGTCTTGTTGCTGGTGAGGGACACTGGAAAAACACCCTGTCGGATGGTTTGAGGAACCACAATCTGGTATTTTCTCCAGTGGGAACTCCAGTTCCAACTATATCGATGCGATCCATTTTTTCTCGGAGATCTTCCCTCTACCTGTCACTGTTCAACAAGGCTCTGAGCACTATGGGGCTTAACATCTGAGGTCATCAGTCCCCTAGAACTTAGAACTACTTAAACCTAAGGACATCACACACATCCATGCCTGAGGCACGATTCGAATCTGCGACCGTAGCGGCCGCGCGGTTCCAGACTGAAGCGCCTAGAACCGCTCGGCCACTGCGGCCGGCACCTGTCACTGTGAAGATCCTGTTATTCATGGGGATTAGATGTCCATGGAAGGCCTGTGGCCTTTTCGTTACATACATGACCAATTGGTACAGCTCGTCGTTGTCCCGGATTCTGTGAATTTCTTCCTGTTCTCTTACAGGTCCTAGTAATCTCCTCTGGATTTTCCTCTGCTCGATCTGCAGTTTTCTGAATGGATCCTTCCTGGTCATTACGAGGCATTTGCAGGCAACAGAACAGCAGGTTTCACTACCAGCAGTTGTGTCGGAGTTTGAGGACACTTGGACGAATAGCTACTTTTGAAGGAGTGGTAAGCCCTTTCAGACTTGGTGTATCTAGTGTCTGTGACTAGATTCTCGGTCTGGTTTGCGGAGATCCACTCTCCTAGGTTACCTATGGCTGGACATACTTTTCTGGTGGCGGTGTCTTTTAGTGGACCAGTAGAGGGGGCTTCCCTGGCGGTGGTCACAGTAACACAATGTTTTACTTCTCGCTCTCCTGTAACTTCTAATAATTTCCATTTTTTATAATACACAACCACTGACTGATAAGACGCCTGGAGAAGTTCCTGTTCCCTTCTATACATGTCTACACGCAAACATTGAATTAAACGCCTGGAGAAGTTTATATTCCCATCCACACATTCGCAGTTAGGGGCACGGTAGAAATTTTAAACCACTGACATGGCACTTCCTGACATTTTACTGTAACAGATGTACCAAAAATAACGCTTTTGCTTGCTAAACGTCTGGCCATAAAAATGTCATTGACTGATTTTCTTATCCCGGTTGTGAAAAGAAAGGGATCTGCTGGTCGCCCAAATCCTGTATCCAAATCTGTAAGTGTGTTGAATGTTGGGGACCACCTGCCAACTCAAAGTTTAACAAAAAGATGATCAGGGTGCGCCAAGAGAAAGAAGGAAACTAGAGCAAGGACATTATGTACCATGTGTCAAATTGCTTAGTGTGAAAAGTGTTTCACACCGTATCACAAGTAGAAGGACCGATGTTGCTGTCACATGGGACTCTCGAATTCGCATGTAAAAGTAAAGAGCTTGCCATCTGAAATAATCTAACGAAATGTAAAATATTTGTAATCCTAAATATAATGCAAGCGCTTTTTTGAAAATACGCTTCGTGGATGAAAGTACAAGATGATCAGACATGTCATAACCACTGGAACCTCATATTGATTCCACGTAAAAATAGTCCTCTGTCAGTGGGTCGATAGAGGATTGTTCATAAGTACCTCCGTGAATGCATAAGATGATTGAGCGAAAAGTAAAAGATCTACTAAAAAGCCACACGAGTGGGTAGGGCATCTCTTCAAGTTTCTAGTCGTAGTATACGCTGTGGCGTAGTTGCGATAAGGAGCAGGTGTGTCAGAAAATGTACACAGATCGTCAGATGCGTGTTGTCGCATTGAAATAGTTCGCACCTGCAGGTAGGCAATTCTTTGAGTAGATTTGCAAAGTGGGCTGCTGTCACGCCTTACCGGACAATTGGTGGCAATGAACTTCACGCAGGTAATGACGTTTGGTTCAAATGGCTCTGAGCACTATGGGACTTAACATCTGAGGTCATCAGTCCCCTAGAACTTAGAACTACTTAAACCTAACTAACCTAAGGACATCACACACATCCATGCCCGAGGCAGGATTCGAACCTGCGACCGTAGCGGTGGTGCGGTTCCAGACTGAAGCGCCTAGAACCGCTCGGCCACACCGGCCGGCAATGATGTTTGCGCGTCCCGAACGGTGACCATATGGAACACCTGTAATGTGAGTTACGAACTTGGAGAGATGTTCTATCCACTGAGGTGCGTCTATGTTCAGTATGTCCTTTTTTTTATTTTTGCCCAGACATCTTCTGAAACCCTGGAACTACTTACGAATAACGCTCTATGTCCCAAGCCACCATGCGTCTGAAAACGGAACTTTGGGAAAATTATTTTCCATATTGTTACTTGTGACCACGACATTAAACAACCATACGTTAATGTCTTTCACCCCGAAGAAAATGGTAGTGACATGGTTAAAGTCGGTGGCTGCCACTGGCGGAGGTGGTCAACGCGCTGCCTATGCTGTAGAGAACGCCTGGTCCCGTGGCCATGAGAGGCCGTGTCTGGAACGCGCAGCGGCCTTGGCGCCGGCCGCTGCCACTACCTGCCCTGCTGCCTGCTGCCTCCGGGAGTGGGCTCCGCGTTCCCCCACTGTTGCCTGGAGGAGGCTCCTGCACTGCAACCGTATCAGCATTTACAGGACCTACCGTTCTTCAGGCGAAGAAGGAAGGCAGACCATGCTCCAGTCTGATACCCCTACTGTCAGCGACATTTTTCAAACGCTGTGTGTAACTGGGATAACATACATGTCATACGTACATGTTTTAGTGAAGTTTACATTCATCACTGCGTTCCGTTTATTTTGTCGAGCAAATTGTGCATACTCAAATAGAATCCTTTTCCGGAACATATTTGTCTGTCATACAATCTTTTCTTGCGATCAGTGTGTTCACTGATATTGAACATTGATAGTAATTATGCTATTGCCCATTAAAATTGCTACACCAAGAAGAAATGCAGATGATAAACGTGTATTCATTGGACAAATATATTATACTAGAACTGACATGTGATTACATTTTCACGCAATTTCGGTGCATAGATCCTGAGAAATCAGTACCCAGAACAACCACCTCTGGCCGTAATAACGGCCTTGACACTCCTGGGCATTGAGTCAAGGAGAGCTTGGATGGCGTGTACAGGTACAGCTGCCCATGCAACTTCAACACGAAATCACAGTTCTTCAAGAGTAGTGACTGGCGTATTGTGACGAGCCAGTTGCTCGGCCACCATTGACCAGACGTTTTCAATTGGTGAGACATCTGGAGAACGTGCTGGCCAGGACAGCAGTCGAACATTTTCTGTATCCAGAAAGGCCCGTACAGGACCTGCAACATGTGGTCGTGCATTATCCTGCTCAAATGTAGGGTTTGGCAGGGATCGAATGAAGGGTAGAGCCACGGGTCGTAACACATCTGAAATGTAACGTCCACTGTTCAAAGTGCCGTCAACGTGAACAAGAGGTGACCGAGACGTGTAACCAATGGTACCCCATACCATCACGCCGGGTGATACGCCGGTATGGCGATAACGAATACACGCTTCCAACGTGCGTTCACCGCGGTGTCGCCAAACACGGATGCGACCATCATGATGCTGTAAACAGAACCTGAATTCATCCGAAAAAATGACTTTTTGCCATTCGTGCACCCAGATTCGTCGTTGAGTACACAATCGCAGGCGCTCCTGTCTGTGATGCAGCGTCAAGGGTAATCACAGCCATGGTCTCCGAGCTGATAGTCCATGCTGCTGCAAACGTCATCGAACTGTTCGTGCAGATGGTTGTTGTCTTGCAAACGTCCCCATCTGTTGACTCAGGGATCGAGACGTGGCTGCACGATCCGTTACAGCCATGCAGATAAGATGCCTGTCATCTCGACTGCTAGTGATACGAGGCCGTTGGGATCCAGCACGGCGTTCTCTATTACCCCCCTGAACCCACCGATTCCACATTCTGCTAACAGTTATTGGATCTCGACCAACGCGAGCAGCATTGTCGCGATAGGATAAACAGCAATCGCGATAGGCTACAATTTGACCTTTATCAAAGTCAGAAACGTGATGGTACGCATTTCTCCTCCTTACACGAGGCATCACAACAATGTTTCACCAGGCAACGCCGGTCAACTGCTGTCTGTGTATGAGAAATGGGTTGGAAACGTTCCTCATGTCAGCACGTTGTAGGTGTCGCCACTGGCCCAATCTTGTGTGAATGCTCTGAAATGCTAATAATTTGCATGTCACAGCATTTTCTTCCTGTCGGTTAAATTTCGTTTCTGTAGCACGTCATCTTCGTGGTGTAGCAATTTTAATGGCTAGTAGTGTAACAACTGTAAATGTAATTGGGAGCTTGTATCGTCATGTTAAATAGACTAGCTGGAACAATTTCGAGATGTCAGGTAAACACATCAAATGCCTCAAGTTTGGCTCTTGAGTATAGAGTGACTCAGTATCGTGCACCTGTGTGTTCCACCAGCAGAGCTCCAGCGAGGTTTACTCTGCCCCTGGGAAATTACGAAAGCTGCGCCCCTACATCCCCGCTCCCCTCTCACCGAGGTAAAACTACCCTTCTGCAGTGTTTCAAGGCAGTTTGCCTAGTTTCATTATTTTCTAAGTAGGTTTGGTAAAAATGAAGCGTTAGTGGAAAATATTGCTTAAATGTACCGCATTCATAAAAAAAATATTGCGCACAAGGTAAATGTAAGTCTACCATTATAGTAAATAAATTACAAAAACATAAACTTCCTATAAAAATTGAAAGTAACACAAGAGTTGTATTTTATTATTTATGGCAGCTACTATATACTGGCTTTTCGTATGATGTGCAATAAAGAGCAGATTTTATTTACTCTTCATACTTTATTAACAGTGCATAAATTCTTAAGTGGAATACTAAATATGAAACGCTTCCTAATGCTCAGCAAAATTGTGTTTATATTCGATCAGGAATCGGCTTTCGGCTCCTTAGGCCATCTTCAGGTGACAACTGAATGTTGCACAGACATATAAAATGACGTTCGACTTCCACAGATATTATTTACATAGGAGATACAAAAGATATAAAAAGTAATGACAAGATACAAAAGATACCAAAATGATGACATGTAGAGCGTTTTTTTTTTTTTTTTTTTTTTTGGTAAAGTATTAAATTTTATGTCACGCAGAAACGGTTAGATTATCTAAGAAAAAGGAACAGTTTTTTTTAGGTGGAGGTACATTCAACAAGTGATGAAAAATAAACACTGAGTTGACAATTTCAGTCTAACAAATATAACTATAACGTTTCGTTACGGAAGTCGTCGAAGAAGAGTGCAACTAACTTGAAAATACTTGAAAGGTGTCAGTAAACGGTTGATGAAACGACAAATGCGTTAGATGGTTTTATAACTGAAGTTACTCATATCAAATTTTAGCATTTATATCAGTCTTTATTCGATAACCGGCTGCAATCACTAATGCTTATTTTCAAATCTTTGCGTGTTGATAGAATTGTATAAAAGCATCTTAAAATGTCTGGTATAAAATTTAAAATTTCATGGT
Organism: Schistocerca piceifrons; assembly: GCF_021461385.2. Classification (NCBI taxonomy): domain Eukaryota; kingdom Metazoa; phylum Arthropoda; class Insecta; order Orthoptera; family Acrididae; genus Schistocerca; species Schistocerca piceifrons. Next base: position 215,412,636 of record NC_060139.1, on the reverse strand, counting down.
CAATTGTACAAAAACACACACGACCAATCAATGCTAGTAAATACAAACGAAAATTTAATTTTGATTTCCTTCACTACAAGGTCGTTAACTTCTGACAAGATTGCCTGCTACTCCGAACAGTACAGCCGTCATAAAAACGGTGTGCACAAATCCCTAAGAGTGACGGTCTTCCAAGTTCTAGGTCATGAGCCTGTAGCTGAAAACAGAAAATTTCCATCAAAATTTTCATTATCCCATGACATAATCAATTATTTACGACATATATTCGACCAAAATAATGCCTCTGGAATGTTGTATCCAAATCAGCATAATACATAGAAAGAATTTTTCTCCGCTGGAAAGCTTGTCGTCGTCTCCATGAGGTAATACGCATTTTTCGGTTTCTCCTTCACTCTCTACTGATGCCTGATCCCGGTGATTTTATTCCATTAATTTTTAATAATTTTCCAAATGGGTTGCCTTTTAGTATGTTTTATGTGGCATCGTGCCGCCGGCCGCGGTGGTCTCGCGGTTCTAGGCGCGCAGTCCGGAACCGCGCGACTGCTACGGTCGCAGGTTCGAATCCTGCCTCGGGCATGGATGTGTGTGATGTCCTTAGGTTAGTTAGGTTTAAGTAGTTCTAAGTTCTAGGGGACTGATAGCCTCACATGTTAAGTCCCATAGTGCTCAGAGCGATTTGAGCATCGTGCCCTCCTGATGGGTGCTTTTTGGCAGACAATTTCTGATCTTTTAACGTGAGTTACATTGTGTTACTCTATATAATCTTTTTCGGTCGGCTTTTGAAGCTTACTTGCCTTTATTGTAGTCCAGAATAAGACCACGCCGGATATACTGTAAAATCGTCGTTCCCTTATACACTAAAGCGCCAAAGAAACTGGTATAGATATGGGTATTCAAATACAGAGATATGTAAACAGGCAAAAGACGGCGCTGCGGTCGGCAACGCCTACATAAGACAAGTGTCTGGCGCGGTTGTTCCATCGGTTACTGCTGCTACAGTGAAAGGTTATAAAGAGTTAAGTGAGTGTGAATGTGGTGACACAGTCGGCGCTGGAGGGATGGGACACGGCATCTCCGAGTTAGCGAAGAAGTGGGCATTTTCCCTTACGACCACTTCACGAGTGTACCACGAATATCAGGTATCCGGTAAAACTTCAGATCTCCGACGTCGGTGCGGCCGGAAAAATATACTGTAATAACGGGACCAACGAAGACTAAATAGAATCGTTCAACGTGACAGAAGTGCAACTCTTCCTCAAATTGCTGCAGATTTCAATGCTGGGCCATTCTCAAGTGTCATCCTGCGAACCATTCAACGAAAAATCATCGATATGGGCGTAAGGAGACAGAGGTGCGCTCGTGTACCCTTAATGACTGCACGGCACAAAGCTTTACGCCTCGCCTGGGCCGTCAACACCGGCATTGGACAGTTGATGACTGCAAACATGTTGCCTGGTCGGACGAGTCTCGTTTCAAATTATATCGAGCAGATAGATGTGTACTGGTATGGAGACAACCTCATGAATCCATGGACCCTGCATGTCAGCAGGAGACTGATCAAGCTGGTGGAGGCGTGGGGCGTGTGCAGTTGGAGTGACATTGGATGCTTGATGCGTCTAGATACGATCTGACAGGTGATATGTACGTAAGCATCCTGTCTGGTCACCTGCATCCATTCATTGCCATCGATTCATGTCTATTGTGCATTCCGACGGACTTGGGCAATTTCAGCAGGACAATGTGAAACGCCACACGTCCAGATTTGCTACAGAGTGGTCCAGGAACAGTCTTCTGAGTTTAAACACTTCCGCTGGCCACCAGACTCCCCAGACATGAACATATTGAGCATAGGTGAGATGCATTGCAACTTGCTGTTCAGAAGAGATATCCACCCTCTCGTACTCTTACGTATTTACGGACAGCCCTGCATGATTCATAGCGTCAGTTCCGTCCAGCACTGCTTCGGACGTTAGCCGAGTCCACGCCACGGCGTGTTGGGGCACTTCTGCGTGCTGGCGGGAGTCCTTCACGATATTAGGCAGGTATACAATTTTCTTCGTCTCTTCGGTGTATTTTCAATTAACCTGGTGCTGCCCTGTCCGGGCCATATGTGTTATTCTTAATAAAGAACATTCTGCAACCTACGACAGTTTTTAAATAATATAAGAGAATTTGTCTTTTATTGCCCGTCTATGATATTATAAACAAAAGGTATGTTCAAACTGAACTGGGAAACATGAAGTGATATTGTTTAATGAATCGCCTAAATTGATTTATTTACATATAGAGTATAAAAACTTGTTTACGATAAATACGCAACTGATAACTGTCTTCTCTATTGTAGTGAAGTATACAAGAATTACCACTTTTTGGCCTAACGTTAACATCTTCAAACATCTGTGAGTCTATGAGTCACTATTTATACAATAATTTATTACTTACAGTTCTACATTCACCAAGATTGCAGCTTAGACGGAAAACAAAGGAAAACGTCTATCGTATTGATGTTAATAGAAACTTACCTTTTTGCTGCTCGTATGGTAAATGACTCTTCCGCTCTATGACACATCTAAATTGTATGAATGTCTGCACTCACCTGAAACAAATGGAAAGAAAAATTAATCAATAAACCAATGCCATCCTAAATTTATAAATAAAGTTATTAAAGATTTCGTAGAGCGATGTCACACTTCCTGCCTCTGTAGCACAACTGACAATACCGAAAATTATGCGTTTTAAGGAAATATTTAATGCGGTGTGTCATTGAAAGTTTGTATTTTCGTAACACGAAAGTATGAAAACGAAAACCACCAAATATCTTTGGAAAGAATGAAATCAACATGGTGGCTGTTCGTTTAGCTTCTGTCAGCCTATCACAGCGCAAAACACGTGAGCTACTCAGCCAATCACATGACAGGACAGGTGACTGAGGTTACGGTTAGGCTTGGACCATAGCATAGATTGTCACAAATATTTGGCTGTTTTTTCTGAATACATCGCTATTTCCTATTGTTAGGCTGGGGCTAAGAGCGCAGCTAAAATTGCTGTAAGCGAAAAGAGCAGCATTTAAATTCCCGAATACGTCACAAATTACGAGACGTTTGTGCGTTAGTGTGATGAAAAGGTGACGTTTTCTTGAGGTCACGCGTACTGTGCTGTGAATGACTGATAAAAGCAAATCTAGCAGCCGCCATGTTGCTTTCAGTGTTTTCGAAGCTAACATGCCACATTTAGTATTTTTCGTATTCATACTTGCGTACTACGAAAATACAGTTCCAGTGATACACGACATTACAGACCCCATCAAAACTCGTCTGTTTAAAAAATTTTTACTACAGTTTGTTGTGTTAAAGAGGTGGAAAGAGTGACGTCAGTCTAGTGTGATGGTACCATACAGGACAGTTCAAATTTCCGGAAAAATATACTACATCATTTAATTCATGGAAATTACATTATGTGACAAAACTTTATGGAAAGATTGTGTCATTTGTAGGAAACGTTGGTGAAAGGGAGTGCTAGATGCTTGTGTGGTGAGATGTTTAGAAGTACGAAGAGTATTCTTGGTAGTTGCACAAAGTGCTTCCGTATCTTGCATGTCAGTATATCCAAGCATAAGATGTGGTAACAATAGTGAAACCTACACACTCTCGTATACTGTTGAGATACAGCCGTCGTGTCTGACAGAGAACGCTGCTGTCCCCACATACCTTGGACGGGGTAGTTCAACGTGCCAGTGACTGGGATGTGGCAGATTTTAACTGTTGGCGCAACAGTCAGAGAAGGAAAGAAGGTTAGGTTTCCATCTTCTGTTGAAGACAACGTCATTAGAGACGGAAGGATGGAGACGGAAATCAACTGGGCCCTTTCAAAGGAACCAACTGGGCATTTGCCTTAAGCTGTCTAGGGATATTTCGGGAAACCTAAATCTGGTTTACACAGTGCAGGCTTTCACGGTCAGTCATATTCCTTGGACCATGGCCTAATTCCCACAAAACTAAAAACTTAATGTCTCAGTGTAAAAGCCAGTGAACGACTGACTGTCTCATCATCGCCCAGCCCAAATCGCTAAGGGTAAAAAATTGAAATTAGGGGAGGGTGCTGACCGTACACTGTAGGTGTCGTTTAGGAAGGGATTTTTCAAAACTCCACCCCTAAGGGGGTGAAATGGACGAAATGTCTTCTGAGAAAATGTCGCTATTAAGACAATTTTAGCCGGCCGCGGTGGTCTAGCGGTTCAGGCGCTCAGACCTGAACCGCGCGACTACTACGGTCGCAGGTTCGAATCCTGCCTCGGGCATAGATGTGTGTGATGTCCTTAGATTAGTTAGGTTTAAGTAGTTCTAAGTTCTAGGGGACTGATGACCACATATGTTAAGTCCCATAGTGCTCAGAGCCATTTGAACCATTTAAGACAATTTTAAAGCTAGACCTAAGAAAATTGGTATTTGGTTTCTTGGTAAAAAAAAAAAAAAGAGATACGTATTTTAGAATTTTTGGAGATTTAACCCGTAGTGGTGTGAAATAGGAGGGTGATATGTTTTATGAAAATATTTCACTGAAAGCATTCTTAAAGCTAAATCTATGGTAACTGGGTTTTGGCTTCTCGTTTAGAGATGAGAGCAGCACGTGTTTCACAGTTTTTGGAAATGCAGCCCCCAAGATGGTGAAATAGCACTAGACTGATTCGACCCATCGTCGCCAAGCCGAAACCACTAAGCATAGGGGCTCGAAATTTGACAGGATATGGATCTTATACAGCAGGTGGAATATTTGATGAAATACTTTTAAAAATATTTCGCTATTAGGTATTTTTGAAGACAGAACTACGAAAATTGATATTTGGTTTTTCATTCAGAAATAAAAAAATAGGTGTTTCAACGTTATTGGACATTCAGCCGTTAAGGGGATAAAACAGTGGGTGGAAGTTCTTTTGAAAATGAATCATTGTTAAAGAACTACTAAGGCATTTTTAAAGCTACGTCTGTAAACACTGGTATTTGATTCCTCGGTTAGAAACAAAAAAATACGTGTTTCAGTGTTTTTCGAAATTCAGCCGCCTAAGTGAGTGAAATAAGAGGATGAAAAGTTTCATGAAATTTTTTCGTTATGAAAACATTTTCAAAGCTTAAGCTATGAAAATCAGCGTTTGGCTTTTCTGTTAGATATTAAAAAATATACTCGTTTCACTGTTTTTGGAGATTCAATCTCTTAGGGGGTGAAACAGGGAGCGAAAATTTTTAAGAACATATTTCGTTAGATCAAAACAATTTTGAAGCCAAATATATGAAAATTGGTATATCACTTCTCGGTTGGATATAAAGAAATATGTGTTACGGGATGGAAGTTCTTATGGAAATATCATCACAAGAACGTAAAAGGTATGATTAACAAAACCCTTGGGCTCTAGCTACCAGAATTCTTTTTTAGTCAGAATTGCATTCGGAAAAGACCATGCTTCTACGGACTCAATTAGTGTAAAGTTTAGAAGGCGTTGCAGTTTGTGAACAACGTAAAAAGTTGACTAAAGAAACTCCATAAAAAAAATCTGTGCAGACCATATAGACTACTTAAGCAAAGCAGTGGCTGCTAAGCCAGTTATGAGTGAATTTGCGAGTATCAAAATGTGTCACGTAGATGGATGTGTCTTTTGAATGCATTTAGAAGCTTTAATGTTTTACACCGCCAAGTACTTGACATAAATTTCAAGTTGATGCTTCTACCCGTTCCTGAGAAAAAGGGATCTTAACAGACGTGCAGACAGACAAACAGACGTACAACAAAGTGAACCTATAAAGATTCCTTTTGTACCCACTGAGCTACTGAACCCTAAAAATCTCCAATCAAACTAAATGTGGATGGTTTTGGATGACGATCTGCTGCAAAGACTGTCGTAACTTGGAATTATAGTTTCCTTTTGTTTCGTAGTCTCTACTACCGCAAAGTTGCGGTTTTGAAGTCAGTTTCAAGAGTGTGAGTATAGTGTAACCCATCAAACGGACTTATTTATGTTGCAGTCTTAACTTACATTGGGTGGCCGGACTTGTAAACAGCATCTGAGATTAGATTAAAAGTGTTTTTTTTTTGTTTTTTTTTGTTCCAAAGATCCATGCTGAGGAGATTGACATAGCACATACACATATTTCCAAAAAATACCCGCCAGGTTAGCCGAGAGCTCTAATGTGCTGCTTCCTGGACTCGGGTAGGCGCGCCGGCCCTGGATAGAATTCGCCCGGTGGATTACCGACGAGGGCCGGTATGCCGGCCACCCTGGATGTTGTTTTTAGGCGGTTTTCCACATCCCACTAGGTGAATACTGCGCTGTCCCCATGTTCCGCCTCAGTTACGCGACTCGCAGACATTTGAAAACGTCCGAACAATTATATGGCTTCCACTAGACACAGACAGCTGGGGTACACTAATTCTATCCTGGGGCATCGAGGTGGCGGCAGGAAGGGCATCCGGCCACCCTCTGCAACTAACACTGCCAAACCAGTAGTAACACGGCCGACCCCGAGTGACGCGGGACAGAGGCCCCAAAAAAGAAAACACATATTTACTAAAAAGAGGTATTTACAAAAAAGAGGTATGCCAATGTCTCTTCCATAAATCCTAAGTGAAATGTTCCACATGGATATAAAGCAAACCAAAAAAATCTTAACATGTTTTCACATAAGAGGTATCACAAAATATACTTTCTTACAGCGAACATTTTTAAGACACGTAAAAAAGCAAAGTGTCCACGCGACATAAACAAAAAAAGCTAGCACCAGGCCGCAAGCTAATACAAGTAAAAATCACGTTTTTTATTTTAGCGGACGTCTTTTAACATTCACCACCGACGGGTGAGCAGCGTAGTAAGAACGTCCTGTCCGTACCTAATGAGGCTTCACCTGTTACCACACTGGCCACGCCTGCAAGTGCGGACCCGGAGACCCACAAAGACTCCGGATGCTTGGGCAACGTCCGCAGGGCCAAGGAGGGTCCCGCTTGGTACACCGCCTTTATGACCCACCTAGCGCGCGCGGCCAGTGCTTTCACGAGTTTAACCATTTCCACGACGCTGGAAGTTCTTACGGTCCGTCTGTCGATAGAAAGACAATTTTGAACTGTGAAACTTCGCTTTTCCTTGTCCCACACCAGCCCATATCGGGGCCAGGGGGCAAGGAGCACAACTTTCTCCACAAGTAATATTTTATATACAACCTCTTTCTCCCTGAGTGTAAAAATTTCTCAGAGAATCCTGTTAACTAGTCAAACGTCGTCTCCATTTACAAGCTCTAGCTAGCTTTCGGCCATAAAGCTCATTCTTTGTTATTACACTACTTCTCTCTCTTCCAGCGGCTATCGCTTCGTTTACGGTCCACACATGTTGCAGCCCTACGACTGGTCCGTTCCCAAGCACAGAATAGCAACATAAAACCTTGCATGTTGTGAAGTTCCAAGTTGTGAGAGTGATTCGGCAAATGCTTATACTCTGTTTCTGTATGTATTTCTACAGCAGGTTGGAAGAGGTGCCACAGTAAGCAGATCGTACTGTGGGCAAGTAGCTTCATTTCATACAACATTACGGGATGAGCACAAACGAGGACAAGTGACCGACGCTGCCTTCACAGACCTTAGCGCTTCTTATGATACCACAAACCATAAACGAACTATCTATAGACTCTATCAAACAACAAAGTATTATTAAAATCAAACGCTGGAAAATCCAGGATGAAATAATGACAGCATTATAAAGAAAGGATAGATTGCTGTTACCATATAGCAGAGATGTTGAGCTGCAGATAGGCACCACAAAAAGACTGTCAAACAAGTAAGCTTTCCGCCAAAAAGGAATTCTTCGGAATTAGACAAAACACACACGCAAACGCAGCTCACACCCACATGACCACAGTCTCTGGCTGACGAGGGCAGTATTATTGTTTGACAAAATTTACAAAAATAATCCTGCAGAATCAACACTTCTGTGTTTCGCTCCAAAATAAGAACAGCCACGGGAGAACACAGAGTGTGGGGTTAGCTCGAGGCAGTGTTCTTATCTCCCTCATCTATAGCATCTACACCAACGACCAGCCAGTTTACCCGACGGTCAAGCAATATATGTAGTATATGTTTGAATCGTTGGACACGATTTGAAGGTTACATTATTCTTGACGAATCAAATTTGCCAAGATCGCTAGTAATTCTTTTCATTACTATTATCGATTTCGACAAATTTAAGTCGTCATCATCGGATTTTGTAACGTTGTTAGATGTACGTGAGTTTTACAACACTGAAAATCACATAGTGATGTTGTCCCAAATTGTGATAAAAAGTGGCAGGGAACATCACCATGTTACAAATAAAATATCACACAGTTAAAACATACATGTTGTGCTGATGTCTCAGCATACACTAATCAAGCGATTAGTGTATGCTGGGACATCAGCACAACATCTTGTTTGTTTTAATTTGTGGTATTTGACGCAAAATCACTAAGTGTATGCTCGGATATCAGCACATGTTGTTTGTTTTAATTTGTGGTATTTAACGCAACATCACCATGTGACTTTCAGTGTTGTAAAAAGTATGTACATCTAATGGTGTTACAAGATCAGATGATGACAGCGTAGATATGTAGAAACCGATAATACTCGTAGTTGTAAAAAGATATACTAGCGATCTAGGCAAACTTGATTGTTTAAGAATAATGGAACATGTGTAGGACGATGATACAATGGTGGCAACACGGGGTTACTCATTCGAAAAGGTGGAAGACAAAGTGAGTAATCACGGGAAGAGCTCTCAACATACTACACCCGCAACACTCTGAAGTCGAATGCCGTAAAACCAGCGTGCTTTTCACTTTCAGCTAAGAAGCAAACAAGTTAGGAGGAAGCTATAAATAAAATGGAGGCAACGAAACCTTGTCCACTGCTCTGCAATTACAACAAACTATCTCGGCGTAAAACTAACTACAACTTTATCCTTTAAAAAACACTGCCGAAATGTTAAACAGAAATTGAGCGCAAGAAACAACATTATATGAAGCCCGCCCGGCTAGCCGCGCGGTCTAACGCCCTGCTTTCTGAACGGGAAGGCGTGGCGGTACCCGGCACGAATCCGCCCGGCGAATTATTGTCGAGGTGCCGGCCAGCCTGTGGATGGTTTTTAAGGCGGTTTTTCATCTGCCTCGGCGAATGCGGGCTGGTTCCCCTTACTCCGCCTCAATTACACTGCTCAAACACTGTCTCCACGTACGTGTACACCATAATTACTGTACCGCGCAAACATTTGGGGTTACACTCGGGACTGCTGTGACCTGTTGTGGGGTTGTGAACCACTGAAGGCTACGGCGGGACGAAGCCTCTCCGTCGTTTCTAGGTGCCCGGTTTCAATACACATACACATACATACACACATTATATGAAAACTGACTGCCAATGGTTTGGGTGCGCAAGCTCATGTCCTCTGCACATAAGCCATTGCTACACTCTGCTTGTCTGCTGCAAAATATGCGGTACCAATCTGGAAGACAAGTAGATGTCGCTGTCAATGAGACCAGACGCAGTGTGGCGGGGTATTTGACACCAACCACTGCTGAGAAAATTGATCCCGTTACAGAAATTACTCCGCGTAAGAGAAGGGTCGTCACAGCAGAAGTCGAGCGCTAAAAAGCAAACTGCTGATTTGTACCATCCACTGCGTGACTATGAGATGCCACCATTCAGACTTAGATCTCGAAAGAGCTTTTTAAGAACAGATAAGCCACTTGTTGGTAACCTCAGATGTTAAGTCCCATAGTGCTTACAGCCATTTGAACCATTTAATTTAATTCTTCTTTACTTTCACTCGGGATAGCAATGTCATCAGCGAATAGTATCACTGATATCCTTTCGCCTTGAATTTTAATTCTACTCCTGAACCTTTCTTTTATTGCCATCATTGCTTCTTCGATGTACAGATTGAACAGCAGGGGCGAAAGATTACGTCCCTGTCTTACACCCTTTTTTAATCCGAGCACTTCGTTCTTGGTCGTTCACTCTTATTATCCCCTCTTGGCTCTTGTACCTTCTGTGTATTATCCGTCTCCTCCTGTAGGGTGAGACGGGTAATAGCCCGGTACGGTTTAGTAACTGAATGGTGGGTTTACATATTGAAACTCCCGTCCTCAGTTGATTAAGGGACTTGCACGTGAGATATTAAAGGTGAATGCCAGCAGAGGGGGACTTCCAGAATGTGACAGGCAGCCCTGCATGACCTCCCCACAGTTCCATTCTGCGTGTTTCAGCGTTACCAGTAAGTCATTCACTCGTCCTTAAAAAGCTCCTCCTAGGTTAGTCTGGATGGCGGTATTTGAAGGCCACGCAGCGGATTTCCCAGATAAGCTATTTGTTTTCTCCGTTTGACTTCTGCTGCGACGACCCTTACACGAAGTCGCGTAATTCCTACAGTGGGATAAAGTTTTTCAGTAGGAGTTGGCCTCAAACACCCTGAAACATTACGTCTCCACTAGTTTGGAGTGGTTAGAAGTTTTCCATATAGGTGCTGCACATCTGTACATTCTGCAGTTGACAAACTGAGTGCAGCAGTGGACTAGGTGCAGATGTTTTGCGGCTGCGCACTCCAACTAGTTTGACTATCGCCAGAAAATGCATTTTTGTAAAGCTTCCGTGCATCGTCTTAAAAATTTATTGCGGCATATAAAACTACACTACTGGCCATTAAAACTGCTCCACCAAGAAGAAATGCAGATGATAAACGGGTATTCATTGGACAAATATATTATACTAGAACTGACATGTGATTACATTTTCACGCATTTTCGTTGCATAGATCCTGAGAAATCAATACCCAGAACAACCACCTCTAGCCGTAATAACGGCCTTGATACGCCTGGGCATTGAGTCAAACAGAGCTTGGATGGCGTGTACAGGTACAGCTGCCCATGCAGCTTCAACGCGATACCACAGTTCATCGAGAGTAGTGACTGGCGTATTGTGACGAGCCAGTTGCTCGCCCACCATTGACTACACGTTTTCAATTGGTGAGTGATCTGGAGAATGTGCTGGCCAGGGCAGCAGTCGAACATTTTCTGTATCCAGAGAAGCCCGTACAGGACCTGCAACATGCGGTTGTGCATTATCCTGCTGAAATGTAGGGTTTCGCATGCATCGAATGAAGGGTGGAGCCACAGGTCGTAACACATCTGAAATGTAGCGTCCACTGTTCAAAGTGCCATCAATGCGAACAAGAGCTGACCGAGACGTGTAACCAATGGCACCTCATACCATCACGCCGGGTGATACGCCAGTATGGCGATGACGAATACACGCTTCCAATGTGCGTTCTTCGCGATGTCGCCAAACACGGATGCGACCATCATGATGCTGTAAACAGAACCTGGATTCATCCGAAAAAATGACTTTTTGCCATTCGTGCACCCAGATTCGTCGTTGAGTACACAATCGCAGGCGCTCCTGTCTGTGATGCAGCGACAAGGGTAACCGCAGCCACGGTCTCCGAGCTGATAGTCTATGCTGCTGCAAACGTCGTCGAACTGTTCGTGCAGATGTTTGTTGTCTTGCAAACGTCCCCATCTGTTGACTCAGGGATCGAGACGTGGCTGCACGATCCGTTACAGCCATGCGGATAAGATGCCTGTCATCTCGACTGCTAGTGATACGGGGCCGTTGGGATTCAGCACGGCGTTTCGTATTACCCTCCTGAATCCACCGATTCCATATTCTGCTAACAGTCATTGGATCTCGACCAACGCGAACAGCAATGTCGCGATACGATAACCGCAATCGCGATAGGCCTTTATCAATCCTCCTTACACGAGGCATCACAACAACGTTTCACCAGGCAATGCCGGTCACCTGCTGTTTGTGTATGAGAAATCGGTTGGAAACTTTCCTCATGTCAGCACGTTGTAGATGTGGCACCGCCGCCAAACTTGTGTGAGTGCTCTGAAAAGCTAATCATTTGCATATCACAGCATCTTCTTCCTGTAGGTTAAGTTTCGCGTCTGTAGCACGTCATCTTCATGGTGTAGCAATTTTAATGGTCAGTAGTGTAAAATGAAAACATAGTGCAGCCCCACAAGAAGACACTCACGCCAATTGCATCTCTATACATAGAATAGTTTGCGAGTTTGGGCGAGTTGAATGAAATGTGAAATTGTGCGGTTGCTCTGGGCGGGACGGTGCAACTCCGCTCCGCGCCTCCAAGTGTTCGTGCTGAAGTGTCGCTTCTGAACCAGTTCTGAACAGACCACAGTGGCGACCTGAGGGCTGTGGAGCAAAGTGGCGGCGCGGAAGGCCTGGCTGTCGCGGGGTGAGGGCAGGTGTCGTGTCGCGTGGAGCGGTCCACCGGTAGAAAGCGACGGCCCACTTGCCATCCAGGTCGCCGCCGCCGCCGCTGCCTTTGGCTGGTATCACAGCTGGAAGCTGGGGCTTCCTCCGCCTCCGGAAGCGCGGGCCGTCCTCGCTCACGTATTGCGCTCCTTGTCTCTGCCAGACACGTGCACAGCCAGCATCCGTAATCGGCGCACCTCGGCCTTCCCGTGCGCGTCCAATTAATCAATGCACTAGGTGTTCGCACAGCCCTTCAGCACGGCACTAAGAATCAGAATTAGCGTTTTATGTCCAATCGATGTCAGGGCACTTGCACAAACGAACAAGCCACGAGGAAGTAAAGAAGGAAATGACCTGGGTGGTTTTTGCGCCGGCATTCACGTAAAGAATTTTCTCCGCATTCGAGTCCCGTCATGTTTTAATTGAAACTCGAGCTTTCGAATACAAACCCAACTTCGAACTTTAGAGTACGAACCCCTCTTCATCGTCGGGGACTGATTGACTGCAGGGATCGATGTAGTTTTATTATACAGGGTAGATCAGTATTTAGTGCCGGCCGTTGTGGCCGAGCGGTTCTAGGAGCTTCAGTCCGGAACCACGCGACTGTTACGGTCGCAGGTTCGAATCCTGCCTCGTGCATGGATGTGTGTGATGTCCTTAGGTTAGTTAGGTTTAAGTAGTTCTAGGGGACTGATGACCTCAGATGTTAAGTCCCACAGTGCTCAGGGCCATTTGAACCATTTTTTCGACGAGATGTGGTTCATGCAAGACGGATCTCGACCCCATCGAAGTAGGGGAGTGATGTCCTGGAAGAGCACTTTGGGGACCACATTCTGGCTGTGGGGGGCCCCCAGAGGCCACTGGCATTGGCCTCGATTGGCCGCCATATTCTCCGGATCTGGACACATGGACTCCTTTTTGTGAGGCTATATTAAACACAAGGAGTACAGCAATAACCCCAAAACCATTGCTGAGCTGAAAACAGCCACTGAGGAGGTCATCGACAGCATCGATATTTCGAATTTCAGCGGGTCATGCTGACTTTCGCTATTCGACTGCGCAACATCATCGCCAGTGATGGCAGGTATATCGAACATTTCATAACCTACATCCGAATATCTGTAGTGATGTTTACATGTTGAATAAAGTGTGTGCAGGCCGTAGTTTATTACTAATTTACGTTTTATTCATATAGTTCAATAATTGTCGCCCTGTTTATAGATGAGTGAAGTGATGAGTGGATGTAGAGTGCCAAGGATAAGGCTATCACAGGAAAGTGGATGGATGTTTGGGAGAGGGATCTGGGAAGAATGGAAAGGGATGCGGTTCCGAACCAAGAATTAGGAAGTGGGTGGAGAGGAGTGGGGGGGGGGGGGGCAGAGAGCCCTGACAAGCAGAGGGAGGGTAGTAGAGATCTGCTAGATCTCGTAGGACAGATCAGGACGGAGTTCATGGCCAGATAAGAGAAGGCAATTAAAGTTTCGTTGGTAGAGGACGTGGAGTGTGTGGAGGTGTCGTTTTGGGGGAACCTGGTGATAGAGGCGCGACAGAGTACCAGGTGCAGTGAGCATGGAGAAAATTAGACCGTGGGTAGCGTCGAGTTTTTGGGTAACGTAGGATAGTTGGAGGCGTTCAAGATGGAAGATGATGGCCGAGAGTTTTATAAGGTGGTAGAGGAGAGGCAAGGTGGAGTGCACGGCGTTCGAGCAAGTGTAGGGTGTGGTAAAAGGAGAGAGGAGCGGAAGTCCATGCCACATTTGCATAGCAGAGGATGGGTCGGATCAGGGATTTAAAGTGTAGAGGATCGTGGAAGAGTGCAGGCCCCATGTTCTGCCGGTTAGTAGTTCTAATAATTTTAGTCTATTGTGGCCTCTGTGTTGAATGGTTAGTAGATGGGGCTTCCGAGTTAGTCGGCGAGCAAGTGCTGGCCTGAGGTGTTTTTAGTGTGCTAGACAACTGGATAGGACGGTCGCAAATGGGAAGATAAAAGTCGTGGCGGTGTAATTTGCTGGTGGTTCGGCCGATAATTGTAGCCTGGGTTTTGGTGCGGTTGATTTTGAGGAACCACTGGTTGTACCAAGAGGTGAACTGACTGAGATGGAGCGGGAGGGATCGTTGGGATTTCTGGAGGGTAGAGCAGAGGGCAAGGAACGCGGTGTCATCGGTAGGGCCGGGCAAACAATACTCGCCTTCGAACGGGCTCGAGATTTCCCGATACGCCGCAGCGTTCGATGCAGTATCGAGCTTCTTCGAACATTCACTTGATATCTGAATCGCGCATCAAGAGTGCAAGCGAAACGCAATAAACTACGTACTAGCTACAACAATAAGCTATGGCTCTGCTTAAAGTTTAAAAATTTCGTAAACACTACACAAGTTCTTATTGTTAAAAAATGGTTCAAATGGCTCTGAGCACTATGGGGCTTAACATCTGAGATCATCAGTACCCCAGAACTTAGAACTACTTAAACCTAACTAACCTAAGGACATCACACACAACCATGCCCGAGGCAGGATTCGAACCTGCGACCGTAGCAATCACGCTGTTCCGGACTGAAGCGCCTACGACAGCTCTGCCACCGCGGCCGGCAAATTCTTATTGTGTTTGAATGAATTGAGAACACGAGCTCTCATACAGTAATGCTATATATGGATAAACAAACATCTACGTTTTTTAAGTAATGTTAACAAAGACGAAAATGTTGTCCCCCAAAAAATAGTACTTGACCGAACCCAGTATTACGCTTTATTTATTAGAGGCGGTAATGATTTACCAAGTAGGTTGCAAATGAGCAATTCACTCTCTGCTTACGTATTGGAATAACAAATAAGAACATTACCACATTTTAATCAGTTTGAAAACAAGACGGCAAAGCTCAGATGAAAATATCATGACAGTTACTCAAGAATTAAAACCTGAACAAACAAAATATATCGTAATAAAGTGACTGGAATTTTTATCACGAGAATGGATTACAGCGGCAAGAACCGTCTTGCAGATAGTACCATCAGACGTCACTAGTTCACGGGACGAGAAAAAGTTCGAGAATTAGAGAGAACCATGATTGAAACTTTTTATTTATTAATAGTAGTCGTTGTTACGCATGGTCTCTACTCTATAAGATATTTCAGTCTGTGTTTCACACCTATTTTCATTCTTAAAATCCACAGTGCACTAAAAACGGTAAGACAGTTCGTTGTGATAGTACCAACAAAAGTCACTAAGTGGCAGGCCGATCAAAAGATCGAAAAGAACCCGAGATATCCCGAACTGTCGCGTAAACTGCCGTTCGAATCGTGTTCCAACACCGCATATTGGAGGAGATAAACACGTTACCTATGTCACTTAGTGCGAATTTTGTTACGAGAACAGCAGTTTCCCGGGTTTTCTGTAGGTCCCATTTTCCGTCGATTATAATCGATACGTCCTGACTCAGCGTTCTTTTCTAAGTTTTCTGTCTTCGAAACACAGCTACTCTGTTTCCGTTTCCGGGGTACTGTTTGTCGTCCCCGGCGAGGGTTGTGCTGCCTCGCCGACTGCGGCCTCA
The DNA here is from genome assembly GCF_021461385.2 of Schistocerca piceifrons. Lineage (NCBI taxonomy): Eukaryota > Metazoa > Arthropoda > Insecta > Orthoptera > Acrididae > Schistocerca > Schistocerca piceifrons. The sequence continues at coordinate 215,396,749 of NC_060139.1, read as the reverse complement.
TACACGAGCAGCATGTTGACAGCGCCGGCCGTGCGTCCATGTGTGGTAGATGGGCCACAAACCGCCACGAGCGTTCAGCACGCACATGTTCAGTGGAGCTGCACACTGCACACGTCCTCGTCTGTCCGTCGTAGACACCTAGTGCATGGCAGCCGGATACATGTATGAATGACAAAACGTGTTTCTATAAATCGATTTGAACTTGCCCAGCTCCATGGAGAACAAAATACACTGAGATGACAAAAGTCACGGGATAGCGACATGCACATATACAAATTTTTCGGAATTTTGTGGTAAGTTCCTAAGGGTTGGGTTGGGGGGTTGTTTTTGGGAAGGAGACCAGACAGCGAGGTCATCGGTCTCAACGGATTAGGGAAGGACGGGGAAGGAAGTCGGCCGTGCCCTTTGAAAGGAACCATCCCGGCATTTGCCTGGAGCGATTTAGGGAAATCACGGAAAACCTAAATCAGGATGGCCGGACGCGGGATTGAACCGTCGTCCTCCCGAATGCGAGTCCAGTGTCTAACCACTGCGCCACCTCGCTCGGTAAAGTTCCTAAGGGACCAAACTGCTGAGGTCATCGTCCCTAGGCTTACACACTACTTAATCTAACTTAAAGTAACTTACGTTAAGGACAAAACACACACACACACACACACACACACACACACACACACACACGCCCGACAGAAGCCGCGCGAACCTCGACAAGGCGCCCTAGACCGCGCGTGCAGAAAACCTACATGGAGACTTGGCGAAAGGCCCACTTCTGAACAAGTCCAACCAGAAACATCATGGCGGGATGAGTGGTTCACAGCCAGTCCTGACTATGAAGGTCTCATAGACTACACTAACCCTTGCTGGATTCCACCTAGGAGATTGCGGACAACCCAAAACGGCATACGCACCAAGAACGTAAGATGCTAGGACTTGAAGCACGAGTGGGGAATCGCTGAAAGAGCCAAGCGACAAACAATAAACCACAGTCGCAGAATGTCAACTGTGCGGCTGGTCCCGGCGGAGGTTCGAGTCCTCCCTCGGGCATGGGTGTGTGTGTTTGTCCTTAGGATAATTTAGGTTAAGTAGTGTGTAAGCTTAGGGACTGATGACCTTAGCAGCTACGTCCCATAAGATTTCACACACATTGGAACATTTTTTCGTAGAATGTCCTCTACGGAAATTTGCTGGAACTCTGTCCAGCATACCTGAGGTCTCTGAGGATGCAGTCCCTGAAAGGAAACTTTAGACACCTCCCATAACCAGTTGCTTGGAAATATTTAAAGAATTTTCCTACCTATTACAGTCTTTGAATATCTATTCTGTTCATAAAAATCACCTTCTTTTCTTTACGCGTTATTCATCCAAGTATGCCGGCCGTTGTGGCCGAGCGGTTCTAGGCACTTCAGTCCGGAGCCACGCTGCTTCTACGGTCGAAGGTTCGAATCCCGCCTCGGGCATGGATGTGTGTGATGTCCTTAGGTTAGTTAGGTTTAAGTAGTTCTAAGTCTAGGGGACTGATGACCTCAGCTATTAAGTCCCTTAGTGCTTAGAGCCATCTGAACCATCCAAGTGTACTTTAAATTTATTCCATTCACACTGATAATATTGTATTATCGATTTGATCTAGAAATTTCCTAATTAGGAATGAATGTAATTTATTTTATCTGTGCTTTATGCATGTTGTGTTATCATTAACACCATTACTGTTCAATATAAGTCATGTATTCTTGATGCCATACGAAATAAATAAAAAAAGTAGATGGTAGCCTCGCTTATTTGGTAAAATATTAGGCAAATGCTATGTCTGCAAAGTTGATTGCTTACAAAAGGCTCTTACGACACTTGCTGAAATATCGCTTGTATGTGTGAGACCCGTAGAAACAGCACTCAAAGGGAATATTGAAAGTATACAAAGTACACCCATTACACGTTTGATTGACCCATGGGAAAGTGACTGAGAAATGCTGAAGAACCTGGCCTGGCATACTGTTGAAGTCAGCACTAATTATCCACAGAAAGCCTGGTAACAATCTTTCAATCAAATCTAGAAATCTACTAAAACCTACTACGTATCGTTTCCGTAGGGAGGCTAAGACAATATAAGAACAATTACAGCAGGCAGAGAGAAGTGTAGCAATGATTTCGCGCGCTCCATGTGCGGATGGAACGGGGAGAAGGTACAGTGGGAAGTACCCTCTGTCATGCACTTCTTAGTCGTTTTCAGATTATGGATGAAAGTGTAGTTGTGCAGTGGATGCTTGAGCGTAAATGGAGAGCTGCGCTGTTGTGTTTGATCACGACGGCACGTGTTCAGTGCTCTCAGTAGGTTGGTAGTTACAGTCGTGGTCAGAACAGTGTCATGTGTAGTTATGAATCACTATGTCGGAGCTAAGTGAATTTCAACATGGGGAAACGGTTGGTGGTCGTATGGAGGGCGCTTCCGTAACCAAAGCAGCCTAAGTGTTCGATGATTCAAGACGCACCGTATCTAAGATTTGTACCGCACACGGTGAATGCTGGAAAATATCAACAGCTACATCCACTTAACTACAGGACCATATCGTTAACGTCGATATGCAGCAGGATTTTAGAACGTATATTATGTTCGAACATTATGAATTACCTCGAAGGAAACGGTCTATTGACACACAGTCAGCATAGGTTTAGAAAACATCGTTCCTGTGAAACACAACTAGCTCTTTGTTCACTTGAAGTGCTGAGTGCTATTGGCAAGGCATTTCAGATCGATTCTGTTTCCCTGGATTTCCGGAAGGCTTTTGATACTGTACCACGCAAGTGGCTCGTAGTGAAATTGCGTGTTTATGGAATATCATCTTAGTTATGTGACTGGATTTGCGATTTCCTGTGAGAGGGGTCACAGTCGTAGTAATTGACGGAAAGTCATCGAGTAAAACAGAAGTGATTTCAGGCGTTCCCCAAGGTAGTATTATACGCCCTTTGCTGTTCCTTATCTATATAAACGATTTGGCAAACAATCTGAGCCGCCGTCTCGGTTGTTTGCAGATGACGCTGTCGTTTATCGACTAATAAAGTCATCAGAAGATGAAAACAAACGGCAAAACGATTTGTAAAAAAATATCTGAATGGTGCGAAAAGTGGCAGTTGACACTAAATAACGAAAAGTGTGAGGTCATCCAGATGAGTGCTCAAAGGAATCCGTTAAACTTCGGTTACGCTATAAATCAGTCTCATCTAAAAGCCGTAAATTTAACTAAATACCTAGGTATTACTATTACGAACAACTTAAATTGGAAAGAACACATAGAAAATGTTGTGGGGAAGGCTAAGCAAAGGCTGTGTTTTATTGGCAGGACACTTAGAAAATGTAACAGACCTACTAATGAGACTGCCTACACTAAGCTTGTCCGTCCTCCTTTAGAATACTGCTGCGCGGTGTGCGATCCTTACCAGGTAGGACTGACGGAGTACATCGAAAAAGTTCAAAGACAGGCAGCACGTTTTGTAATATCGCGAAATATGGGAGAGAGTGTCATGAATGATACAGGATTTGCGCTGTAAGTCATTAAAAGAAAGGCGTTTTTCGTTGCGACGGAATCTTCTCACGAAATTCCAGTCATCAACTTTCTCCTCCGAATGCGAAAATATTTTGTCGACACCGACCTACATAGGGCGGAACGATCACCACGATGAAATAAGGGAAATTAGAGCTCTTACAGAAAGATGTAGATGTTCATTCTTTCCGCGCGCTATACGAGATTGGAATAATAGAGAAATGCGAAGGTGGTTCGATGACCCCTCTGCCAGGTACTTAAATGTGATTTGCAGAGTATCCATGTAGATGTGATTGTATACATCACGTCGCTGACGTAAGTGTGTGTTGAGTGTTGGTGACGGAGGTTCACTGAAGAGGACTGTGATGAAAAATAAGAGAATGACAGTTAGCAAATGTCATTGCAGAACTGAATGTCGCACTTTCGAACGCTTCCAGTGCAAAAAAGAAAGAAAGAAAAAAAAAACAGACAGCTACATAAGCTGGGAATTGGAGGGTGAACTGGAATTCCAAAACCACAGGTGAGTAATGCATACGCACGTAACAGGAGATGGGGTTGCCCATATACAGAAACAGAAAAAAGTCATTTGGTGGAATTGATCTCGTTGACACTGTTTCCAACTTCTGGCCGAGTTTACGCCCCAAGAGTGAAACGTAGGGCGGGGGGATCGGTGATGATTTGGACAGTCATGTCGTGGTACTGCATGGGCCACTTGGGTACTCTGTGAGGTCGCATTGCTGCCAAAGGGCTTTGTGACCTTTTTGGTGGATCAGGTGCAACCCATTGTACAATGTTTGTTGTCACACAGTGACGCTATGTTCCAAGAGGCCAGGACCCCTGTTCACATTGCTCGCATCCTCCAGAACTGGTATTGTGAGCGGAGGATGAATTATTACACCTCCTCTGGCCGCCACACTCACCAGATCTCAATATAATTGAGCCTTTGTGGTATACTTTCTAGAGAAGGATACCGTGATCTACCGCATCCGGCCATCCTGGTTTTCCGTGATTTCCCTAAAATCGCTTCAGGCAAATTCCGGGATGGTTCCTTTGACAGGGCACGGCCGACCTCCTTCCCCATCCCTCCCTCATCCAGTGAGACCGATGACCTCGCTGTTTGGTCTCTTCCCCCAAATCAGTCCAGTCCAGATACCGTGATCACTATCCACCTCCATCGTAGTTACGTGAATTTGCCACTATATTGCAGGAAGAATGGAATAAGATTCTCTTGAAAAAAAAAAAAAAAAAAAAAAAAAACCACAGGGGACCTGTAATTATCAATTCCGAGACGACTGGATGCTATTTTGAGAACCAACTGTTTTCCTACACCGTATTAGACGTGTAAACGACGTGTGTGTTTGGTATTACCATATTTTGGTGCGTCTCCTGTGGAAGGTGTGTTTCGTGCGTCTCGTGTGGTCTACCCGGCAGATGCGGACGCGCTGGCACGCCGGGACGGCAGGTAGCCAGGGAAAGCGCGCGCCTTCCCAGAAGACGGAGCGTTTCTACGGCACGGATTCCGTCGTCGCCGCCGCTGCGTGACCCACATCGCTCTGTTGCCACACGCACACTCGCGGAACCCCGCACGCGCACCTCACCTCCACACCTCACCACACCTGGACACTTCCGTTGGCACGCCCCACACCGGTTACACACGCGGGATCTACGAGCAAGCGAGCCACTGACCAAATCTTTCGCAACAGCTCGCCAAGTTTGCCGCGGCCGTAAAATCGACACGTACACCACAATGAACCGTCGATGACTAACAGGCCCAGATCCAAGGAAGGAGGTGTGTGTGTGTGTGTGTGTGTGTGTGTGTGTGTGTGTGCGTGCGTGCGTATATGTTGCGTGTCCTCTCAAAATAATATTTACTTAGTGGACAAAACATTCTGATTATACGTAAGTTAAAGGTGGAGGTGGGAGAAAGGAAAGGAAAAGGGTTACTGATGTAAGCTGCATCGGGACATTACTCGGAATCAGCAGTGACGAGTGAAAATGTGTACCAGACTGGGATTCGAACCTGGGATCTCGTGCTTACTAGATGAGTGCGTTAACCACTGTACCATCCGGCACACAGTTTTATCGCCACTTTCGCGCTCTATCTCGGCAAGCCTCACGGCCTATCCACACTCCTACCGAGCGCCACCTATCTTTAGTCCCTGTCCATTTCCTCCATACTCGCGACTCTGATATCCCGCGGGAAGTCAGACGTACGTTCGATACAGTTCCCCACAGTCATTTAATGGACAAAGTAAGAGCACATGGACTATCAGACCAACTGCGTGATTGGATTGAAGAGTTCCTAGATAACAGAACGCAGCATGTCATTCTCAATGGAGAGAAAAGCCTCCCGAAGTAAGAGTGATTTCAGGTGTGCCTCAGGGGAGTGTCGTAGGACCGTTGTTATTCGCAATATACATAAATGACCTTGTGGATGACATCGAAAGTTCACTGAGGCTTTTTGCGGATGATGCTGTGGTATATCGAAAGGTTGTAACAATGGAAAACTGTACTGAAATGCAGGAGGATCTGCAGCGAATTGACGCATGGTGCAGGGAATGGAAATTGAATCTCAATGTAGACAGGTGTAATGTGCTGCGAATACACAGAAAGAAAGATACCTTATTATTTAGCAACAATATAGCAGGTCAGCAACTGGAAGCAGTTAATTCCATAAATTATCTGGGAGTAGGCATTAGGAGTGATTTAAAATGGAATGATCATATAAAGTTGATCGTCGGTAAAGCAGATGCCAGACTGAGATTCATTGGAAGAATCCTAAGGAAATGCAATCCGAAAACAAAGGGAGTAGGTTACAGTACGCTTGTTCGCCCACTGCTTGAATACTGACCAGCGGTGTGGGATCCGTACCAGATAGGGTTGATAGAAGAGATAGACAAGATCCAACTGAGAGCAGCCAGCTTCGTTACAGGATCATTTATCATTTAGTAATCGTGAAACCGTTATGGAGATGACAGATAAACTCCAGTGGAAGACTCTGCGGAGAGATGCTCAGTAGCTCAGTACGCGCTTTTGTTAAAGTTTCGAGAACATACCTTCACCGAGGAGTCAAGCAGTAGATTTCTCCCTCCTACGTATATCTCGCGAAGAGACCATGAGGATAAAATCAGAGAGATTAGGGCCCACACAGAGGCATACCGACAATCCTTCTTTCCACGAACAATACGAGACTGGAATAGAAGGGAGAACCGATAGAGGTACTCAACGTACCCTCCGCCACACACCGTCAGCTGGCTTGCGGAGTATGGATGTAGATGTAGATGTAGATGTACTTGTGCGTCCACACTGAAGAAGGTGGATTCATTGTCCATCTAGGCGATACAACTATACGCTATGTGATCCAAAGTATCCGGCCACCTGGCTGAAAATTACTTACAAGTTCGTGGCACCCTCCATCGGTAATGCCGGAATTCAGTATGGTGTAGGTCCAACCTTAGCCTTGATGACAGTTTCCAGTCTCGCAGGTATATGTACAATCAGGTGCTGGAGGTTTCTTGGGGAATGGCAGCAACTGCCTGGGCGATTGATGTAAGTTGGGTTGCCTATCTCAAGGTGTATCAAATGTTTTCCGGTCCCATTTTATGTTGTCTATCCCGTATTTTTACACGCAGGGAGAAACAGAACTTCACTGGCAATCCGTCAGAGGTTATTCGGGGATATCTTTCGAGTATTTTGTTGTAAGAGACTCATGATCCCCGGTGGTTCGTTACATATCACATTTCGTTCGGTTTCTTGCAGCAATTAGCTCTGTAACTGTGCTGCCGCCCAAAATAGTGCATAACAGTGCAAATGTCAACGCTATGTGCCCTCTGTCTTGTTTGGGAACGTAGTTGTTCCATACACTCACGGCACTTGCTGTTGACAACAGAAATCGCCCACTGCAGTTTACGCCTTAAAGTTTGCATTCAGCACTGCTCGGTTACGTCTTGCATTTGCTTTACCGTCAGTGTTAGTTGTACGTTAACAGCGGTACACAGCAGTAGGGATAGATTTAGTGGCAAAGAATAGGCCTTCCATGTCCTTTTCTGTCTCTGACCGCTTTACAATGTCATCAGCAGACTTTATTGTTTTTATTTCTTCCCTCTAAACTTAAATTACCTTTCCAAATTTCTCCATCGTTTTCTTCTCAGACTGCTCACTCCACAAATTGAATGTCATCGGGGATAGGCAACACCCCTTTCTCACTTGCTTCTGAATCGCTGTTTCCCTTTCAAGTCCAAAAAATGGTCCAAATGGCTCTGAGCACTATGGGACTCAACATCTGAGGTCATCAGTCCTCTAGAACTTAGAACTACTTAAACCTAACGAACCTAAGGACATCACAAACACCCATGCCCGAGGCAGGATTCGAACCTGCGACCATCGCGGTCGCGCAGTTCCAGACTGAAGCGCCTAGAACCGCTCGGTCACAACGGCCGGCCCTTTCACGTCTTTCAACTCGTATAACCGCAGTCTCGTTTCTGTACACGTTGTAGATAACCTTTCGTTCCTTGTATATTGTCGGTGCTACCTTCTGAATTTCAAAGAGTGTAGATATTCAACATTGAACATTGTCTAAATCTACAAATATTGTAACCGTAGGTTGTCTTTCATCAACCTATCATATAGGGTTCGTCGTAGGACCAATATTATCTCGCACGTCGCTACATTCTTCCGGAACCCAAACTGATCGTCCCCGAGCTCGGCCTCTACCAGTTTTTCCATTGTTCTGTAAATAATTTGTACCAATATTTTGCATCCGCTTCTTACTAAATATTCACGCCTATCACTTGTCTTCCTTCTTTGCAACTGGATTTAATACGTTCTTCCTGACGCCTGAGGGTATTTCGCCTGTATCATATATCTTGCACAGCAGGTGGAATAGTTCCCTCATGACTGGCTCTCTGTGGGGCGGCGGGTGGAATGATTGTTAATGTTCCTATTATTTATTTAATGCTGTTGTTTGCCGTTCTCAACACTGGCTCTCTAACTACAATATTGGCAACCAGAATGTGATTAGCAAAACGTGAAGTCTGTAATTAGAATTCCTAGTGCCCACTTCATCTGAGAAATACATTTATAGCTACAGCTTATAGCTCTGAGGAATTAGGAGATTGTCTCGGATTCATAATCAAAAACCATTATCTCTAAAATGTTCACTATATTCTAAAAGTCACAGACCAAAAAGAATCCACACAATCCAACTACCAGAGCAGTTCAGAGTCTAATGCGCTGATGCAACTATAACTGTTCAAATTAAATGTTTAAGTGAATGCTCGCCATAATTTGATGATAATGTTCATCAAACGCCACGCTAATAATGGTAGAATGTCTGTCCTGCGGCGGCACGTGAAAATACGACATACGCAAACTAAAGATAGATCATTAACGTCATCCCAAAATTAACACTTCACTCGGAAACGATTTCATGGTTACGCGTATCCCGAGTAACTTATTACTGCATCCGAGGCTGTTTACATCAACGATACCGACGCGACGCGACTCCCGGAGGTGGTGCGCTAATCAGCGTCTGGAGAGAACTGGGGCCTTTCTTCTTCTCGCGCAGCGTTCTTACATATAAAGCCGCGGTGCGGACGGCTAAGGGAACGCCTGATCAAATCTGGTCTCCCGACTAGCCGCTGGGCTAGTAATGCACCAATTTAAGTTATCGAATAAATCATTGCTTCCTTTGCTGATGGCCGATGAAGCTTTCAATTTAATTGTGCAATCAGCACACAAGTAAGTAATCATAATAAAAGTCTGACGTGGCTAAGTCAAATATTTTGGGCGAGAGAATTAATTTAATTACACTACACGCATCTCTTTGGAGATACGCTATAGCTATAGTTTTATAGTTATTCTGTTGAAACTTCTCACATTTTTATGATTATAACGGATCTCCCTTCTACTTAAATTTAAACATCCTAGCCTTATTCACCTACTTAATCTATCTTGCTTCCTTAATTTCTTAGACAAAAACCAGAAAATCGTGAATTTCAACTAAAATTTTAATTTGTGTGATCCAGAATACTGTTTCTATTAAATTATTATGCAAAAGAAATCTAAATATAAATTTTAAAGTTTCTAGCTCTTTTCTGTTGCGCCAATGATTTTTACAGAAAAACATCCAAATTTCGAAAATGGTTAAAGTTATTGAACTGATATCCAACACATATTGATTTTGTATTACTCCTGACATGCTAGAAACGTTTCATCTCCCAAGGATATCAGTAGTTCTGACGGGATCTCGTTTACTCCACGAGTCTTGTTTCCATTTTTCCATGTTCCTGTCAAATTCTTCTAGCTGCATCACATCTTCCACCTTGTCTTCATCTATTTCCTCTTCTCTTTCTACAATATTGTCCCAAATTTTGTTGTCCCTTATAAAGATCCTCTGCATATTCCATCCACTTTTCAGATTGCTCTTATTTACTTAGTACTGGGCTGGCCATTTGAGCTCTTGATGATGTACGAGGGTAATCCCTAAAGTAAGGTCTCCTATTATTTTATAAGTACAGGACTCTGTTTGTGTGGCAGTTGGTCACACTGTTATGAGGAGTGCTTCACGCGCTGTGTTAAACATGCGCATTCCGCGCTGAGGCGCTGTCTTGGCTTGGCAGCCGTTGAGAATGCAGCTCCCGTTCGATGTTACCGCCAAGTGCGAATTGCGCGCAGTAATTCGGTTTTTGAGTGCAAAGGGCACTGCGCCGATTGAAATCCATCGCCAATTGACGGAGATGTATGGTGAGTCGTGCATGGATGTCAAAAATGTTCGTGTAGAGAGTTTGCAGCTGGTCGGACCGAAATTCACGACGAACAAAGGAGCGGGAGACCATCAGTTTCTGAGGAGACAGTGTTGAAGGTTCAGCAAAGCATGCGTGAAGATCGGTGGATCACCCTGGATGAACTCTGCACGTTGGTTTCTGAGATTTCCCGAAGCACCGCTCACTGATGTAAGCCACTGTAGTAATAAACAGGTCTGTGTACTTATAAAATTGAACTACCGGAAGGTGTGCGCAAGATGGGTGCCACGCATGCCGACTGAGGACCACATACGGCAACGAGTTGATGCTTCCCGCGCATTTCTTCACCGCCTTGCAGCCGAACAGAGCAACTTTCTGGACTCAATTGTCACTGATGACGAAACCCTGGGCATACCACTTTACACCTGGGACCAAGCAGCAATCACGCCAGTGGCGGCATCCTTCTCCGCCAAAGCCGCGGAAATTCAAACAAACACAGTCTGCCGGTAAAGTCATGACAACCATTTTTTGGGATCGGAGAGGAGTATTGTTGGTCGACTTTATGCCCACTGGGACCACAATTAACGCTGACAGGTACTGTGAGACTGAAAAGTCTCAAACGGGCAATTCAGAACCGGAGAAGAGGAATCTTGAGCAAGAGCGTACACATTCTCCATGACAACGCTCGCCCACACATTGCTCGGCAAACCGTTGCTCTCCTGCAACAGTTGCAGTGGAACATAATCACCCACCCACCCTATAGTCCTGACTTGGCACCCAGTGACTATTACCTGTTCCCTAGGTGAAAAGAACATTTGGCCGGAAAGCGATTCAGCTCCGACGACGAGGTGAACGGAGAGGTTCATAACTTCCTGAACAGCATGGCGGCGAGCTGGTATGACATGGGCATACAATAACTGCCACAGCGTCTACAAAAATGCATCAACAGAAATGGTGATTATGTCGAAAAATAGCTAAATGTTCAAGCTGTAAACTGATGTAAGCCACTGTAGTAATAAACAGGTCTGTGTACTTATAAAAAAAAAAAATAGCGGACCTTACTTTTGGGATTACCCTCGTATACAGCTGGTCTTCTTTCATCCAAAGGTCTCTTTAATTCTTGTACAGGGGGCATCTACCTTCCCCCTAACTGTACAGCCTTGTATTTGACCTCTAGCCATCTCTTCATAAAATGTCTGTATTCCCTTTCGGCTGCTGCGTTTGTTAATATATTTTCTTTCCTTTTTTCGTCAAAAAGCATTATCCAACACGGGCCATTGTAATTAGAGTGAAAGCGTTCTGCTTCGTCTGCACAAAGTTGTACGTGATGTCTCAGTATTGCAGCCAGCCTCGCCTGCTGCTAAATAGCTGGAGCTGCTGCTGCCAAAGAGACGCGTGGCCTCAGGGAGGTAGCACTGGAGACAAACCTCTTTGAAAGCAGTTTCGTGTCTCCCGGCCTTGTCACCTCAGCCTAACGTGCCGTCAGTACAAAGCATTCTGTGACCTCTACCTGCGGCCCGCTACACAGTGGTTCCCAAATCACGTGCCTTCCACTCTATTTAGCTTCACACTTAATATAAATTATTTAGGCATATCGAGGCATAGGTGCCCGCAGAAGTTTATCCACGCGAAGGCATGATCGTAAAACTGCCATTTTACACAGCTGATTCGGGGAGTTTGAGAAAGTGTTGAGTCCTAAAAATTTAATGTGGTTGTTTGAATGACCATATTTCACTGCAACTATTATAATCAATTTTATTGGTTTTTCCGTCTTATGTTTACTGCAGTTAAGGAGTATTTTTCACCAGACACGTTTCGCTTTTATTTACTGTATAAAGCACCTTCTGTGCTCATGCTGAAAATATGGTACCACACGTATAATATATCTCCACATTTTGATATAGATTGAAAACAACATTTCTTTATGAAATTGTCGCACAGTTAACTTACAGTCTTTTTGCCTTTTGTACATGTTCCCGAAGCCCTGTACGATTTTTCTTCGTTGTCAGCGTAGGTAGAAATCGAAAAAAAGTGGTTGCACATTCACTTTTTATTAATCTGCATTTTTCATGCTGCTTTTATTCCACTTCACCTCACTTTTGTAAATCTTAAAGAGAAACAGTACTGTAGCTTTCACCGGTTTCGCTTTCAGCAAAGTGTTCGTGTCTGTTCACTTGTTTTCTCTGTAGGTTGCGCGTATTGCCAACTTTGCGAATATCATCGTCTTCTACGTCTTCCTCTTATTGTCGCTTTGGCCTGGGAGCAGATATGCGTCCTCTATGGACAGCTGCATCAAACCAGTCTCTGGACTGAAGACAACAACAACAACAACAACAACAACATTCCTACACCAGCCGTCTCTGTGCCTGGCTCTCGTGCTCCACTCATACCCTCCGTATCCTCGTTGATATCATTCGCCAGCCGGGGTGGCCGAGCGGTTCTAGGCGCTTCAGTCCAGAACCGCGCGACTGCTACGGTCGCAGGTTCGAATCCTGCCTCGGTCATGGATGTGTGTGATGTCCTTGGTTAGTTAGGTTTAAGTAGTTCTAAGTTCTAGGGGACTGATGACCTCAGATGTTAAGTTCCATAGTGCTCAGAGCCATTTGAACCATTTGATATCATCCTCCAATCTTGTGCGTGGCCTTCCTCTGCCCCTTCTCCCCTCCGCGGATCCTGAGAATACTACTCGCGGTAGTCTTTCCTCTCTCATACTAATTAGATGTCCTGCTAACATTAATGTTCTTTTGTTCATCTTTTGGTTAATTTCAGCTTTTGAGTATAAGTCTTCCAGTTCCTGGTTTTCTAATATCAAATGGTTCAAATGGCTCTGAGCACTATGGGACTTAACATCTGAGGTCATCAGTCCCCTAGAACTACTTAAACCTAACTAACCTAAGGGCATCACACATGTCCATGCCCGAGACAGGATTCGAACCTGCGACCGTAGTGGTCACGCGGTTTCAGACTGAAGTGCCTAGAACCGCTCGGCCACACGGCCGGCTTTCTAATATCCTCCATTCCTATGACTGGGTGTTCATCTTGGGGCCAGATATTTTTCCAAATGTTCTTCTCTCGAAAACCAGCGTTTGTTGTTCATCTCCATCGGTTTCCCCTAGTGTACATTTTTCAGACCCGTGTAGAGCTAACGGGGGAGTTACACTTTGCTATAGTCTGGTTTTAAAACTTCTCGGAACTGCTCTACTACACTGGACGTTCCGTAAGCCAAAATGTGCTCTACTTTGCGCTGTGATTCTTGCCTTAATCTCAATTTCCATTCTATTCTGCTAGCTGTAAAATTTTTCCATATACTGAAATATGTATGTTCTTTTAAAAGTGACTTCGTCAACTGCCGGCCGGAGTGGCCGAACGTTTCTAGGCGCTACAGTCTGGAACCGCGCGACCTCGACGGTCGCAGGTTCGAATCCTGCCTCGGGCATGGATGTGTGTGGTGTCCTTAGTTTAGTTAGGTTTAAGTAGATCTAAGTTCTAGGGGACTGATGACCTCAGAAGTTAAGTCCCGTAGTGCACAGAGCCATTTTTTAACTTCATCAACTGTCAATGAGGTCCGTTCAACGGGTGCCTTGTCCACTACCATGTACTCAGTTTGCCCCTTATTAACTTGTAACCCTGCTTTCCTTGCACTATTTCTGTAACAACTTGTCATGATATGCAAGTTCTCTTTGCTACCAGTTATTATAACAACACTGTCCGCATTCGTTGTTCGTTGTGGTCTTCAGTCCTGAGACTAGTTTGATGCAGCTCTCCAAGCTACTCTATCCTGTGCAAGCTTCTTCATCTCCCAGTACTTACTGCAACCTACATCCATCTGAATCTGCTTAGTGTATTCATCTCTTGGTCTCCCTCTACGATTTTTACCCTCCACGTTGCCCTCCAATGCTAAATTTGTGATTCATTGATGCCTAAAAACATGTCCTACCAACCGATCCCTTCTCCTAGTCAAGTTGTGCCACAAACTTCTCTTCTCCCCAATCCTATTCAATACCTCCTCATTAGTTACGTGATCTATCCACCTTATCTTCAGCATTCTTCTGTAGCACCACATTTCGAAAGCTTCTATTCTCTTCTTGTCCAAACTAGTTATTGTCCATGTTTCACTTCCATACATGGCTACACTCCATACAAATACTTTCAGAAACGACTTCCTGACACATCTATACTCCATGTTAACAAATTTCTCGTCTTCAGAAACGATTTCCTTGCCATCGCCAGTCTACATTTTATATCCTCTCTACTTCGACCATCATCAGTTATTTTACTCCCTAAATAGCAAAACTCCTTTACTACTTTAAGTGTCTCGTTTCGTAATCTAATTCCCTCAGCATCACCCGATTTAATTTGACTACATTCCATTATCCTCGTTTTGCTTTTGTTGATGTTCATCTTATATCCTCCTTTCAAGGCACTGTCCATTCCGTTCAACAGCTCTTCCAAGTCCTTTGCTGTCTCTGACAGAATTACAATGTCATCGGCGAACCTCAAAGTTTTTACTTCTTCTCCATGAATTTTAATACCTACTCCGAATTTTTCTTTTGTTTCCTTTACTGCTTGCTCAATATACAGATTGAATAACATCGGGGAGAGGCTACTGTCCGCATATGCAAGTTAATTTATTGTGTAGTAACCCAGTCTTATTCCAGCTGCGTATAATATTTGATGCTGTCTTTTTTTTATATACAAAATTAATTAAAAAAGTATTGGAGATAATGCGTCTCCTTGTCTCTGACCAGTTCCAACTTCAAAATGTTCTGACATTCCTGTGCTGATCTTTACACTGCAATAGGTTTCCTCTAAACATATTGTACTAGATGTATTAACTTTTGTATAAACAGAAACTCTTTCGAGACAATGGTGTAACTATATTTCTATTGCTTTTTTTTTCAGAAAGCTGTCAATACACAGCCGGCCGAAGTGGCCGTGCGGTTAAAGGCGCTGCAGTCTGGAACCGCAAGACCGCTACGGTCGCAGGTTCGAATCCTGCCTCGGGCATGGATGTTTGTGATGTCCTTAGGTTAGTTAGGTTTAACTAGTTCTAAGTTCTAGGGGACTAATGACCTCAGCAGTTGAGTCCCGTAGTGCTCAGAGCCTGTCAATACACACAACCTACACAGAACACAAATGAATTGGCAATAAATACTGTGCTGAATGCGGAACGTGTGAAAGCTACAGTACTGCTTCTCTTTGAAGTATGCAGAAGTGACGTTAAATGGAAAAATCACAAATGCAATGTAAGAAAATATGGGTCACGTCGGAGAACTTAATTATTCTGAGTCCTGCTGCTAGGTACTACGTTGTCTTGAAGTGTGACACCAAAGCCCCTGAAACTCCTTTGATGAAATAAGTTTTTCTTTTATCTTCTAACAAATTACGGGGCGACAGAAGAAAATGTAACATTCCAAACAGATTGTATTTCCTCTGCGGAACATCGATTGTTAGTAATATCCATCATATTTTCTCGATCTGTCTTGCGCAAATATATTACGCAGATTAAACAGACAATGCTTAACAATACCTTGTGTGACTAGTTATCATCGCGTGCAATGCTCCATTTGAATTAACAGCCTTGGCGCACGTTGTCTGGGACTTCCAATGGGACAAGACGATATGTCACATAGGCGTGCTAACGGCTGGTCGCAGATAGGGATATCTACCTTCTAGACAGTCAAAACATTAAAGCGACGCTACTCTACTTGTAGATTCCAAAGCATCTGAAAGCACAGTCATATAAGGGGACGCAACTCGTATTTAAGAGACGCACGCCGCAGATTTTTGGATCAGTGACCAATTGCTCCGTTAAGCACACTTGAGTTCCGTGCAACACGAACTACACAAGCAACTGACGAAATTCTGATCCGGTGAGTACCAGGTAAAGTACGTCACATGGCGGAAGGTGTTTCACGGAATACTTGAAGGTGCTGTCATGTGTAAACCCGTTCAAGAAGTGGAGTGGTGGGGTATCTCAACGTACGAAACTGCAGGTAACAAACCTGTTAGCAGAAGAATGGAAACAACAAAGTTTTCTAGGCAACCACATAATTAGTCGGCAGTGACAAGAAGAAACTTTTCTCAACATAACAGATTAAACTTTGACTTCAGTGTTTTTTGAAGGCAATATTAATTTAATGGTTTCTAGTGAGTCTATAAATTTTTGGAAAGTTTTGGTAAGGGCTGTGGGACCAAACTGCTGAGGTCATCAGTCCCTAGGCTTACGCACTACTTAATCTAACTTAAACTAACTTATGCTAAGGACAACACACACTCTCATGCCGGAGGGAGGACTCGAACTTCCGACGGGGGGAGCCGCGCGAACCGCGACAAGACGCCCCGGACCGCACGGCTACCCCGCGCGGCAGTGATTCTACAGGGTGATTCAAAAAGAATACCACAACTTTAAAAATGTGTATTTAATGAAAGAAACATAATATAACCTTCTGTTATACATCATTACAAAGAGTATTTAAAAAGGTATTTTTTCACTCAAAAACAAGTTCAGAGATGTTCAATATGGCCCCCTCCAGACACTCGAGCAATATCAACCCGATACTCCAACTCGTTCCACACTCTCTGTAGCATATCAGGCGTAACAGTTTGGATAGCTGCTGTTATTTCTCGTTTCAAATCATCAATGGTGGCTGGGAGAGGTGGCTGAAACACCATATCCTTAACATACCCCCATAATAAAAAATCGCAGGGGGTAAGATCAGGGCTTTTTGGAGGCCAGTGATGAAGTGCTCTGTCACGGGCTGCCTGGCGGCCGATCCATCGCCTCGGGATAAGGTTTCATAACTAACCTTTTTCGTAGGACTCTCCATACAGTTGACTGTGGAATTTGCAGCTCTCTGCTAGCTCTGCGAGTCGATTTTCCTGGGCTGCGAACAAGTGCTTGCTGGATGCGTGCTACATTTTCATCACTCGTTCTCGGCCGTCCAGAACTTTTCCCATTGCACAAACACCCATTCTCTGTAAACTGTTTATACCAACGTTTAATACACCACCTATCAGGAGGTTTAACACCATACTTCGTTCGAAATGCATGCTGAACAACTGTCGTCGATTCACTTCTGCCGTACTCAATAACACAAAAAGCTTTCTGTTGAGCGGTCGCCATCTTAGCATCAACTGACGCTGACGCCAAGTCAACAGCGCCTCAAGCGAACAAATGTACAACTAAATGAAACTTTGTAGCTCCCTTAATTCGCCGACAGATAGTGCTTAGCTCTGCCTTTTGTCGTTGCAGAGTTTTAAATTCCTAAAGTTGTGGTATTCTTTTTGAATCATCCTGTATATTGTGTATGGAAGATTGTTTGTGACGAACAGAAAAATTACCGCGATACAGTTCGCTGATTTCATTGCAGTAGTTTCCAAATGTGTAATCTCCTAAAGCGGAAATGAGCTGACTGGGATCTACTTGTAGATTCCAAAGCATCTGAAGGCAGTCATATAAGGGGACGCAACTCGTATTTAAGAGACGTACGCTGCAGATTTTTGGATCAGTGACCAATTGCTCCGTTAAGCACACTTGAGTTCTATGCAACACGAACTACACAAACAACTGACGAAATTCTGATCCCGTGAGAGCCCTCACATACCTTTTAAAAATGTTGTAAACTAGCTAGCTACTTTATATTGTAAATTTTTGAATTTTGTTTTGTTTTTTATTGAGTCTTCTGCTACATTCCATAAATGTTTCCAGTTGAACTTAATCCATAAATTTAAGTCTCAGCAGTAGATGTGACTTTTCACAATGAACGTCATATCCAGTATTTTCATGCCCCGGAGCTTTATTCAGTTGTAGCGGTTTCAGCTGTTTCGAAACAGCCGGCTGGGGTGGCCGTGCGGATCTAGGCGCTACAGTCTGGAACCGCGTGACCGCTACGGTCGCAGGTTCGAATCCTGCCTCGGGCATGGATGTGTGTGCTGTCCTTAGTTTAGTTAGGTTTAAGTAGTTCTAAGTTCTAGGGGACTGATGACCTCAGAAGTTAAGTCCCATAGTACTCAGACCCATTTGAACCATATTTTTTTGTTTCCAAACATCACTTATCTTTGCAGTGGTGCGAGAATTAAATTTGGGGAATACTTTTGGATTTTCCTATGTAAAGGAACATTTGGAAACAGAATTCAGTATTTCTAATTTTACTTCGTTACTCTCGGTTTCATTTCCTGTTTTGTCCATGAGTGACTGGACACTAACTTTGGTGCCACTAACAGCCTTTACATAGGAACGGAATTTCGTTGGGCTTTGTGAAAGAAGTTTCGACAGTATTCTGCTGCAGTAGTCATTGAACGCTTCACACGTTGACCCATTGAAAGCCTAGCGCGTTACATTCAGCATATTGCCATCTCTAGTCCTATTTTGTGTTTTACACCTGTTTTGTTGTACTGTAGTATCTGTTTCTTTGCCGGCCAGGGTGGCCGAGCGCTTCTAGGCGCTAGTCTGGAACCGCGCGACCGCTACGGTCGCAGGTTCGAATCCTGCCTCGGGCATGGATGTGTGTGCTGTCCTTAGTTTAGTTAGGTTTAATTAGTTCTAAGTTCTAGGGGACTGATGACCTTAGAAGTTAAGTCCCATAGTGTTCAGAGCAATTTGAACCATATTTTTCTGTTTCTTTAATTTCTTTACAGTAACCGTATACCATTGAGTGTGCCTCTCATCACGTACTGTTCTACTAGGTACTTATTTATGAAGATCGTTTTCAATTATTCTATTAAAACTTAGCCACAGTTTCTCCACATGCTCCTGTCCAGAGCAAAATGTTTCAGTTTCCTATGTGTAAATATGACACTACTGCCTTGTTTCTACTTCTCAGATGATGATGATGTTTGGTTTGTGGGGCGCTCAACTGCGCAGTCATCAGTGCCCGTATAAAGTCCCAATTTTTACACAGTCCATTTTCTTTTCACAATCCAATCTAATCGCTCTTACAAAATATGATGAAATGATGAGGAAAACACAAACACCCATTCCCCGGGCAGAGAAAAATCCCCAACCCGGCCGGGAATCGAGCACAGGACCCCGTGATCCAGAGGCAGCAACGCTAGCCCCCCCCCCCCTTCTTTTTATAAATCTCATTGTGTTCGCTTTCCTACGTTGCATCTGCTCCGGGCGGACGTCGTAAGACATCCGTTTACGTTCGTTGTTGATCGATTAACTCAGTTTTTTGTAATTTTTAATTTTTATTTTTTTATTATTACAGAGGGCTGCTAACCCTCTGACCGAACACGCTGAGCTACCGTGTCGGCAACCCTAGACCACACGCTGCGGACTTTCTTGTTCCCAGAAAAAAACTGTTTGAATCAAAGGAAATTTTGGACTTAGAGCAATAGTAATAAGTTCATGTGTTTTCACGTAATATAGAGAAAGTGCCACACCTTCCTAGCAAAATCATCGGGCGACTCAGAGAGAACGCTGCAGCAATTACGAGCCTGGTCCGACAGGATGTAAGGAAACACCGCGATCCATATACATTTGGAACATCGAATAGTATAAGATAATCTCTCCATAGTTTGGAGCCACAGTCATATAATACTGTTTAAATGAAAATTCATCCACATGACTGTAAAGAGGCTACAAAGCAGAATGGCGGAACTTTCATTTAAACAAATGGTACAAGGTTTCGTCTGATAAAAATTGACAGACCGTACGGCAGTGGATAAAATGGAACTAATAAAGTTAAATCGTTGCTAAAAGTGATCAAACTTAATTACTTAAATCTGAGAAATTAGAAGAAGATTAGTCTCGCAAATTGCTTAAAAGCGAGGCAAAGTTGGTATTCGAAACACACGCTCCAACTGCAATTAGCTGCAGAGTTGTATTATTTCAGGATACTTTTTCACAGAGACATTTCGGTACATCTATGCTATTATCCAAGGACCCCTATTTTTTCAGATAATATCTTAATGACAAGTTTTCTTAGCTTGCATAACAGCCATTCATTTTGTTTGGGTAACTTGCCCCAGCTGTTTCCACTCTTGATAACACGTGTGTCGAAAGTCATATGGGCAAGGAAACTTAAGAATTTTTGTTTTGCCAAAAACAGGTTGTAGCCAGTCCTATAACCTTATTGCGAACACTTCTACTTAACTGCATTAAAAATTAGTGGATGATTCCGCGGTACTTGGAATGCAAAGAATAACCTAACCTAACCTAACTTGCCACTTGCTAACGCATTAATGTGGTTCAGGCGCTAGGTGGGTGTCACAGTACAAATCCGTAGTTGCAGAGTTGAATTTCAGTTCAACGACGTTTTTTGCCATTTATTGCTTGTGTCATCCCTGGCAGTGATTTTTATATCAGGCATATGCAAAGTTGTACCATGGTTTGAAGTCCACATTAGACTGCAGATCCCCATACAACCGCACGGCAAAGTTAGTTCAAAGCTTAGAGAAAGGAACATACAATAGGACAATACCTAGTAATGCACTGAGATGTTCAAATCAATGTTAAGGTTGATGACGGCTTTAACTAAAAATCTGACTGGCTGTGGAAATTGCAATACATACAGGATTTCATAAGGGGAATGGTCAATATTCAGGGATGTGACAGGAACGACAATTCGGAGCAAAAATGTTTGGTAAATGTGGGCTCTAAAATGCATACAGGTACCTTAGGGCTACGAGCACTTCTTCTATATTGTGAAACAAACCTCTTCTCCTGTAAGCTCTTTGCTTTCCATATTTTGATAGTATCGACCAAAAGAACAAAAATTTGTCAAGTAAGCATAGTCGCTAAAGTGCGTACCTTAAGAATTACGAGCACTTGTACACCTTCGCTAACAACTCTACTATTGAACAAGTGACAGCTCATGTTTACCAGACGATTCTTTCTTGTTTTGGCTCACACTGACTCCACCTTCAATATGGAAACCAAAGAATTTGTTTCACGGTATCGAAGATGAAGAAGTGCTCATAACTCTTAAGGTATACATTTTAGAGCCCATGTTTGCTAGACTTTCGTTTTGCTTCGAATGATCATTCCTGTCATGTCCCTGAAAACTGGCCATATCTCTGGGACACCCTGTATAACTGTCTTATGACCACGCTGGGAATTAGCTGCGGAATTAATTACTAAGTTCACACTTGATAATCTGTGCTTTATGAAGAGAATGATTAAATTCACACTCGTTCATCTGTGCTTTGTTAGGAGATTATATGGCCACGCATTGCTCCTATGACCTGAGAGTGGTTTTGTAAAGTGGCTTGTACAACTGGGCTCCACCTTTCTTTTCTGCTTTTTGTTGTTGGAAAAACATATATTCACCTCAGATTACTTGCTCAAATATGTGTCTGTACATCAGTGCCATCAACAGTGGGTTCTTACGTTTATTATGTATTTTATTTATTATTTTCTTCCGTCTTTTAGAACATTCGTTTTAGCTGAATGACTCCTCTTGGCGTTTTAGTGTGACGATGGCACAGACGTGGTGTAGCATGTTTATGTAGTGAGAAGAATTTGTATTTTTTTTCTAGGTAAGCTCTATCCAGTCCTGCAATATTTCTGCAAACACATGTGGGGTTGTTATAGTTGCGGTCCTCAGTCTGAAGACTGGTTTGACGCAGATCTCCATGCTACTCTATCCTGTGCAAGCCTCTTCATCTCCGAATAACTACTGCAACCTACATCCTTCCGAAACTGCTTAGTGTATTCATCTCTTGGTTTCCATCCACGATTTTTACTCTCCACGCTTCCCTCCAATACTAAATTGGTGATCCACTGATGCCTCAGAACGTGTCCTACCAACTGCTCTCTCCTAGTCAAGTTGTGCCACAAATTCCTCTTCTCCCCGATTCTATTCAGTACCTCCTTATTAATTAAATGATCTACTCATCTAACCTCCCGCACTCTTCTACAGCACCACATTTCAAAAGCCTCTTTTCTCTTATTGTCCAAATTAATTGTCGTCCATTTCACTTCCATACATGGCTATACTCCATACAACTACTTTCAGAAAAGACTTCCTAGCACTTAAATCTAAATTCGATGTTGTGGGATTTCTCTTGTTTTTTTCTTGCCATTGCCAGTGTACATTTCATGTCCACTCTACTTCGGCCCTCCTCTGTTATTCCGCTGCCCAAATAACAAAACTCATCTACTACTTTAAGCGTCTCGTTTCCAAATCTATTTCCCTCAGCATCACCTGATTTAATATGACTACAATCCATTATGCTTGTTTTCCTTTTCTCGATGTTGTGCATTCTGTATCCTCCTTTCAAGACATTGTCCGTTCCATTGACTTGCTCTTCCAAGACCTTTTCTGTCTGTTTTCCAAGTTTTTCTTTGGTTGTCTTTGTTGCTTGCTCAAAGTACAGACTGAATAACGTTGCGAATAGACTACAAACTTGTGTCACGTCCTTCTCACCCACAGCTGTCCTTTCATGCCCCTAGACTAAAGTAGCTGCCGTCTGGTTTCTGTAAAAGCTGTAAGTAATCTTTTGCGCCCTGTATTTTATCCCTGCTACCTTCAGAATTTCGAAGAGCGTATTCCAGTCAACACTGTCAAAAGCATTTCCCAAATTTGTAAAAGTTATAAAAGTAGGTTTGCCTTTCCTTAACCTATCCTCTATGACAAATCGTAGGGGCGCATTATCTCGCACGTTCCTATATTCTCCAGAATCTAAACGGATCTTGCCCGATGTCAGCTTTTTTCATTCTTCTGTAAAGATGTATTAAAGTGATTATGTGGAAGGTGGTATCTGAAGTATTGTACCCCTAGGTAACTTTCGCATTCACAATGACATTATGCTCGAAATGAAAATTGTAATCCGGAACGTAGTCTGAGGATCAACAGAATTTTTCCACGTTGGGAAATAAGAAGTAACTATTTTAGTTGACAAAAAGTTTCTAAAGCCCACTGATTTCGACAGACTTTGCTGTCATCTTCAGGTCTTCAAAAAAGTTTGTTATAAAATGTGTTCATTTCGAGTTGGAACCTCACGACATATTGTGATGTTAGTGGCTAAAATGTAGCACATTATGAAAAGCTTTGTACAAATAAAGTCTCTAAAATAAAAAAGCGTTACATATGCGGATATGGCCTTGTCCACAATGTGCTTTTTGATTTTAAATCTTTTATTTATGGCAAACATTTGCGTATGTGTAACTTTTTAGCCATTAACTTGACAGCTTGGCGTTCGATTTCAACTCAAAATGAACACTTTTTTAATAAAAATTTTTGAAAACCTGAATATGACAGCAAAGTTGGTCGAAACCGGTTGTTGTAAATAATGAAAAAATTATGTGAGCTTCGCTTTAGAAAGTTTTTATTTGAGGATCAACCTCGGAACCAAGTGGAGATCTTGAAGAACTACGTTCACACTTGGTCAACTGGACAATGGCATTACACTGGTGGCAGAGCACAGCTGGAGACCACCACTTTCCAGTCGATGAGACCTGGTAGCAATCTAGATTTCCGCGAACATATCTTTTCTTTCCGTCGCTTAGCAGATCCATTGGCGGAGGGGGACCAGAAGCCAGCGAGCAGCATAGGGAGCGTTGGCCACTGGCTGGCGCTGGCGAGGCGAGAGGACCCACCTGTATCTGGGCGCGCTTCACTTCGATGTAGAGCCAGTTGTCGGTGGAGAAGGCGATGGCCAGCAGGGCGACGGCCACGATGGCCGTGATGGTGGCCATGGACAGCGTGACGGCTGAGCAGGGCATCTTGATGATCGCGCGGCGGCCTCCTGCTCGGGATCTGGACGACGGAAACACGGACCTTCCTCGAGTCACACCTGAGCGCTACTGGGTCCGCAGCCAAGGCGCGCTCGCAAGGCTGAGGAGGCGGAGGAGGAGGAGGGGCGGCGCAGGGGAGGTGGGCTGCGGGAGGTGGTGGGGGGCGGACCTGGAGGAACGCGGGCCGCCGCCGGCAGCGGCAGCACATTAAAAGTATCGCCATTATTGCCGCCGTTACTGGCACAACTTTGAGTCATCGTCCGTAATGTCTCTGGACACTGTACTGACCTCAGCACCGTACACCACCTCAACAAAAATATGTGGACGTCTATTAGTGGACATTAATGTGGGGCGTGTCCACCCTTCACCTTTGTGAAAGCTTAAGTTCTGCTGGGGACACTTTCAATGAGGTATCTTCCTCAAGAGCCGAAAACAGAGATGCTAGTGATGTTGGACGCTGGGGTCTGGAACGAAATCGACATTCGAACCCGTCACAAAAGTAAAGCAAACCAACCACCACAGCCGTATAATCAAAGAAATTTATTTCAAACCACTAATTTCGGGCGGTGGCCGAGCGGTTCTAGGCGCTTCAGTCCGGAACCGCGCGACTCCTACGGTCGCAGGTTCGAATCCTACCTCGGGCATGGATGTGTGTGATGTCCTTAGGTTAGTTAGGTTTAAGTAGTTCTAAGTTCTAGGGGACTGATGACCTCAGACGTTAAGTCCCATAGTGCTCAGAGCCATTTGAACCTTTTGAACTAGTTTCGGCACAAAACTTACGACATCTTCAGGTTCACCGTAAACGAAAAGAGTACTTTAATCCCTTGAACGACGAATCGTGCACCTCATGTAGTGCAAGTTACTATGGACTGCATACATGTGGAGTATATTCTCTACAACGTGTTGAGTGGTGACAAGAAATAAAAGAACTCTTTTTATCTACAGTGGACCTGAAGATGGCGTAAGTGTTTCGACGCAACTAGTCGTTTGAAATAAATTTCTTTGATGATACGGGTGTGGTGGTTCATTTTCTTTATCTACATCAGCAGCCGCCGTCCTGCGTCCATGAGAACAATGTACCCTACAAGCATCACAAACCTGTTCTATTGGGTTCGTATCAGAACTCTGGGAGATCAGTCCATTTCAGGAATGTTGCAGTCCACAAACCATTGCCTCACAGATGCTGCTTTATAATAGGGTGTATTGTCATGCTGAAACAATCATCGTCTATGAACCGCTCCTTTAATGTAAGCAGTACACAATATTGTAAAATGTGTTCATAGCCCTATGCATTCAGCGTTCTCTTAAGAGCAATAAGGGCACCATATACCTTTTTTTTTTTTTTTTCCTCGGGCCATTTGTGGTTCTGGCCCACAACGAAATCCTTACCTGTGCCAAACTCTTTATCTAGAGCAGCACTTGCAACATAGGTCCTTAATTATTTGCTGGATGTGTTCCAATCTCTGTCTTCCTCTTAGTTTTTACTCTCTAAAACTTCCTCTAGTACCGTGTAAGTTATTCCCCTGATGTCTTACTGCATGTCCTATCATCCTATCCCTTTTTCTTTTCAGTGTTCTCCATGTATTCCTTTCCTGGACGATTTCGACAGGACGTCATCATTCCTTACCTTATCAGTCCACCTAAATTTCTTCTGTAGCACCACACCTCAAATGCTTCAATTCTGTTCTATTCCGGTTTTCCTACTGTCCGTGTTTCACTGTTATACAATGCTGTGCTCCAAGTGTACATTCTCAGAAATTGTTTCCTTAAATTAATGCCTATGCTTGATACTAGCAGGCTTCTTTTCGCCAGAAATGACCTTTTTGCCAGTGGTAATCTGAATTTTATGTTCTCCCTGTTCACCGGTTATTCTGCTGCCTAGGTGGCAGAAGTCATAAATTTCATCTACTTCGTGATCGCCAATCCTGATGTTGTTTCTCGCTGTGCTCATAGCTGCTACTTCTCATTACTTTCGTCATTCTTCGATTTACTCTCGATCCATATTCTACACTCATTAGACTACTCGTTCCATTCAGCAAATCCTGTAACTCTTCTTCACTTAAATTGAGCATGGCAACGTCATCAGCGAATCTTAGCGTTAATATGCTTTTACCTTGATTGTTAATTCCACCCTTCAATCTTTTATTCTTATTTCTGACACTGCGTCTTCGAGTTATAGATTGAACAGTAGGGCAAGAGACTACATCCCTGTTTTACACCCTTCCAGTCCGAGCACTTCGTTCTTGGACTTCCACACTTACTGTTTCCTGTTGATTCTTCTACATTCTGTATATTACCCGTCTCTCCTTATAACTCACCCAAATTTTTCTCAGAATTTTGAACATCTTGCACCATTTGACATTGTCGAACGATTTTTCCAGATTGACAAATCCTATGAACGTGTCATTGTCAACTGTGACGTCATAAGTGCCTCTCTGGCGCCTTTCCCTCTGCTAAAGGTACACTAATCGTCGTCTGACATAGTCCCAGTTTTCTTTTCCATTTTTCTGTATATTATTCTTGCCAGCAACTTGGATGCATGTGCTTTTTAGCTGATTCTGTGATAATTCTCACACTTGTCGGCTCTTGCAGTCTTCGGAATTGTTGGATGATGTTTTTCCGAAAGTCAGATGGTATAACGCCAGTCTCATACAGTCTACACGGCAACGTGGATAGACGTTTTGTTGACACTTCTCCCAATGATTTTAGAAATTAGATGGCATGTTAGCTAACCCCAATGCCTTATTCTATCTAAAGTTTTCCGGAGCTCTTTTAAATTCTGATTCTAATACTGGATCCCCTATCTCTCCTATATTCGCCCCCTGTTTCTTCTTCTATCACGTCATCTTTCCACCTGTTCGCCATCTACTCTGCATTTAACAGTGGAAACCCCATTGCACACTTAATGTTGCTTTTAATTTCACCGGAGTTTTCGGCTTTCCTGTATGCTGAGTCAGTCTTTCCAACAAGCATTTCTTTTTCGATTTCTTCACATTTTTCATGCAGCCATTTCGCCTTAGCTTTCCTGGAGATCCTGTTTATTTCATTCCTAAATGACTTGTATTTCTGCATTTCTGAATCTCCCGGAACATTTTTGTACTTCCTTCTTTCGTCGTGTTATCCGTGATTTCTTCGCAGATATCTTCCTTGTACCTATGTTTTCCTTTCCGGCATCTGTGATTGATCTTTTTAGAGGTGTTCATTCCTCTTCAACGAAACTGCCTACTGAGTTATTCCATTCCGCAGTGTCCATAGGCTCGGAGAGCTTGAAGCATATTTCTTCATTTCGTAGTACTTCGTATCTCACTTCTTTGTGCGCTGATTCTTCCTGAATAGTCTCTTTAACTTCAGACTACTCTTCATTACCACCAAATTGTGATCTGAGTCTATATCTGCTCCATGGTATGCCTTACAACCCAGTATATGATATCGGAATCTTTGACCATGATGTAAAAAAAACTGAAATCTTCCCGTATTACGCGGCCTTTTCCAACCATACATCCTCCTCCTCTTGTGATTCTTGAATTGAGCACAAACTATTAGTAATTGATATTTATTAAAGAACTCAATTAGTCTTTTCCTCTCTCATTCCTAGTACCAAGCCTATATTCTCCAGTAACACTTTCTTCTACTTCTACCCCTACAATCGCATTCCAATTCCGCATGACTTATTAGATTTTCATCCCCCTTTACGTATTGAATTACCCGTCCAATGTTCTCATATACTGTCTCTATCTCGTCAGCTTCGGCTTGCGACGTCGATGTATAACAGAACTATTGTTGTCGGTGTTGGTTTGCTGTCGATTCTGATAAGATCAACCCTACCACTGAACTGTTCACGGTAACTAATTGTCTGTTCGTAACGAATCCTACTCTCTTTATAGCATTTTCTGCTGCTGTTAGTATTACCCTATACTCATCTGATCAGAATCCTTGTTTTCTTTCCATTTCACTTCACTGGTGCCCACTGTATCTAGATTGAGCCTTAGGACTTCCCTTTTCAGATTTTATAGCTTCCCTGCCACGATCGAACTTCTGACGTTCCGCGACCCGGCTCGAGGAAGGTTATCCTTTCGTTAGTTAATCAATCTTTTTCTTGTGGTTGTCTTCCCCTTGGCAGTCCCCTCCCGGAGATCCGAAGGAGGAACTAGTACGGAATCTTTTTCCAATTGTAAAGGAATTATATAGTTTTTTTTGTGAATATATAGACACTAGTTCAACTACCAGAGATTAATGCGTAAAGCATTTGCTGAACAAAAGAAGCTTTACGGTCTTCGTTTATTAGTTTTAGAATAAGTTACCTTTCGCTGTTATCCTGTCCTAGTGTTAAGAAGTATTGTGCCATTTTTTACTAATAACTTTGGGTTAAATAATGAAAGTTATTTTGAAGCAGAGCGATTTCGTCTTTTGTGATACCATGAGTCCCAGCTCCTGAAATTCTGGAAAATTATTACTATTATTTTAATTTTATGCAGAGAATTTGGATGGAGGCGTTGATCTTCACGGCGACGCTTCTCAACAATAGAGGTACGTGAATGTGTTCATCTTTTTCCTTTCGTGGCCGCTACCCTCAATTTCAATATATGTGCCGCGACATTCAGAACCTGCAGTCTTTCTTTTCATTTAATTTCGAAGTCCACGCATTTACGTTCTACGATGAATAAATGCATTTAACTGTAATTCTTTTTATCCAGGCCACGGGTGATGATTACACTCAAAATGTACGTGCCTCTGTCCCGTTCGTTATGTTCGCATACATTTGAGTGTGCACAAGCGTAACTATATTTCCTACACAGTATTAACGTTTATTTATTTATTTATTTTGACCACTCATTCGCGAATGTACGTGCCCTCTTATTTGATGTGGTCAGTCGGCCGTATTCTTTAACAACATTATTTGTAATATTCAGTGGCTTAGTTTCCACAGATGACCTTTGCCTGTGTCGCAACAGCGCTTCACGCGAAATATTTATTACGCGACATCCACAATAACTTTTATTTCAAAATTTCGACGACCGACTGAATAATGATTTTTCTAACAACAACAATAGCAAAACATAATAATATAAGAGGACGCGTTACACAATGGAGAGATCATCATGACACTTTTTCAGTTACAGGCAACATGTCTTGTGAATACACATTACGTGTTTTTAATGCAGTGGTTTCCACTACCTTCGCCATCCTCATGCCGTTGATTATTGATTATCTTCCGCCTTTACAGGCATTTTCTCACCCCAAGGGGAAGAGAGTGCCCTGAACCTCTGCCCGCTCCTCCTCCCTCTTTGGCGAAGCCTTTGGCAGAATGAGGGCAACGTCTTATGCTGGAAATCTTCACCCGCCATTGCTGATTATTTTTACTCAAAAGTTAAGCAGTGGGAGGGTTCGAACTCGTGACGTTTTGATTTCTAATGAAAGTCTTTGCCCCTAGACCACGTATGCTCTCGACCACTCTGTACCCACGAAAAACACTCCCATATCGTACCGCCACCTACTCTGTACATGACTATTGGCACTACACAAGTTGGCAGGTAACGTACTCCAGCTATTCACCAAATTCAAACCCTTCTATCGAATTGCCACAGGGTATAGCATGATTCATCACTCCGGATCACTCCTTTCCGGTGGCATTGCTCTTTACACCAACTCAAAGTCCGCTTGTCTCTGACTACTGAAATGTATGGTTTATGAGGAGCTTTTCAGCCGTTGCATCCCACTATTTGTAACTTCCAACGTACTGTCAATATGCTAACTGAACTGCTAGCAGCAGTTTGGAACTCACGAGTGATTCCGCCCCCCGATTTCATGCGAATTTTTACAGCTGTCCTCCTCACTACTCGACGGCTCGACAGTCACTGTCCATCAGTACATAAGGTCTACCTGGGTTTGCCTTAGCTGTGGTTGCTCCTTCGCGCTTCCACTTCACAATCACATAACCAGCTGTCGACTTGGGCAGCTTGAGAAGGGTTGAAATCGCCCTGATGGATTTCTTGCTCGTGTGACATCCGGTGAATAAATCTACATCTACATCTGCATCTAAATGGTTACTCTGCAATTCACCCTCTGCCTGGCAGCGGGTTCATCGAACCATTTTCATACTACTTCTCTACCATTCCACTCTCGAATGGCGCGTGGGAAAAAAAAGCCTAAATCTTTCCGTTCGAGCTCTGATTTCTCTTATTTTATTATGATGATCATCTCTCCCTACGTAGGTGGGTGTCAACAAAATATTTTCGCATTCGGAAGAGAAAGTTGGTCATTGAAATTTCGTAAATAGATCTCGCGCAAAGAAAACCGCCTTTGTTTCAGTGACTGCCACCCCAACTCGCGTATCATATCAGTGACACTCTCACCCCTATTGCGCGATAACACGAAACGAGCTGCCCTTCTTTGCACTTTTTCGATGTCCGCCGTCAATCCTACCTGGTAAGGATCCCATACCGCGCAGCAATATTCCAGCAGAGGACGGACAAGTGTAATGTAGGCTGTCTCTTTAGTGGGTTTGTCGCATCTTCTAAGTGTTCTGCCAACAAAGCGCAGTCTTTGTTTTGCCTTCCCCACAATATTATCTATGTGGTCTTTCCAATTTAAGTTGTTCGTAATTGTAATTCCTAGCTATTTAGTCGAATTTACAGCCCTTAGTTTTGTGCGATTTATCGTATACCCAAAATTTATAGGATTTCTTTTAGTACCCATGTGGATGACCTCGCACTTTTCTTTGTTGAGTGCTAATTGTCACTTTTCGTACCATACAGAAATTCTCTCTAGATCATTTTGTAGTTGGAATTGATAGTCTGGTTATTTTACTAGACGGTAAATGACAGCATCATCTGCAAACAATCATGGGGGCTGCTCAGGTTATCACCTAGATCATATATATAGAACAGGAACAGCAGAGGGCCTATGACACTACCTTGCGGAACGCCAGATATCACTTCTGTTCTACTCGATGATTTACCGTCTATCACTACGAACTGTGACCTCTCCGAGAGGAAATCACGAATCCAGTCACACATCCACCGAGACGATACGCCATATGCACGCAATTTGATTAATAGTCGCTTGTGAGGAACGGTATCAAAAGCCTTCTTGAAATCTAGGAATACGGAATCGATCTGAGATCCCTTCTCAACAGCACTCATTACTTCATGGGAATAAAGTGACTGATCTATTGTGACCGACCCATTCTGCTCTTATTGCTTCTCCACTGACAACTCTACACTCCCTGCCATTTTTTATAACGGCAGATCCTCTTATCGTGATATCCAGTGGTGTATTCCACATTGTGTACTTTTGAGCAAATAGTGTAGAAGGACAAGGCCAGAGGTGGAGTCGTTCAGTGTTTGGTCCCACTACAGCCAACCGCAATTACGACATATTACAATTGTCACCATGTATTTCCACACCACGAGAGTCCAGGCATGTATGCCAAACACTCTTTCCTGGCACTGAAATCAATTAATCTACAACACTTCGGATCTGTAAATCTGCATACTTCGCCATTTTGTTGTCATCAACCTCATCTTAATGTACACCAATGCTAGTTGACAGAAATAGTATCATACGGTATATTATAGGAAATTTATGGCTGGTTCGAGGCAAAGAAAGGAAGATTAGGGTTTAACGCCCGGTCGACGACGACGTCACTGGAGCGCGGACTTAGATTGAGGAATGACGGGGAAGGAAATCGACCGTGCCCTTTGAAAGGAAACATCCCGGCATTCATCTTAAGCGATCATGGGAAATCTAAATCCGCGCACGGGAAATGGAACAGTCGCCTTTGCGAACCCGAGACCAATTTCTTACCACTGCGCTGGATCGAGGGGTAGGCACGACGCTGTATGTTATTTTGGATGAAAATTTGTCGACATAATATAGGAGTAACTTGACACATGCCCCAGTGAACTGTGTTAAGCTGGCTCTGAGCACTATGGGACTTAACATCTATGGTCATCAGTCCCCTAGAACTTAGAACTACTTAAACCTAACTAACCTAAGGACATCACACAACACCCAGCCATCACGAGGCAGAGAAAATCCCTGACCCCGCCGGGAATCGAACCCGGGAACCCGGGCGTGGGAAGCGAGAACGCTACCGCACGACCACGAGATGCGGGCTGTGTTAAGCCCTTGCTGTTAGTCACAGATGGACTCAATCGACTAACACAAATACGCCGGTGTAATAATTTGTGGGGATACGAAATGGAACGATCACATAGACTCAGTCGTGGTCCCTGGGAAAATGCTGTCGGCCTACAAAGAAAAAGTCTTAATACTTTATAAGTGGACTACAAGTCGGATTCTGCGCGGCATCAGTATAAGAGTGAATATGGGTGTATCCGAAACAAGGATGCACGAGATATAGAAAAAAAAAGCAGCTGTTGCGTTCAAAATGCAGCCAACATAAACTTAGTTATGATGACAATTAACAACTGTGTCACTCTATTTGAATACTTGTGAAATCGCAAAAAAACCTTTCGTCACACACAAAATAAATAAAATGATAAGGATGGCTGTAGGCGTTTCATTTTCTTACAATACTCAGAAGAATACCCAGCGAGGTGGTGCAGTGGTTAGCACACCAGACTCGCGTTCGGGAGGACGATGGTTCAAAACCGCGCCCGGCCATCCTGATTTATATTTTTCGTGATTTCCCTAAATCGCTTCATGTAAGTACCGGGATGGTTCCTGTGAAAGGACACGGCCGACTTCCTTCCCCATCCTTCCCTAATCTGATGGGACCGATGACCTCGCTGTTTGGTCCCCTCCGCCGAATCAGTCAACCAAGCTACCATAAAAAGTGAGTGATATTTGCAGCAATGTAATGTCATGAATCAGTAACTGCTATCATTTACATAGCTTGCTGGTTCTCAGCGTCGTCGAGTTTCTGCGTATGAGCCTGCAGGACAAAATGCTTCCTTCTGACTACGGAGAAATTCTCAATTTATTCACAAAAGTTGAAAGGAAGCGAAAGACAAATGGGTCAGAGAGTTGTAGAATGTGGAATAGCGATCCAAAAGGCATAGAAATTCGGGAAGACACAACAGAAGTAATCAAGTTTAGAAGAGACGTGTGAAGCCGAATGATGTACGGGACGAAAAAAATGGAATGAAATTTTTAAAATTATACAACTGAAACACTACGCTGATTAGGAGTAAAAGAAATAAATCTTTGAAAGGTAATCGAAACGACCAGGCTTCCGGCTTCAATCCCAGCCACAACTTAAATTTTGAATGCAAGTCATCAGCATTGGTGGCCGAACATTTACGGCATAAGAAGTCACCCTTGTTCCGCCAGTGGTCTTATCTCTGAGGGGAGAGTAAGTAGACACAATTTCAGGGCAACCTAATTGCCCGTGGGGTTTGAAACCGCCCCCAGAAGGCGAAAGATAATCAACGATCAACGGCATGAGGATGCAGAAGGCAATGGAAACAACTGCATTAAAGACATATTATGGGTATCCACAGGACATGTGCCCTGTAACTGAAAAAGTGTCATGATGATCTCTCCATTGGCAAAAGATTCCGGAATAGTCCCCCATTCGGATCTCCGGGAGGGGACTGCCAAGGGGGAGGTTACCATGAGAAAAAGATTGAATAATCAACGAAAGGATAACGTTCTACGAGTCGGGGCGTGGAATGTCAGAAGCTTGAACGTGGTAGGGAAACTAGAAAATCTGAAAAGGGAAATGCAAAGGCTCAATCTAGATATAGTAGGGGTCAGTGAAGTGAAGTGGAAGGAAGACAAGGATTTCTGGTCAGATGAGTATCGGGTAATATCAACAGCAGCAGAAAATGGTATAACAGGTGTAGGATTCGTTATGAAGAGGAAGGTAGGGCAGAGGGTGTGTTACTGTGAACAGTTCAGTGATGGGGTTGTTCTTATCAGCCACATCAGAAAATCGAAGGCAACAATAACGCCATCGTCACAAGCAGAAGATGAGGAGGTAGAGAAAGTATATGAGGAAATTACATGGATAATTCAGTACGTAAACAGAGATGATGACCTAATAGTCATGGGTCATTGAACCGTGGTAGTTGGGGAAGGAATTAAGAGAATGAGTTACGGAGGATATGGGCTTCATAGTATGAATGAGAGAGGAGGCAGAATGAGTGCTGCAATAAATTTCAGTTAGTAAAAACGAATACACTGTTCAAAAATCTCAAGAGGAGCAGACATACCTGGGAAGGGCCTAGAGACACAGAAGGGTTCCACCTGGATTACATGATGGTCAAATACAGATTCTGCAATCAGATATTAGACTGTAAGGCGTACCAACGAACATATGTAGACCCCGATCACAATTTAGTAATCATGAAGAGTAGAATGCAGTTTAAGAGAGTTGTCCAAAAGAATCATTGTGGGAAGAAATGGGATACTGAAGTACTGAGGAATGATGAGTTGCGTATCAAATTCATTAAGAATGTATATAATGCAATAATGAATACCACAGCAATTCAGTTGAAGAGGAATGGGCATCTCTAGAAAGGGTAATCATAGAAACTGTACATACGAACGTAGGTTCAAGGAAGGTAACAGCGAAGAAACCTTGGGTAACAGAAGAAATTCTTCAGCTGATCGACGAAAGAAGGAAAAACAAAAATGTTCAGGGAGAGACAGGAATATAGCAATACAGGGCTTTCGGAAATTCCAGTTACAAACTTCTAGACTTGTAGAGAGGAGTGAGTGCAAAATATTTTGTTTGACTCATCCACGTCTGTTTGAGGAACTGAATTAAGCTGACGCAATGCAATTATCAGGTAAAAACTGGAGTTACAAACTTCTAGACTTGTAGAGAGGAGTGAGTGCATAATATTTTGTTTGACTCATCCACGTCTGTTTGAGGAACTGAATTAAGCTGACGCAATGCAATTATCAGGTAACAACTGGAAAGGAAACATAACGAAACATTAATTTATCACTAAAGCACATTGGTTGTATTAATTAAACATTACATGTTTACCCATTATTCAAAGTACGTGCAGAGCAGTACTGATGCATTACAAGCACGGCTCGATGTGGCGACCACCAACGCTGTTACCGACATTGTACCTACAAAGCATGTTCTGGTACGCACTCTCCATACCACCTGACGTCTTTAAATTTCTAGTACATGGCAGGAACCCGTGCCAGCAGATCTTCCTCTGTCTCTACTTAAACTCTGCATACATTAAGTGACATCAGGTAACCGTCTGACGTAGTACAAGTTGTCCTGTCTACCCTATTGCATACCAGGACAAGAAACTCTGAGACTTTTCTCTTTTCCCCAGGAGACGTGGACGCGTTGCATATCTGAAATGAAACCGTCGCGGAACGGAAACGGTACGTTCCTGTTCAGAATATTAGGTATTCACTCCCCTCTGCAAGTTATGCCCGCACATCCACCGTTGTCGCGACTGCATCGATATCGCTTCGCCGTCCCCCTCCCCCTCCCGGCAGCGAAGCTGATCTCAAAAGTCTGTGTATATATTGTCCCGGCTAGTTAAGAACCATTCCCTACCGTGTGGGTCGGGCATAAAACACCTCTGACTCATGTTGTGAATCTAGTCGTGTGAACTAGCACTTGAAAATTGATCGCGTTTTTCCAGAGATATTTCAAACACTTTCAACCATGACGGATCCAAAGATAGTTTTTTTTTATTACTCTGAAGTAAGATGTCGGTTGTGTTCCAGTCTATTTTTACTAATTTGTTTCCCCTGAGTAATTTGATTTAGTTACTTTAGCAGTCAGTATGCATTCGTTGAATACTATTAAATTTGTTTGTAAGAAGGTTTATCAGCTTCCTTCAATAACCCTTGAATGTTCACAGATATTATTGTCTATGTACTAGCTGATTACGGAATTTAGTAAACACTGGGAATGTCTCGTATATTTCTGTTTTATTGACACAATTAAGTTCTTGAATTAATGAGAGATGACACCTGGGGGTCAACGAAAGGAGAGTTGATCCTAGTGTGTATTGTTTCGGTATGATAACAGTCAGTCAGTACTACATTCATCGTGTACCTGTCACCAAAGATGTGCTTTCCCATGAAACTGCCCTTTGCCATTAATGTTCGATAAATTATAAATATGTCTCTGGGCCTTACAATGTCTGAGCTTCTCAATTCTCAAGACACGATATTAATTATGGGTTCGAATCCTTTCAGTGTCTGTTCAGCACAAGTTTAGTCTTTTGTGGGTCACTATTTTTCACTTCTCGTTTATTAGCGGAATTACCTTGACAACGAGCGGCAAAAATACTAGTGTGATAAGGTCCAAACTATTTTCGGTCCCAATACTCTTTAATAGTTCGCATATAGCGAATAAAGTTCTAATTCAACATAAAAGTTTCCGTATTGTCAATAAATCTCTTCACAATCGTAAGTATACGATCGTAGCGTTTCGTTTAACACGTTCAATCACCATTCACTTGAATATCAATGTTCCTACACCCAATCACCTCTAATTGACTCCGTGTCTGAATTTATCCCAAAATACTAAACTCTCCACCACTCCAACGTCTAATCCAGTCCTAAGAAAGCAATTTAATTAGGCTTCTAATCCCAAAATTCCGACTACCACGGAAGAACTGCGAACGCACTCGCCACCGCTGAAAACAAAAACTCAAGAGACCTAACAATGCTGCGCATTGGTTTATATATTACATTCAAAACAAAACGCAGCTCTGGATTCCCTTTGTACTACTTTGCGTTATTCTATTTCGAATATCTACTCTTTGTAAAATGTTAACTAACTGTTACTTCGAAATACTACTACCGTTTTTTGGCTCTAGGGTCTTTTAGTATTACAGAATTTAATCTAATACTCGTTTCTGTATAACCACTCTCTAAAGAGCGGTTAGAAAGTCCTAGACGTTTGTACTTGGAATTTCCGAACACCCCGTATACGTCACTTAGGAGTGAAATAAATTGGGGGTGTAGGATACGAAATCGACGTGGCTGCAGGAAAAATAGCGAGAAACCGAAAAAGAAATGCTCGTCGAAAGACAAACTGCTAACACGAAAGTCAAAACAATCTGCGTTAAAATATAAAGCAAATGCGGCATCACTGAGTGCAATGGAAATTCTTATCGGAATCGACAGCAAACCAATACCGACAATGATAGTTCAAGTATGCATGCCGGCGTCGGAAGCTGAAGACGAAGAGATTGAGAGAGTGTATGAGGATATTGAAAGGATAATACAGTATGTAAATGGATATGAAAATCTAAAAGTCATGGGAGGCTGGAATGCAGTTGTAGGGGAAGAGTAGAAGAAAAGGTAACTTGAGAATATGGGCTTGGAAAAAGGAATGAGAGAGGAGAAAGACTAACTGAGTTCTGTAACAAGTTTCAGCTAGTTACGGCGAATACTCTGTTCAAGAATCACAAGAGGGAGAGGTATACTTGGAAAAGGTTGGGTGATAAGCGAATATTTCAGTTAGATTACATCATGGTGAGATGGAGATTCCGAAATCAGATAGTGGATTGTCAGGCGTACCCCTGAGCAGACATAGACTCAGATCACAATATATTAGTGATGAAGAGTAGGCTGAAGTTTAAGACATTAGTCAGGAAGAATCAATACGCAAAGAAGTGGGATACGGAAGTACTAAGGAATGACGAGATACGGTTGAAGTTCTCTAAGGCTACAGATACAGCAACAAGGAATAGCTCAGTAGGCAGTACAGTTGAAGGGGAACGGACATCTCTAAAAAGAGCATCACAGAAGTTGGGAAGGAAAACATAGGTACAAACAATGTAACTGCGAAGAAACGATGGGTAACAAGAAATACTTCAATTGATCGATGAAAGGAGGAAGTACGATAATGTTCCGGGAAGCTCAGGAATAGAGAAATACAAGTGGCTGAGGAATGAAATAAATTGGAAGTCCAGGGAAGCTAAGACGAAATGGCTGCAGGAAAAATGTGAAGACAACGAAAAATAAATGATTGTCAGAAGGTCAGACTCAGCATACAGGAAAGTCAAAACAATCTTCGGTAACATTAAAAGCAAGGGTGATAACATAAAGAGTGGAACGGGAATTCCACTGTTAAATGCAGAGGAGAGAGCGGATAGGTGGAAAGAATACACTGAAAGCCTTTATGAGGGGGAAGACATGGCTGATGTGATAGAAGAACAAACAGGAATCGATTTAGAAGAGGTAGGGGATCC
The DNA here is from genome assembly GCF_021461385.2 of Schistocerca piceifrons. Lineage (NCBI taxonomy): Eukaryota > Metazoa > Arthropoda > Insecta > Orthoptera > Acrididae > Schistocerca > Schistocerca piceifrons. The sequence continues at coordinate 215,358,633 of NC_060139.1, read as the reverse complement.
AGTACTAGAATCAGAATTTAACAGAGCTTTGGAGCAGTAGGGATAGATAACATTCGATCAGAATTTCTAAAGTCATTGGGGGAAGACGGCAAGAGCTGACAAGTGCGAGAATTATCGCACAATCAGCTTAATAGCTCATGTATCCAAGTTGCTTACAAGAATAATATACAGAAGCATGGGAAAGAGAATTAACGATGTGCTAGATAACGATCAGTTTGGCTTTAGGAAAGATAAAGGCACGAGAGAAGCAATTCTGACGTTGCGGTTAATAATGGAAGCAAGACTAAAGAAAAATCAAGAGACATTCATAGGATTTGTCGATCTGGAAAAAGCGTTCGACTGTGTAAAATGGTGCAACGTGTTTGAAATTCTGAGAAAAATTGAGTAAACTATAGCGAAAGATGCGTAACATGCAATATGTACAAGAACTTGGAGGGAACAATAAGAATGGAAGACCAAGAACGAAGTGCTTGTACTAAAAAGGGTGTAGCCGGCCGCGGGGGCCGAGCGGTTCTAGGCATTTCAGCCCGGAACCGCGCGACCGCTACGGTCGCAGGTTCGAATCCTGCCTCGGGCATGGATGTGTGTGATGTCCTTAGGTTAGTTAGGTTTAAGTAGTTCTAAGTTCTAGGGGACTGATGACCTCAGATGTTAAGTCCCATAGTGCTCACAGCCGTTTTGAAAAAGGGTGTAAAACAGGAATGCAGTCTTTCACCCCTGCTGTTTATCGAAGAAGCAATGATGGAAATAAAAGAAAGACTCAAGAGTGGGATTTAAATGTAAGAAGAAAGGATATCAATGATAAGATTCGCTGACGGCATCGCAATCCTCAGTGAAAACCAAGAGGAATTACAGACCTACTGAATGGAATGAACAGTCTAATGAGTACAGAATATAAATTGAGAGTCAACTGAAAAAAGACGAAATAAGTGAGTTGGAGCAGAAATGAGACTAGCGATTAATTTCATGTCAGAATTGTTGAATACAAAGTAGACGAAGTTAAGGAATGCTGCTCCCTTGGAAGCAAACATAACTTAATGTGAACAGAGCGAGGAGGTCATAAAAATCAGACTAGGACAGACAAATAAGGCATTCTTGGTCAAGAGAAGTCCACTGATATCAAATATAGACCTTAATTTCGAGAAAAATTGAATTACATGAATGTTTGGTGTCTATTCTTTTGGACATATGCGAAAGAAAAGACACTACACATTCATGCACAGTTGCATCCGACCTCCTGCCGGAATGTTAAGAGTAGCGAGAATGGAGGACGTGGACAGGGAATGCGGATATGAGGCGCTGGAGGGTAGTGTGGGTCCGGCGCGAGGCGCGCTGAGATAGTTCGCACATTTATAACAAACATTCTGTCCCGGTGGCCTTTGGCTGGGGTGAGGCGCGCACGCCTTGTTTGCGTCACGCCTGTTGCGCTGCTTGCGAGAGAGTGCCTGGTTTGTTTACTTCCGCAGAGTCCGACTTCATCGACCATCATGGTGTTTTCTTACGCCAAGCCAGATCACGAACGACCGAAGGCGTACGAAGTTGAACGTTTTACACGGGATGAAATGCGTCTCCCGCCATAAGATGTTCTCGGAATACATTTTTCGATCCTCAATACTACTGTGGACATAAAGCTGGCGAATGACGAGCTGTGCGCCGACGTTGTGCGGCACCAGGCTAACGGTCTCACGTTTCGATACTCTGACGGACATATAGGGACTGTCGTGGTGGTTGATCACGCTGGTTCTGGCCTCAGAACGTTGCGGGTTTTCGAACTCCTGTTTGAAGTACTGTCGGACGCTGTGGTGGCCGCTTTTAAACCTTACGGCAGCGTCGTCAGTCACGTGGCTGAAACGTGGAAAACGTTCGAAACATACCGTGTCCTCACATACCGCGTCCTCAATGGTGTCCGTCAGATAAAATTGAACTACGGAAACACGTGCCTTCCTACTTGCTTATTGCCGGCTGCAGGGGTGTCGTCATGTACGATGGCCAGCCGCGCACCTGTTCAGGTTGCGGCCAGGAAGGCCATGTCTCCTAACAGGCCGATCGGAAACGTCGCTCCTCGTGCGGCGCCCACTGTATTACCTCTGTCTTACGTGTCTGCGGCCGTGCTGCCTGCTACGCCCCTCTGAATCAGTCGGTGGCGGTGTCGGCTCCTCTCGAGGACGCGATGGACGTTTCGCCTGTCTCTCCCACATCCCTTCCGGTGGCAATACAAATGAACGATGACCGAGACCAGGCACAAGCTGTCTGTCCCGATCCCATGATTGCCGATCATGGAGCAGTACCTATCTCCGACTTTCGGCCATCTGGCCACATGTCGGACGATAGCCGCCCACCATCCGTCACGGAACAGCATGTTAGGAAGCAACGGTCGCCGAGAAAACGGAAGAAACAGCGCCGTACCCCTTCTGGTGACTGCGCCCATCGGATGTCTGCACGAGATGACGACCCTGCTACTGATGGTGCGCTGTCCTCTGACGCCCTGACACCTCAATACACGACGTCCTTTCCCGCCTTCAACTCCAGTCAGGGTCCATCTTCGGATACTGACCTTCCCTCTCCTGCGTCTGATGCGGTTGCCTCCCTTTCTGTGTCTGATGCTACTTGTGGGCGCACCTCTGACAGTGTTCCACTGAACCGGCCCGGTGACACGTCTGTCCCCTGAGCTGACGATGTCGAATCTGTGGCTGGACATTCTGGAGGTGTACAGAAGGGATGAAGGGTATCAGATGGATGCCATATTCCTTGACTTCCGGAAAGCGTTTGACTCGTGCCCCACTGCAGGTACGAGCATATGGGACTGGTTACCAAATATGTGAGTGGCTCGAAGACTTCTTAAGTGATAGAACCCAGTACGTTGTCCTCGATGGTGAGTGTTCATCGGAGGTGAGGGTATCATCTGGAGTGCCCCAGGGAAGTGTGGTAGGTCCGCTGTTGTTTTCTATCTACATAAATGATTTTTTGGATAGGGTGGATAGCAATGTACGGCTGGTGTAGGGGAAGGTGTCGTCGTTGAGTGACTGTAGGAGGATACAAGATGACTTGGACAGGATTTGTGATTGGTGTAAAGAATGACAGCTAACTCGAAATATAGATAAATGTAAATTATTGCAGATGAGTAGGAAAAAGAATCCCGTAATGTTTGAATACTCCATTAGTACTGTAGAGCTTGACACAGTCACGTCGATTAAATATTTGGGCGTAACGTTGCAGAGCAATATGAAGTGGGACAAGCATGTAATGGCAGTTGTGGGGAAGGCGGATAGTCGTCTTCGGTTCATTGATAGAATTTTGGGAAGATGTGGTTCATCTGTGAAGAAGACCGCTTATAAAACACAAATACGACCTATTCTTGAGTACTGCTCGAGAGTTTGGGATCCCTATCAGGTCGGATTGAGGGAGGACATAGAAGAAGTTCAGAGGCGGGTTGCTAGATTTGATACTGGTAGGTTTGATCATCACGCGAGTGTTACGGAAATGCTTCAGGAACTCGGGCGGGAGTCTCTGGAGGAAAGGAGGCGTTCTTTTCGTGAATCGCTACTGAGGAAATTTAGAGAACCAGCATTTGAGGCCAACTGCAGTACAATTTTGCTGCCGCCAACTTATATTTCGCCGAAAGACCACAAAGATAAGATAAGAGAGATTAGGGCTCGTACAGAGGCATATAGGCAATCATTTTTCCCTCGTTCTGTTTTGGAGTGGAACAGGGAGAGAAGATGCTAGTTGTGGTACGAGGTACCCTCCGCCATGCACCATATGGTGGATTGTGGAGTATGTATGTAGATTTAGATGTAGATGAACGGTGGACCCCGATTGGTGGGATCTGCTCCATCCCCGTCACAGTGACGTGCCATTCCGTGCGGGCCTAACAGGGAGTTCTCTGTGCTGCCCCTTGTTTGAATCGCCTGTCCTCCTGGCTATGGCAGCTTTCTAGATTTATCTCAATTATCGCATAGCCGCGGTCAATGTCAACACTGTTCGCGTACGCCACAAACTGGCTTTACTCCATGACATGCTGTATGCCGCGGGCGTTGACGTAGCTCTCCTTCAAGAAGAGCATGTTGCAACTTTCTGTGCTCCCCATGATTTTACAGCACACGTCTCTAATGCTTCCCCTCCTGGTAGTGGGGTGGCGATCCTCTTACGTGACGGTATCGTCGCTGATGCAGTTGCCTATCTCCCTGATGCCAGAGGTATGGCTTTCACGTTTAGAGGCGTCAGGATCGCCAATGTCTATGCACCATCTGGTCCGGGTCGCCGCCGTGAGCGTTCCACCTTCTTCTCAAGAGACAGTCGCGTCTCTCTTCCTGGGTCGGCTGGATGCATTGATCGTGGGAGGCGATTTCAACTACACTTAGGTACCCAAAGACCAGCTACCACGTCACTCTCCGTGCGCGACGCTAGGAACAATTCTCCAGTGCCTCGGCATGGGAGCACTCAAATAACTTCCGGGAATTCAGCCAGGTAACACTTTCAGCGACCGCCGATATTTCGGCGGGAGAACACCCCGCCATTTTCAAGGCAAACTGCAACGGACAGGCGGCGTACATGCAAATTTAAAACCTCGGTTCTCGGACTGAAGCAGGAAAGATAACACACACACTGAACACTAGTGCCACCAAAGATGACCAAAGTCAGAGCTATCGATAGTGAGACTGTGAATTCGCAGGTGAGGTAGCATTGACTCTGTCCCTCTGTTTTTTGACAAGGGAGAGAGCCGGATTCCAAACAGAGTTTAAACAGAAACCTCCATCCCCGTTAACGAGGTTGCTCGCTAATTTAATCTCAACTGCCTCCCTAATAACAGCCCGCATCTCGTGGTCGTGCGGTAGCGTTCTCGCTTCCCACGCCCGGGTTCCCGGGTTCGATTCCCGGCGGGGTCAGGGATTTTCTCTGCCTCGTGATGGCTGGGTGTTGTGTGCTGTCCTTAGGTTAGTTAGGTTTAAGTAGTTCTACGTTCTAGGGGACTGATGACCATAGATGTTAAGTCCCATAGTGCTCAGAGAGCCTTAATAACACTGTCCCAATAGCTGGACGTGCATGCCAATATCTCGGTGTTATTATATAACATGAGGTGACCAGTATCCAAGCAATGTTCGGCTATAGCAGATCTACTTGGCTGCTGTAATCGTGTGTGCCGTTTATGCTCAGTACATCGGTCCTCCACGGTCCTGATAGTTTGACCAATATATGCCATGTCGCAGCTACAAGGAATACGATATACACCCATCTTACGCAGTCCAAGATCATCCTTAACGGAACTCAAAAGTGCTCTAATTTTAGATGGAGGTCGGAAAAAACATTTCACATCGCATTTCCGTGAAATACGACCGATCTTGTTGGACGTGTTTCCTACGTAAGGCAAAAAGGCAGTAGACTTAGGTGTTGACTCAGAATTACCATCAATCACCCAATGTACAGTTGGTCGATAGCGCAACGCACGTTCAATCTGTCTATCACTACAACCATTTTGACGAAATGTAACTTCAAGATGGGACAGCTCAGCTGGCAAAGTCTCAGCGTCAGAAACGACATGTGCCCTGTGTACCAAGGTACGAAGTACCCCTTCACACTGAGCCGGATGGTGACAACTATTAGCCTGTACTAGTCGGCGTGAGTACGTTTCTTGTAGACTGCGTATCGCAATGATCCATCATCCTTCCTCCTAACAAACACTTCAAGAAAGGGAAGGCAACCATCCTCTTCCACCTCCATCGTAAAACGAATGATAGGGTGGATCGAGTTCAGATGTTCTAGAAAGGCATTCAAATTCTCCCTATCATGAGGCCAAACAACAAAGGTATCGTCAACACGTCTAAAGAAACAGGCGGGTTTCAAAGGTGCCGACTACAATGCACGCTCCTCGAGGTCTTCCATAAACAGATTTGCGATCACAGGAGACAACGGACTACCCATCGCAAATCCATCTGTCTGCTCGTAATACTGGTCATTAAATAAAAAGTAAGAGACGTCAACACATGTCGAAAGAGATTAGTTAATTCAGGACCAAACCTGGCCTCAATTAACCGCGACGTAGGAAACACGTCCGACAAGATAGGTCGTATTTTACGGAAATACGATGTGAAATGTGTTTTCCGACCTCCATCTAAAATTAGAGCACTTTTGAGTTCCGGTAAAGATGATCTTGGACTGCGTAAGATGCGTGTATATCGTATTCCTTGTAGCTGCGACGTGGCATATATTGGTCAAACTAACAGGACCATGGAGGACCGATGTACTGAGCATAAACGGCACACACGATTACACCAGCCAAGTAGATCTGCTATTGCCGAACATTGCTTGGATACTGGTCACCCCATGTTATATAATAACACCGAGATATTGGCATGCACGTCCAGCTATTGGGACAGTGTTATTAGGGAGGCAGTTGAGATTAAATTAGCGAGCAACCTCGTTAACGGGGATGGAGGTTTCTGTTTAAACTCTGTTTGGAATCCGGCTCTCTCCCTTGTCAAAAAACAGAGGGACAGAGTCAATGCTACCTCACCTGCGAATTCACAGTCTCACTATCGATAGCTCTGACTTTGGTCATCTTTGGTGGCACTAGTGTTCAGTGTGTGTGTTATCTTTCCTGCTTCAGTCCGAGAACCGAGGTTTTAAATTTGCATGTACGTCGCCTGTCCGTTGCAGTTTGCCTTGAAAATGGCGGGATGTTCTCCCGCCGAAATATCGGCGGTCGCTGAAAGTGTTACCTGGCTGAATTCCCGAAAGTTATTTGAAAGTTGTATACGCCAGGAGAATCTCAGGTCTCTCATGGGAGCATGTTCATGGCGATCGTCCAGGGTATACGCATTTCACTAGCCATTCTTCTAGCCGACTCGATCAACGTTTACATCTCCAGCGATATTTTCAGTGGGGTGCAGCCTGCTGAAGTCTGGCGTTCTCTGACCATGTTGCATACATCTGCACCATCAATCTCTGCCGCCAAAGGGTGTGGCGCGGCCGTCGACTAAGGAAACTGAACACGACCTACCTTACTTCACCCAACTGTCGGCAGCTCATCGACACCACGTGGGCAGCTTGTCGTCGACGCCGTCGTACCTATCAGTGTGCCCTGACGTGGTGAGTGCTCTCTGCAAAGCCTACTCTCGGCAAGGCGTTGATCGGTTACGTAAGGGAGGTTGCGGAGTGGCGGCGACGGACTCAGGAATTCTGTTTCACCATTCTCCGGGAATGTACTTTGATGCCAGAGCGCCAGAGCGCCAGGCGACGGCGAGTCGCGCCAAGGCACAGCTCACGTCCCTCTCTCGCTGCCACCTTGAGGGAGCCACGGTCAGGGCGCGCACACACGACGGGTTAGTGCTAGAACGCCCATCTACGAGGGTTGGAACTTTAATAGTGGCAACTATTTATTTACAGCTCGTACAAAATAGGCACGTGTTTCAAAGTTGTACTGTCCTTCATAGTAGTCCCCAGCATTGTGTATAACCTGTTGCCAGCGATGTGTTTGACTGGTGGGGCTGCTAAGTGCTATACCACCTACTGCACTCCCCTGCTTAAGCCCTCGGGAGTTCAGCTCCATTTATAAACTGAAGGAAATACTTCACGGCATTCGCTTCAAAACTTCTACAAATTCGCCGGGCAATAGACCGCGCCGCTCGAACTGTCAACACAACTGGCACTGCTAAGAGTATCCTACGACTTCCACAACGCTGGCAACGGGTTATACACAATGATGGTGACTACTATGAAGGTCAGTAAAACTTTGAACCACGTACCTATTTTGTACGAGCTGTAAATATGCGGTTCTAGGCGCTACAGTCTGGAACCGAGCGACCGCTACGGTCGCAGGTACGAATCCTGCCTCAGGCATGGATGTGTGTGATGTCCTTAGGTTAGTTAGGTTTAATTAGTTCTAAGTTCTAGGCGACTGATGACCTCAGAAGTTAAGTCGCATAGTGCTCAGAGCGATTTGAACCAATTTTTTTTTGTAAATAAATAATTGCCACTATTAAAGTTGCAACCCTCGTCTGTATAATGTCATAGCAGAACGACGCCACCGTCGGAAGAATTTGATTTATGTTCTCACGACTGATGACGACCAGCGTTTTGATACCCAACGGGATATCGGGTCTTCCCTCCATGCACGTTATGTTACGCCGTACTCTTAACAACGTCACCTCCCTGCCAACATTACGGCGGTCTCCAGACTTTCCTTTGGCTCGGATCCCGTGGATGTGACGATGAATATGGTTGCTAATGCCACGGAGGATGAAATCCATGACGCTATCCAGGCGGGTTCTACGAAAAGGTTCCCTGGTCCTGACGGCATCCCATTGGAGTTTTATCGGACATTTCTTCCTCTTCTGGCGACAGCGTGGACGAAAATTTGTCAGGTCCTTATGTCACCTTTCGTGCCGAATCCAGACGGTTTTCTCGATGGTTTCCTCATTCCCATACACAAGCCTCGGGTAACTCACGGATACGCGATTACCGCCCCTTGACGTTACTCAACAGCGATACAAAAATCTTCACCCGGCTGTTGCCTGTACGGCTTAAACGGACAGCTCGGTACGTGATTTCCCCCGATCAGACTTTTTTTTTTTTTTTGGGGGGGGGGGGGGGTACCAATAACATCCGCACTGCCCTCTGTCGCTATCGGGACATAACTCGCTCTTGCTCACGCCGTCGTATAGCTGGACATTTGGCAGCTCTTGACTTCAGCCATGCGTTCGATCGAGTCGATCAGGACTTTCTGGAAGGGATGCTCCGCAATATGGGCAACCCTGATACTACCGTCACCGTCGTAATGCGTCTCCTTCGTGGAGCTACGCCTCGTGTACCCTACAATGGCCGTCTGACTCCTCCAATCTCGAACCGTCGCTCGGTGTGTCAAGGCTGCCCGCTCTCTGCACTGTTGTATGCATTCGCCATGGAACCATTGCTATGCGTCCTCCGTTAACGCCTCTTTGGGATGTCTCTCAGCGGCCATGTCTTCCGGTGCACCGCCTATGCAGACGATCTCGTTATCGTTCTTCGTAACAGTGCTGAGGTCAGGGCGGCACCACCTACGGCGAGGCTTCTGGTAGCTGCCTTAACGTCCGCAAGTCGAGCGCCATGGCTATAGGTGCGGGACTTCCTGCGGACACTGCTGCTCCTTTGCGTGTAGCTGATACTCTCCAATGCTTAGGACTCGATTTCGCAAGTAATCTGCGGCGGACAATTGCCCTCAACTGCCGACATCTACTTTCCTAACTACGAGCTGGGCTCTTAGAACACGAGCACTCGATCTTCTGCAACGCACACAATATGTAAATCTATATTGGCTTCAAGTATCCCCCACGTGGCTCATACACTTCCTGTTCCTCCATCCATGGCTCGCGGCATGCTAGCGGCATTGGGTTCGTTTGTTTGTCACGGCTTGCTGTTCAAGATAGGGTACGAAATACTCACCCTCCCGCCATGCAGGGGTGGTTTAGGTCTCTATCATGTGCCTGACATAATGGTAGCCCTTTTCATTGGCTCTCGCATGACTTTGTGGCGCCGTAGTCCTACGTGCCTTACCAGCCTAATGCTGAGGCCCTTGCACCACACTCTCTCTCAGCACCTATCCAACCTTCGGAATTACCGCCGCCCTTCTTTTACTTCCAATACTTTTTCGTTGAACTGAGCTACGTCCGTGCTGTGATACTGCCGGCGCAATTGACATCCGCGAAGGGGATCTATGATTTCCTTCAGCAGCACAGGTCACCGAATGTGGTTGAGGGGAAGCTTCCCCACGTCGACTGGCGTGCCGTTTGGCGATCGGTGTGCGCTCCTTATCTTGACACTGACGTCCAGTCTGTATGGTAACTTACTGTCAATGGGAAGCAAGTATGCCGGTCATGCCTTCACAGGACTCACTTCGCAGACACTCCGCTGTGTGTCGACTGTGATGTTATGGACACAGACGAGCACCGCCTGGTGTGCAGTTCGGCGAGGGAGGTTCTTGCTGCAACGCGTGTTGTCCCTAACTACCCGTACGACTCCTCATCAGATACCTACTCAACTGCTCCTCTTTCCGACGCGGGATACTTCCCGCAAGCGAAGACGAACTCTGTGAGGTGGTTTTGTGGGCACGCAGCACACTACCTGGCAGTTCCTTAATGAACGCCATTGTGTACTTTTCCGCAAGCCAAAATACGGACAATTTTTCTCCAATTTCCGCTGCAGTGTCTTTTTTAACCCACACCAGAGCTGGGATGTTCCTGTCATGAAGAGTTGATCCCCGCCTCTTCCACACTTAGAACCGATATATTAACTAGTTATCGGAATGTTATTCTCGGGGAAGCTGTACGTTGACAGTATGAATCAGTCTGATATCACCGCGCGGGATTAGCCGAGCGGTCTTAGGTGCTGCAGTCATGGACTATGCGGCTGGTCCCGGCGGAGGTTCGAGTCCTCCCTCGGGCGTGTGTGTGTGTGTTCGTCATTAGGATAATTTAGTTTAAGTAGTGTGTAAGATTATGGACTGATGACCTTAGCAGTTAAGTTCCATAAGATTTAACACACATTTGAACATTTAGTCTGACGTCTTGCTGCGCTCTCCTCCTCGCGTAACGTATTCTCATCAGTATTAATGATAAAAATAAATAAATAAATAAAAATAAAAAAGAACGAAAAGAAAAACAAATGAATAAACGATTTTCATCGTATCTCTACTCTACGTTCCCTACGCTTTCCGAGTGGTTCTAGGCGCTTCAGTCCGGAACCGCGCTGCTGCTACGGTAGCAGGTTCGAATCCTGCCCGGGGCATGGATGTGTGTGATGTCCTTAGGTTAGTTAGGTTTAAATAATTCTAAGTCTAGGGGAACGGGACGTGGCGGTCAGGTCTCGGGTTGCGATCCCTGTCCACTTTGCCCTGACCACTCCCTTTGGGCGCCGGGAAGGTCACTTAAAAAAAAAAAGTGGTTAAAGGAACTGCATAGTGAGCAGGAGATCGCGGGTTCGAATCCCGGTGTGGTACACATTTTCACTTCTCGCCGCTGATTCCACGTCGAGTCTCGATGAAGCTGACATCAATAATACTTTCCCCCCTTCTCTCTCCCCTCACCTTCAAATACATCACCCACCTTCCGCCATGTTTCACTCTCAGGTCGTAAACTCGGCCAGTAGTTGGAAACCATGAACCAAGACTCATCCGACCAAATGACTTTCTTCTCTCGCTTCATAGTTCAGGTAATATGGCCTTTGGGACAACGTTTTCCTCTTACAAGTGGTCCTGGAATTCCAGCTCGCCCTGCAGTTTCAAGCTTATGAGATTCCCTTTGTGTTGTTTTGGTGCTGAATGCAACATTGAGTTCTGGAATGGCTTCTGTAACTGTCGTCCACTCATTTTGCGTCACAATCCTCTTCAATGGCCGTTTGTCACGATCACTCAACACACATTTTCACCCGCTTTGCGATTTAGTGGATGAAGTTTTTCCGCTTTCCCTGTGTGCAGTATAAATTTGTGATAAGTTGCCTCTTGAAACACAAAACTCTTTTGCTACCTTGGTTAACCTGGTTACCACCAACAATTTGCCCACGTTTGAAGTCACTTAGCTCCAAAGTAATGTACTCACATCTACATCTACATCTACATTTATACTCTGCAAGCCACCGAACGGTGTGTGGCGGAGGGCACTTTGCCTGCCACTGTCATTACCTCCCTTTCCTGTTCCAGTCGCGTATGGTTCGCGGGAAGAACGACTGTCGGAAAGCCTCCGTGCGCGCTCGAATTTCTCTAATTTTACATTCGTGATCTCTTCGGGAGGTATAAGTAAGAGGAAGCAATATATTCGATACCTCATCCAGAAACGCACCCTCTCGAAACCGGGACGGCAAGCTAGACCGCGATGCAGAGCGCCTCTCTTGCAGAGTCTGCCACTTGAGTTTGCTAAACATCTCCGTAACGCTATCACGCTTACCAAATAGCCCTGTAACGAAACGCGCCGCTCTTCTGTGGATCTTCTCTACCTCCTCTGTCAACCCGACCTGGTACGGATCCCACACTGATGAGCAATACTCAAGTATAGGTCGAACGAGTGTTTTGTAAGCCACCTCCTTTGTTGATGGGCTACATTTTCTAAGGACTCTCCCAATGAATCTCAACCTGGCACCCGCCTTACCAACAACTACTTTTATATGATCATTCCACTTCAAATCGTTCCGTAAGCATACTCCCAGATATTTTACAGAAGTAACTGCTACCAGTGCTTGTTCCGCTATCATATAATCATACAATAAAGGATCCTTCTTTCTATTTATTCGCAATTCATTACATTTGTCTATGTTAAGGGTCAGTTGCCACTCCCTGCACCAAGTGCCTATCCGCTGCAGATCTTCCTGCATTTCGCTGCAATTTTCTAATGCTGCAACTTCTCTGTATACTACAGCATCATCCGCGAAAAGCCGCATGGAACTTCCGACACTATCTACTAGGTCTGAACAGAATACTGTCCTAACCATGTCTGACTCTTGAAAAATATTGTGGATGTTGCAAAGGTGTGATTCTTGGTGAAATAGCGTAACCTGCAGGGTTGGCTTACATTTTCTTTTATGTCCAAGCATCCATTTCTCGCAGTGTTTCCATATTTTTGTCCAACATCTGAATTGTTTGCCCAGTGTAGGATCTTACCTCGAAACAGAAATGCTCTTGTTTGCAGCAAGACAAGTATCCACACAGACATGCGTCGACGTCCGGAGCCACACGGACTGTTTGAACAGCGACGATTGCTGTGGCTGCTGTTGGGGCGACAGCTAAAAGTGCCGCATCGACAGTGGTGTGCCGCCGGCCGAGGTGGCCGAGCGGTTCTAGCCGCTACAGTCTGGAACCGCGCGCCCGCCACGGTCGCAGGTTCCAATCCTGCTTCGGGCATGGATGTGTGTTACGTGCTTAGGTTAGTTAGGTCTAAGTAGTTCTACGTTCTAGGGGACTGATGACCTTAGAAGTTAAGTCCCATAGTGCTCAGAGCCATTTGAGTGGTGTGCCCAACCACCTTACTGGACGAAATGACGTCTTTCCAGAAGGGTTCCAGTTCTGCGTACAGCATCACGGTGGACGTGTCCATGTGTGGGGTCTCCGAGGAGTACGAACGTTGCCAGATTGCAGTTGTCATTCTCCTGCAGGGCCAGCACCAGATTTGGTGGCCTGTCATCCCCTTGGGTACGCTACGTAACTGGCACCTAACGGAGCAGTCGTGCTGCTGTTTTCCCTGTGTCTGCTTGTTTACTCGCTTCCTCATCTCTCTTTTCTATCGGGTTTGCTTGAGATTTGTTAGTTTTCAAGTTACTGTCGAAGGCAGAATGCGGAATTAAACTTTGTTTACGGACGGACAGTACCAAAGGCATCTGACAGTACTCCGCAGTACATGATTGACACATGCGCGTGGGCTCTGTACAGTCACGTTATAGTCATAATGTGTTATTACTACTGTGTATTCTTAGCGTCTGCTGAAATGGATAGTCATCGCACAAATATACATTATCGGACAGTCTCTTCACATGGAAATGTGTTAATAAGTAACGTAGTTCAGGCCTACCCAGAACAAAAAAGGAAAGGTTTGCTTCGTTTTAAAAAATGTAAAAATACGACATCTCTAATTGGAAAGGAGAACATTGTAGCATGGCGTGCACATTTCATTACAACAATGAGAGAAAACGAGAATGATGCGAAGAAACCTACAACTTTGATCTGAACCTCAACTCGAGATATTAAATCGTAAAACAACAATTTCATCTTGCTTTCGTACTCTTTTCTCCAGAAGAATGTATTAATATTATATTACACATTGCTTCAGTTATTAGACAGTAACACAAGTTTCATTTTGTTTTCTTCATTTCTACGTTTTCCTCTGGAACATAATAAAACCGAAAGTACAGTTGTCTCCTACACGTATAGCTGCATTGTTCGACCTAAAAGAAGTTCTATTTTCCCGTCGTTCATTTCGACTGTTTTCCTGCAGATATGAGTTAACAGAATGTATGTTTGATTTATTTTCACTTATAGAAAGTGCAGTTCAGAAACTGTGTTAACATTTTGACTATGCGCAGTTATATCGCTCGTGCGTCACTCGAAACAGCCAATAGCAGAAAACGTCAACAGTTCACAGTGCTCTCCGCTAAAACGTCAATTGCGAAGTAAAATGGAAATGAGCGTTTGGCGTCATTGGCCGGGAGGCCCCTGACGGGGCAAATCCGGACACCTTGGTGCAGGTCTCATTACATTCGACGCCACCTTGGGCTACCTGCGCGCCGGATGGGGATCAAATGATGATGAAGGCAACACGACACCCTGTCCCTGGGCGGAGAAAATCCCCGGCCCAACCGGGAATCGAACCCGGACCCGTTGGAGGGCAATCCGTCACGCTGACCACTCAGCTATAGGGTCAGACAATTTCAAACTGAACACTTTTTTTTTTTTTCACGGAACAGTTTACTCAAAATCGAATGAGAAAGACTGCATAGCTGAGAACATGTGCGAATCCCAAAACAATGGTTTTACTGAGATACTAACTACAGAAACGGATGTAACTTTGCTTCATCTACGTGAAACAATTTTTTAAAGGGAAATCGGATGACATGAAATTTTACTCTCCGTGTACTGTGCGATACGTACTTCATGGTGCGACTTGCACGTTCTTGGTGGTTGCGGGTACCCAGATAGAGGGGGAAGCTTGACCCACCTTGCATAGCCCGAAGGCCACTCTATTTATTTCTATGCTCTGTGGTTTTACCCAGGACGTGTGAGCGCTGTGTTAGACGGAACATTGCTAGAGGGCAGTGACCTAGCCCGTGGAGTGTTATTGGCGCCATCACGACAATTGGAGTTGGACTGCGAGTTACTCTAAAGTTCGAGGAAGGGAGCCTGCTCGGGGGACCGTTGCTTGCCTATATAGTGGACTATATGGGCAGATTAGCCGATATTCAACGCCTTATTTATCGAACCCAGGGGCGAACACGAATAGGGCCTCACTTTGCTTTGGTTGGTCTTGCCACATTCACAAAATCACTTTTAACGTTAACTCCTTATTTTGGTAAGGCAGCTGGCGAGCTGATCCTAGTAAATCCTCATTACTTGTCATTAGGTGTTTTCCGAACTAGCTGCCTGTGTGATAACTATTTTGTGATTTGTCTGTTTGCTATCTCTGCATAGCTGATCAGTTATTTCCGTTGTTTGCTTGCTTTTAACCCCTGAGATTAAACATTTGCCTTGCTTTGGTGTTCTATATTTCAGTTGTAAACGGTGCTGATAAGGAACTCTTTATATCTATAGTTAATTGTCGTTATGATTTAATGCAACTGATTTCCTCTAAGTTCCCCTTAAGTAAATCGAAGCAACACTGCCTAGAGCCGGCTTCTAATATAAGTTCAACCTAGTATTTTGATTAGCCATTTCCCATAAAGATCACTGTCTTTCTAAGCCGAATAACCTATCTGCTTACAGAGGAACTGTTGGTCATGAGCTTTAGATCACACAAAGTGGATACCTACGGATTTCTTGTATTTTAACCAATTATCATGTAATAAAAAATGTAAAGTTTGTTTGCATCGCCGCTGGCCATTAGTACAGTTATTTTGTATTTGTCTTAAATGCTGTTTAGGTTCCTTGTGGTGAAATTCTGTTGACTTCAGGTTGATCAGTGTTGCTATAAACTGATCTTTATTGCCGAGGAGTCGTATTCCTTAATGAAATTTCTGTGCAGAACTTGAATACTTTAAATTATTTTGGCTTCGCTGTGATAGGCATTTACGAGGGTGAGTCAAATGAAAACCTTAAATTTGTGATAACAAATCGAAATTTCGCGCCGTTATCCTGTAAGTTGGTAAGCGTGCTACAAACAGCGTGCAGAATTGTCTTTAGGTGGCAGCATAGTGCAGATGCACAAATACCGTCGCAGTATCAGTATAAAGATGGCCGCCCCACTTGCGACTTGCACCAGGGAAGAACAGCGTCCTGTTATTCGGTTTTTGCGTAGTGAAGGAGTGAAATTCATCGACGAATGAAGGTTCAGTACGGTGATAAATGTTTGTCACAGCAGCAAGTCTACGAATGGAGTAGTAAGTTCGCAAATGGTGTGACTTCTGTGGAAGATGCTACTGGTCCAGGCCAGGTACAACGAGTTGTGACTCCACAGAACGTTGCAGCAGTTGAAGCCATAGTGAAGGAAAACCGCAGAGTGACACTGAATGACATTGCAGCATGTTTATAGATTAGTCATGGGTCAGCACACCACATTGTGCATGATGTGCTCCAGTTTCACAAAGTGTCTGAAAGATGGGTGCTACCGTAGCTGACTCCTGAAATGTGAGAACGATGCGTTGATGCTTGTGAAGAACTTCTTCGACGCTTTGAACGAGAAGGTGATGGCTTCCTTGCAAGAATCGTTACTGGGGACGAAACCTGGGTTCACTTCCACCAACCGGAAACGAAGAGAGCGAGGAAGAAATGGCGCCATTCCTCATCACCAAAACCAAAGAAGTTTAGAACAGAACCATCAGCAGGGAAGGTTATGCTGACTCTCTTTTAGGACGAAAGAGGCGTCATTTTGGAGTATTACATGCCTAGAGGGACCACTCTTACCAGCGCATCGTACACAGATATCCCAAAAAATCATCTGTGGCCTGCAATCAAATCAAAGCGACGTGGATTGCTGTCAGCAGGTGTCCTTTTGCAACATGACAATGCAAGGCCCCACACTGCCCGTACAACAGTTGCAACAATCACAGACCTGCATTTTGAGTGTCTTCCTCATCCACCATACTCACCAAACCTTTCCCCAAGTGATTTCCATATGTTAGGACCACTCAAGATGCAATGGGAGGAATGAAGTTCTGTTCTGATGAAGAGGTACGCCACACAGTGCGTGAGTGGTTGATTGGGCTACCAAAAGAATTTTTTTCTAAAGGAATTTATGCACTTTGTAAGCGTTGGAGGACTTGCAAAAGTGATACAGCTTTGTACCACTTCTGCATAATAAATAATATTTACAAAAATATTTAAGGTTTTCATTTGTCTCACCCTCATGTCATTGGGCGTCAAGCCATTTGTGCAGTTGCTATGTGCAATTGTGTGCATAATCAATTGATGTTCTTCACCTGTAATTATCTGTTTATAATTATTGATATCGCTGGTGTGGGAGCATATTCCGCCTTTTTTTCTGTTCTGCAGACGGAAAAAAACTATTTTGCACAGATCACCATATTGCACCGACAATTAAACCCTGCAAAGTGGCCTACAGATCGTCAAATATGGAAACACTCTTGCTCAATTACACTGCTCTGCCACTGAGGACAGAAGCTTGAATATTAGAACGTGAAACCGATCTCCAACCCAGCTATATATCACTGCGTACTGTGTCGATGTAGTAAATGTATAATTCGTATCCTGCACCATATTAAATCTCCCCTTTTACATCATTCATACAGCTAACGACCGCCAGACACTCGTACATATACCGTGAAGACAGGCAGCATAAACACATGCACTGTAGGTATACTCCTTGCTGCACTAGATATTTCCTGCGAGGTCGGGTGGTCATCCACTCCTGACGTGTGACCATGGCGCCCTTAGTGGACGGTAGTCACTCTCAGAACTGCTCTACAAATTCAAGGTCGGTTCCCCTCAGCACAAAAACGTTACTGTCTGGTCCCGACCTGCTTATTGCCTGCTTTTCTACACGGATCTCTAGACTCTGGGATTACAGGAACATACGTAATTTTGCATGGTTTGTCAGAATATTATACTATTTACGTGATACTTCTCGATATCAAGTATCAAGCACATAGCAATATCGCTTGCATAGCAGTACCGCTCATGCAACATAATTCCGAAGATACAGAGTGGAAATTATTTCTCTAGAAACCCGAAACTTTAGCCAGGTGGAGTAACTAGGAACTTATCCTGTCTGCAAAGACCTTTACATGAAAACTCGAAGAAAATAAAGGAAACTGATATTTCCACTCGCGAATACCGATGTCGGTGATATAACAGATTCCCAATCACCCCTACAATTTACAAAGTCAACTAATGTGTTTCTGATGTCTAGAGAACCAGCAAACGTGTCTTTCACCTATCTTTCACCTGCGAGATGCACACGCCACAATCGATGTTCTCTCAACTAAATAAAGGCGCGAAATTTGCAGCCACACGTCCATATTGCATCTTCTCACATTTCCACTCTATCACGAAGCTGTTCAAAACATACTAAGTTCGCGATTTGGCTGTTTAGAGGAAGAACATGGTTCAATCAGCTACATTACTACACCCCAACAGGTCTCTCCATTCGGACAGCTCCTACTGTTAGCCGGAAAAGTGAATCATTCCTGCCATAGGCCACCAGCACTGCACGCCAAGCACGCATAGACAGAATCATCTAGAAAAAAACCGGCCTCATATATATTTTATCCCTGTACTTACAATTAAATATTACTATCGCGGTCTCAATTGGATGACATTTGACAATGAGCAAAGTATCGGAAATACACCCCGCTGACGGCTGTGGTTCTGGGAATAGAAATATCTGTACCATTCTTATGACTTGACATACTCTTCCCTTTTCTAACACAGTATTCCACGTCAAATCCATACCTTCCTTTCGACTTCACATAGTCATTTCCTTTGCACATGTCGATACACACACACATACTTTATAAGCCTGATGCTCATGGCAAACCTGTCACACACCCCCTACTACTAAGTATAATACTTCACCAATAACTGATTGCCGGCAATATGAAATAATACTGAGAGAAAATCAGCGATGGGTTGATATGTATCATAAGTTTTTCCTGCGAGTGCGACCACTGTGTCTTAGAAAGAGAGGCGTAATCGTTTTACAAACCGCCAGATGTTAAAAAACACGATCGCAACGACAATGTTACTATCACAAGCGGTGTTGATTCTATAGGTGCACACAAGTATCCACGTTAAAAGCTATATCGGCTTTACAAACCGAGGTATGGCATTACCTCCGAATGAAATGGTTTTTCCAGACAAATATCGCGAAATTGAATATAGACAGTGATCAGACCAGCAGACCAGCAGTGTAGTTACGTGTCACCGACGGTGCAACCTCGTGATAAAATTACCGATTTCAGAAAGTGATTCGGCTAATGAACGTGGTATGAAGCCAGTATTTGCAACTCCCTCATGCTACCGCTAGACATTTCTCCAGAATTTGTAGTGCATTCCGTATGTCATAGGTTCTGCGATATATCCACTGAGTTATAGGCAATGGTTGATGGAGAAGGATCACAAACAGTAGTAGATGGTGTGCTGATTGAGGTCGTAAGAAAAGTACACTAGCTTTTCAGGTCTCTAGTGCTACACTTTCGGTAGAAATGACGTCTATGATTTGGAATCAAGACTTTCCCTCAACCACATACCTGCGTTGGATCCTACGGAGAAGTCCTTTAATGATTATAACCACTAGTGAATCATATTTTTGGCACTCTCATATCTCGAAACGAGTCTCCTTTCTCGAACCTATCTGCTACAGTAAAATTCCAGCTTGGTTTTAGGTGGTCCCTATGCATCTTGCAACTGCCCCTCAGACTCTGCGCGACCATCCCTGCAGCTTTGCGCATGTGATTGTTCTAATGTAAGTCAGAACTGAGAAGAAGTCAGAGAAAGCCATATCTACTACCTTCTGCAACCCGTGTAGAAAAAGGCTAAGCTGAGTTACTGCGACAGAACTGTGATTTGACCATTCGATGGAAATAAAGCCTGCTCCTGCGATATGAGGTAGTATAAAAGACAGTACAGGAACTGGGGGAAGGACATGGATTCTGCTACTGCATTGTTGTGCTTCTACAAACTACAAACAGGTACTACAGAACCGTGTCCCTCAGGGCCCATTCACCTCTATCACCCGAACATTCTATCATCGTTATTCTGTACCATCCGCCAGAGGAATATTACTTACTATAAAAGCTCCACTATCTTTATCCGATAGAGAACTCATAAGACTTTTACCGCATCTCTCTCCTCCTATATATCAAAAACAAATACCGCATGCATAAAGGCATAGAGCACATGTGATGATCCACTGCACAGACCAGTTTCAATTTTCATCACCTGTACTGTAAGAGGATGACCGTATCCCACAGAATACACTGTAAGTCGCAAGAGATGCTCCCTAGGACGCTGTGTCGTTGTTTGAAACATTGTTTTGTTCTGCTGTAACACCTTTTGTACACTGCCATACATTTTGTTTTTCCGCCACGACTTTGAGGTCTGTCTCAGGATCAAACTGACATCAACACATTCTGATCCATTGCCTTTCGCAGAAAACTAGATGTCACACAGTGTAAATCATGTTGTTTCTGTGGCTACCATAACACGCCACACATACTGGGTGATTTTAAATAAAAGACAGTTACAACATAAGGAAACTGGAAGAGAGCATAGCTGGCCCTGATGTAGGCAATTAGCAATAACAAAATGGGCTGGCGTCCTTGTGGCTCCACTACTGATGTCTGACCATAGACTGTGTAGACTCGTGTAGAAAAAAGCTAAGCTGAGTTACTGCGACAGAACTGTGATTTGACCATTCGATGGAAATAAAGGCTGCTCCTGCAACGTAAGGTAGTATAAAAGACAGTACGGAAACTGGGGGAAGTACATGGATTCTGCTACTGCATTGTGGTGCTTCTACAAACTACATAGATTGGAGGCTGATGGTATGTGGGTGCAATGCTGGTGCTCGATAGTGTCCCAAATGTTTTCCGTGGGGTTCAGATCAAACATATTTGATGGATAAGACTTCACTGTGAGTTCAGTATCGTGCTTTTCAAATCACCGTAGCAATATTCTGAACCTGTAACTCAGACAGTTTGTAACCTCCTCCTACGTAATCGGCCTATTGGACTGTGATGTAATTGATCACGATCGTGTATGCATACTGAAAATTTGACAGTGAGCAAGGCTATTGTTACTGAAACAAAATAATACTGGTAAATAGGAGGAAAGTGTACAACAGACCATTCTGAAGGAAGAATCTATTCTAAACCTAATCTAAATAGTGATAATAATTTTTAAGTGGGTGGAATATAGTGCAACTGCTCACAGGCGGAAAAGGATACCACATAATATTTTTAATACAAAAAATACTGATTAGCAAAAAAAGGGATAGTTAAACGGTCGCCAGCCCACTAGGGCAATGATTCTTCAAAAGCATAATGGCAAAGAAAATTAAGCAAATAATCACTGGCATGGCAACAGAAGTTTGTCACGCTTTTCCACAACACATCAGTTCACGAGAAAATAAACGAGTCAGAAAGCACTGAGTTTGCAGTTACATAATCTGCAAACTAAATTTTGAAAGCAAAGTTAAATGAAGTTTCCAGTTTTAAATAAAGTTGCTGGTTAAATTAATGACTGGCTGTAACTGAAATTTTTTACGTAAAAAAAAAAGACTTTAAGTAACCTGACAGTAACGTAACGCAAAATTTGGAAAATGGCAAGCAATTTACTTTTAATTATTGAAAGACTGAATTCAATTTACAACAACTAAAATTACTTTTAACATGAGAGCAATAAGGTACTTACAAAGCCAGCAGAAGTCACCCGCAAAGCTAAATACAGTTGTTAGAATAGCGTGTGAAATTTTACATTACTTTAAGTGAGTGAAGTTAATACTGGAAACTGCATATTCGTTAAACCTCTGGTATGCAATACAGGAATGAACTGTTACTGAGGCAGAAAAATTTAGACTGAAACTGGTCATTAGCAAACAAACAAAATTGGCAGTAAATAGCTAATCAGTTTTCATGTTTTTAGGACACTCAGTGATTGCATGGAAAGGAAAGGGACTCTTTGGTAATACTGTCTGCAGACAATGACAACACAGGTGTCCTACAAGTCTTTACTATTGCAGGTTATTATTCAAGGAAATTCTTAAAGTTTGTGAAAAAATGCCACAAGGTAACTCCTGTACAATATTAGTGATACTCCGTCAGTTAACAGTCTTACGATGCTGTAGCTGTGCAGACGACGGAGAATGTAGCCGACGACATCTACGCTATATCACAGTAAGAGCGAGTTTTTATAGTTTCTAACAAATAATTCAACAAATCCTGATGTTTTAATTTCTCAGAATTGGTTCGAGTTGGTAGTACATACATATAAGCGCTCTCCAGTGCTTAGGCTACACCTATGAGAAGTAATAAGTTAGTTGTTGATCAGTGTTGACAGTAGTGCGCTGCCCACATTAGTTAGTGAAACTGAACAGTTCAAATTTCTAGGTTTTCAACTATATAGTAAACTGTCGTGTAAAACCCACGTTCAGGCCGGCTGCTGTGGCCGAGCGGTTCTAGGTGCTTCAGTCCGGAACCGCGCTGCTGCTGCAGTCACAGGTTCGAATCCTGCCTCGGGCATCAATGTGTGTGATGTCCTTAGGTTAGTTAGGTTTAAGTAGTTGTAAGTCTAGAAGACTGATGACCTTGGATGTTAAGTCTCATAGTGCTTAGAACCATTTGAACCCACGTTCAGGATCTTGTTCAAAGACTTAATGCTGTCATTTTTACTATTTGAACGGTATCTGAAGTAAGTGATTGTTCGACACCAAAATTAGTCTACTTTGCTTATTTTCATTCTCTTATGTCGTGTGGTATTATATTTTGGGACAATTCTTCCCATTCTAAAAGGATATTTTTGGCTCAGAAACGGGCAGTTCGGGTAATAAGTGGTGCAAGTTCGCGAACCTCTTGTCGACCCCTGTTCACTAGCCTGGGTGTTTTGATATTGCTCTCTCAATATATATATATTCTTTATTGCCGTTTCTTGTTAACAATATCAGCTTATTCCCAAGAATTAGCAGCTTTCACTCAGTTAATACTCGCCAGAGATCCAATCTGCATTTGGATCGCACTTCCTTAACTCTTACGCAGGAAGGTGTGCAGTATACTGCTGCATACATTTTCAATAAGCTACCACAACAATTCAAAAATGTTAGCAGTAATCCAGGCACTTTCAAATCGAAACTGAAGAGTTTCCACATGGGTCACTCCTTCTATTATGTTGAGGAGTTTCTTGAAAAATTAACCTGATTCTTATGTTATATTGTCGATCGCGTTTAACCTGCCAGGTTATCCGAGATCGCTAATGCGCTGCTTTCTGGACTCGGGTAGGCGCGCCAGCCCAGGATCCAATCTGCCCGGCGGATTAATGACGAGAGCCAGTGCATCGGCCACCCTAGATGTGGTTTTAGGCGGTTTTCCACATCCCACTAGATGAATAGCAGGCTGGTCCCCACGTTCCGTCTCAGTTACACAACTCGCAGAGATCTGCAATATGTTCACAATATTTAATGATTTCCACTAGATGGAGAATGCTGGGGTACACTGATTCTGCCCCCGGGGGTATAGGTTGGCGGCAGGGAGGGCATCCGGCCACCCCTTCACATTAATCTTGCCAAATTCGATTATAACCAAGCCGACCCTGAGAAAACTGTGGGACAAATGCATCAGCAAAAAGAGAAAAAGAAATTGTTGACTGCGTTTATTTAATCTTATGGCTTGACTTTTTTGGGTTTATAAACATTTTATTTTATCTTTTTTACTTTTATGTTGTAATTTCAGGTACTGACACATCCATGACCTTGGAGATTTGCTCTTCAATTTGATCCTACGGAACTAGAGGTGTAAAAAAATAAATAAATAAATAAATAAAAGAAACGACAATGCTGAACTGCTATTGTTTGCGAACCACGATTTGTCTCCAGAGCCAAGGATAATTTTGGGACAGGCAATAGTTAGAACTGCAGCTCCCTCCACCTGTTCATTCCTACCGTGCTTTCAGTACTCGCAGGTTAACGAATTAGGTGCACCTACGCAGCTGTGGTCATAGCTGCACACCGCGCCTGCGGGAGCGCCCAACAAACGCTTCCGTACTCTTTCATGTCTCAAGTTGCCCTGCTTCCTTTCCCCATACGCAAAGATAAACAGCGGAGCAGTTACTGCCGTTTCGTCGTTGCTATCGATGTATTTAAATAAAATTCCCTTTGCCATTAACCAGCAATACAGTCAGAAATAAAAACACTATTACATCCATTACATATTAACTGTTGTTTTTGTAATAAGGCTTACAGATTCAGAATGGGCAGTACAGTACAAGGTATCAACGGATATTAAATGGCGACAAATTTTAGGTGGTCGAGAAGGTATTTTATCTGCATTTTCGGTGTTGGAGTATGCTATCGACACCAGGGAATACATCAAGCACGAAGGAGTGCAGGTGGCTTGCAGTGATGTTCATGTACTCCACAGCTGTCATACTGACTTCAGTTAGTACCACGAGTCCCACAGAAGCCCAGGTGAATGTCCCCCAGAGCATAATATAGGCCCCACCGGCTTGCTTCCTTGATGAGGTGCATGTTACGAACAGCCTTTAGCCTGGATGACGGTGTATCCAGACGTGACCATCGACCTGATGTAACGAGCAACATTATTAATCCGAGCAGGCGACATGTTTCCATTGATCCACCCCAAACTGTAACACTGAGTGCTGTATCCGCCTGGTGGTCGATTCTTCCGCAACCAGTCAGGTCGTGCGGGCAGCCGCCCCGCCAGGAGGACGTGCGTAAACGGCTGCTATCAAAACAGAGATATTTTCCATGTATGGCCTCGGCTGTTTACCATAGAATTACGTGTCGCCTCTACACCGTCTGGTGGCGTCAACCTCGCCGACAGACAGCGTGCCTCTCGCAGCAGCGAGAGAGCTGACGTCAGGGCAATACACTCCTGGAAATTGAAATAAGAACACCGTGAATTCATTGTCCCAGGAAGGGGAAACTTTATTGACACATTCCTGGGGTTAGATACATCACATGATCACACTGACAGAACCACAGGCACATAGACACAGGCAACAGAGCATGCACAATGTCGGCACTAGTACGGTGTATATCCACCTTTCGCAGCAATGCAGGCTGCTATTCTCCCATGGAGACGATCGTAGAGATGCTGGATGTAGTCCTGTGGAACGGCTTGCCATGCCATTTCCACCTGGCGCCTCAGTTGGACCAGCGTTCGTGCTGGACGTGCAGACCGCGTGAGACGACGCTTCATCCAGTCCCAAACATGCTCAATGGGGGACAGATCCGGAGATCTTGCTGGCCAGGGTAGTTGACTTACACCTTCTAGAGCACGTTGGGTGGCACGGGATACATGCGGACGTGCATTGTCCTGTTGGAACAGCAATTTCCCTTGCCGGTCTAGGAATGGTAGAACGATGGGTTCGATGACGGTTTGGATGTACCGTGCACTATTCAGTGTCCCCTCGACGATCACCAGTGGTGTACGGCCAGTGTAGGAGATCGCTCCCCAGACCATGATGCCGGGTGTTGGCCCTGTGTGCCTCGGTCGTATGCAGTCCTGATTGTGGCGCACACCTGCACGGCGCCAAACACGCATACGACCATCATTGGCACCAAGGCAGAAGCGACTCTCATCGCTGAAGACGACACGTCTCCATTCGTCCCTCCATTCACGCCTGTCGCGACACCACTGGAGGCGGGCTGCACGATGTTGAGGCGTGAGCGGAAGACGGCCTAACGGTGTGCGGGACCGTAGCCCAGCTTCATGGAGACGGTTGCGAATGGTCCTCGCCGATACCCCAGGAGCAACAGTGTCCCTAATTTGCTGGGAATTGGCGGTGCGGTCCCCTACGGCACTGCGTAGGATCCTACGGTCTTGGCGTGCATCCGTGCGTCGCTGCGGTCCGGTCCCAGGTCGACGGGCACGTGCACCTTCCGCCGACCACTGGCGACAACATCGATGTACTGTGGAGACCTCACGCCCCACGTGTTGAGCAATTCGGCGGTACGTCCACCCGGCCTCCCGCATGCCCACTATACGCCCTCGCTCAAAGTCCGTCAACTGCACATACGGTTCACGTCCACGCTGTCGCGGCATGCTACCAGTGTTAAAGGCTGCGATGGAGCTCCGTATGCCACGGCAAACTGGCAGACACTGACGACGGCGGTGCACAAATGCTGCGCAGCTAGCGCCATTCGACGGCCAACACCGCGGTTCCTGGTGTGTCCGCTGTGCCGTGCGTGTGATCATTGCTTGTACAGCCCTCTCGCAGTGTCCGGAGCAAGTATGGTGGGTCTGACACACCGGTGTCAATGTGTTCTTTTTTCCATTTCCAGGAGTGTTGTTTGCTATGCCAGGTCACGTGCCATTGTAGCTCTAATCAGACAGCCATCTGCGACGACCATTTAGGCCATCGCCAGACCGTGCGAAGTTAATTACACCCTACACCTCAAGTCGACAGTACCAGCAGCTTTGCCTCAGGCATGGATGTGTGTGATGTCCTTAGGTTTAAGTAGTTCTAAGTCTTGGGGACTGATGACGTCAGATGTTGAGTCCCGTAGTGCTCAGAGCCATTTGAACCAACCAGCAGCTTCCGGCATCAGCAATCCAATCTCAGCGCTACAAGTTGGCAGTACCAGCAACTTCGCCTGCGTCAACGCCCCAGTAGAGTCCCAGCTCTTCACGCTGCTGCCTGTCACGACTCTGGGGTTCGTCTTGGAAGCACATCACAGACAATATCACAGGATGTGATTACGAAGGCTTTCCCGGCGTAATAATTGATGATATTCTTCTCATGACGTCAACTTGACACAATATTTCAGCGGCCCAACTGGCCGCCATCTTCAGGTGAGAGTGCTGGTACACGATCTCGCCGGAACTGAATATTATCAGTATCACAGGAGATACGTTTCTGTTGTATGTAGTTGTGTGGATGTTCATCCAGGGACGTTATGACTAAGTTTTGGGTTTGTTAATTAACAATTATTCTTTTAAAGTGTTTTAGATTACTCCTCAGTATGAGGACACTTTAATTTCTGCGCTGCAGAACCCCATGTTCAGCGCCATGCACTGAACCATGTGTTCCGAAACACTTGTCCCTGCCCCAACATTGTGTTCTGTCTTCTGATCTGCCACAGATCGCCGCTTACCCTACTTTTCAGACTGGACAAATCTCCAACATCCACTTTTGGTTCAAATGGCTCTGAACACTATGGGACTTAACATCTGAGGTCATCAGTCCCCTAGAGTTACAACTACTTAAACCCAACTAATCTAAGGACATCACACACATCCATGCCCGAGGCAGGATTCGAACCTGCGACCGTAGCAGGCAGCGCGGTTCCGGACTGAAGCGCCTAGAACCGCTTGGCCACAACGACCGGCAACAGCATCCACTTTCTGTGATGGTGCATGGGCCTCCAACACCTTGCCACCTACTCGTGGTTTCACCATACTCCAGCCATTTTCCACATATGCTCTCGACAATTACATGCAATAAACCGACAGGCTTAAACATTTCAGAAATGCTGGTTCCCAAGCAGCAGGCCTTGACAACCCATCCGTCGTGATGGCTGCAAATGTCGCTGGATTTCTTTATTTTAGGGGCATACCGTCGTTAAACCAGTTCCCCATTCTCCTTTTTTTTCCCTTTATTCAGGGTGGAGCAGCTAAGACAGGCTGCCTCAAATATATACAGAATGAATAAATATATCGAGATATGGTTTTTCGCCAAGCTATAGTCGACAATACGGCGAATTTCTTGACGTTCGTAAGTAATTTTTAACGTTTATGCTCGCCGAACTGCGACACTGACTTTGTTTCTTTTTAAAATGGAACTATGTACTTTTTCCTGTGGCATTTGAAAGAAGCTTCTGAAAGAACGTCAGTAACATAACATGTGTGGGAGCTGATCAAATAGTGTCAGGATAACGGCGCAACAAAACACTGTCCCACTATCAGGAGAAGAGGTTCCACAAACGTCTGCCCTGTTATACCAAATGTAAGCAAGCACGTAACTCAGGTATGGTTCGTATGTTTATTACCACGTCTGTCAAACCAAGTGCCCAAAATGTTGACCTTGAGCATTACTACACGCCATAAAATTATTGTGGGGAAACAACGCCGCACGTTGAATTTAGTTTGGAGTTAACGGGACCACATGCCCGTGTTATAAGGTATTTCATGCCTTCGGGAGTCGGCTGTGTTTCCTACTAGACCTCTTCTTTAATTTTTTCTACAGATAAAGGTACAGATGTGTTAAGTTTGGTGACTGTGCACACCTTTTGCGTTGCCTGAACGACAGTTCCAGTGATCTCCAAATGTCCTCTTACGAGAATATGTCATTGATGTGCGCAACGTGAGGGACAACTGTCATGTTGGGACCACGCTAACTGCCTTATGTCCAATGAGATATCTTCCAATAATCGTAGCAGCAGCATATCTTAGAAACTCGAGGTACTTGGGTGTATTTAGATTCCCATCAATAAAGCAGAGGCCAATGATGCGGGTCTTGAAAATCACGCACCAAACGTTGATAAACCAAGAGCGTTGTTTTTGTCTGCTTCTTTAAGACAGCGTGAATTTTCACCTGACGATCAGTGGATATTGCAGAGATTGACTTGCCCGCGGTTTGTAAACGATGCTTCTTCCCCAAACAAAACTTTGCGTAGAGATGCACTTTTCACAGAAAACATTCAGAGAACTGTAACCAATTTTGGAAGTCATTGCAGGAAACTTTAGACGCAGCGAAGCGCTTAAAAAAAAAAAAAAAAAAAAGATACGTAGTGGACAGTAGTGTTCGCAGAAAGCTCGTGTGGTCGATCCCTGTCGTACTTCAGAGGTGCGTCTTTGGGATATTTGCATTGTGTGTTTACTGCTGCTAAAATATTAGTTTCATTCCTTTCATCAGTTGCTCTTCTTTTTCCCTTGGCGTATTTTACTCTCCACACTTTCAGTTTCTAGAACTTTTTTATGGTGTGTGTAAAGACAGATCGTGAATAAATGGCATGATCTGGATACTTATCTGATACAACCGCAACGCTGCTCTAATAGGGTGGAGGCATTCGCCATAAACAATATTCACTTTTTCGACTGTCGTATATACATTGTGAGTGTCTCAACAGATTTATGAGAAAGTTACCTGGTTGCTACAACAGCAGAAGACAGATCAACGAACATGAAGTGCACAGGTCAACAGAAAAACCATACACGAATTACGTGTCTGCTTATATTTGATGTAATAGGGCAGACGTTTGTGGAACTTCTCCTGACCGCGGGACGGTGGTTTGCGGGGTTGTTATCTTGATACTATTACATTAAGTTCCATACACGTTACGTCGTTGAAGTTCTGTTAGAAGCTCCTTTTAAATGCCACAGAAAACGTACAGTTCCATTGAAAAAAACACAGTCGATATCGTAATTTGGCGACTGTGAAGGATAAAAATTACTTTAGAACCTCTGAAAATTCACCATGTTGTCCCCCCATAACTTGGCGAAAACCGCATCTCGATACATAAATATATTCATTCTGGATATACAGGGTGAGGTATTTAAAACTGCTTGTCGGAGTATTTGGCAAAATAAACATCGGATAAAAAAAAAGTGATAATAAACACTCATCACCTCGAAGAGAGACAACCATTAACATTACGCTCGACCCCCTGCACCACCCCCTGGGGGGGGGGGGGGGGGAGAGAATGGGATGACTTTGAAATTTTAAATAGGAACCTCTGTTTTTTATTGATGATTTGGATTCTCCGTTGCAAAACTGTACTATCTCAAACAAATACACATCGGAATAAGATAATCGAAGTACTTTTTTGAAATTTTTGATAATGTTATCATATAACACCTCCCACGATCGAATGAAGCACAGACCGTGTTCATGCGCTAGGTCTGCGGTCAGGCTGTGCATTTCTTTCAATGATTCGGACTGTGCACATCTCTTCGCAATTGTTCCACTATGTTAACGATTACAGAGAGAGTAGATATTTTTTCCGCGTACTTTTAAGCTCATAGAAATGTTGACGAAGCTCGTCAAACGTATGCTACTCTGTTCCCCAGTAGGTATGTTTCGTCTGCAAGGACGTTTCGCAGTATTGTTCATCTGTTGACTGAAACGGGAAGTGTTAAACCTAGAGAAAGAGTCCGGCCGTGGCCTGTGACAAATGAAAATAACACAGTGAATGTTTTAGCTGCGGTTGCTGCAGATCCTCACATTAGTTCTCGGCAGATTGCGCGAGGTTCAGGAATTTCGCAAAGAAGTTTTTGTACATAGTGCATGCACACAAATGGCATCCATTTCATTT
Source organism: Schistocerca piceifrons (assembly GCF_021461385.2). Lineage (NCBI taxonomy): Eukaryota > Metazoa > Arthropoda > Insecta > Orthoptera > Acrididae > Schistocerca > Schistocerca piceifrons. Next base: position 215,328,523 of record NC_060139.1, on the reverse strand, counting down.
ATCGGAGAAAAGGTATCTGTGAAATGAAATTATCATTGAATGCCAGTTGTTCCTGTATCCAGTTGCAGAAATTCAGGCAATTGTGAAAATCGTCACCGTCAAGATCTGCATGGTGACGATTTTCACAATCGCCTGAATTTCTGCAACTGGATACAGGAACAACTGGCAGTCAATGATAATTTCATTTCACAGATACCTTTTCTCCGATGAATCAAATTTTACAAATTGTGGTCAAGTGAATCGATATAATATGCATTATTGGTCAGTGAAGAATTCCCATTGGGTAAGGCAAGTCGAACAACTCCCATGGAGTGTCAACGTCTGGTGTGGTATTTCAGGTACGCAGGTAATTGGCCCATACTGGTCAAATGTACAGCGACTTTGTGGATAATGTTTTACCCATACTAATGGACGACATTCCACTTCAAACGAGACTGGATATGTGGTTTCCACACGGTGGACGCCCAGTACATTTTTCACGACTATCTCGAGAGCTTTGAATCGAATCTATCAGGGTCGATGGATTTGACGAGGAGGTCCTCAAACGTGGACCGCGCGTTCACCCGATTTGACTTCTGGCGATTTTTTCCTGTGGGGATGGCTAAAAGAGAGAGTTTACAAGGATGTACCAACAGCCCCCGAAGATATGCGGCACCGAATTCGCAATGAATTTGCAAACATTAGCGCAGAGACACTAATATATGTCGGACTGTCATTCAGACACAGAGTTGCAGTGTGCATTAGCAACAACGGACAACATTCCGAACATTTGCTGCACTGAAACACTTGTGAGAGACAAGGGGACTCACAGTAATCAAGCACCCCGAGAGAATGAGAGGCAAGGGGACTCAGCTATCAAACACCAGGCAAGAGGACTCATCAAAATCAGGCACCTCGAATGGAACAAATTGCTACTACGTCCACGTCGTTGATCCTGGGTAAAGCTAAATGTAGTCTAATAAAGCATTTTGGGAGGGTAGACGGTGTCACATGATAGTATTTTCCCAAATATCTAATAATGTACTTTGATTTTCCTAATCGGATGTGTATTTTTGTGAGATATTACCGATTTGCAACAATTTTCACCCCATATTCATGTGTGCCGATTACAGCGCCATCTATCATGAAACGAAAGAAATGTTTCAAACAAAAGTTACATATTTTTTCACGGAGAATCCAAATCTGCATCAAAAAATAGGAGTTCCTGTTTAAGATTTCAAAGTCACTCCTCCTCCCGCCCCCGGGGGTGGTGCAGGCAGGTGGAACGTTATGTTAATGGATGTCCCTCATCGAGGTAAACAACGTTTATTGCCACTTTTTTTAAAATCCAATGTGTATTTCGTTAGATATTCCGACGAACAGTTTTAAATGCCTCACCCAGTATACCGTTCAACTATCGTAAAATGTAGTCTATGATACTAGAGGTCTCATTGACCTGGCATTTTATTCATTATCCAATTAGAGCCCATATACTAGTCGACGTTTACTACTGGCGTGCTTCGTGGCCGTTTCCCAATCACGTAAACATAACGCTGCCACAGCGGCACACCGCAAGCAGTCCAGTATCAACAACGGCTTCATTCAGTTTGTGTTGAGCGCTGCAGTAAGATGCCGCTTAGAGGCGTACAACGTTTTGATAGACTTAGGATAATGTCTTTACTTTCAGAAGGTCGTACACAGGAAGAGGCTGGCGATAGATTACATGTCACTCAAAGTGGTGTGTCTCAGGTGTGGAGAAAATACAGAGAGGCGGGAAATGTGAAGGATGGATCTCGCAGTGGTCGTCCTCGTATGACAACACCAATGCAGAATTGTTTCCTTCAGCTGCCGGTTCATAGGTGCCCAACGCCAACTGCCAGAAATATTGGAAATGACTTCTTCGTATCTCAGACCAAACAGTGCGGAGAAGGTTCCAGAAGACCAATGAGAAGTTTTGTAATGATCCAAGGGAACCGACGCAATCGAAGAACCTGGATTTTTTCACCCCAACAATGCACCATTACAGAATGGAGTAACGTCATGTTTGCTGACGAGACCAGGACTGGTTTGCGACCGAACAGTAGATGTGTTAGGTTTCCGAGAAGCGCTAGACGACACTAGGAGCGCCGATATGTTCAGGAAGTCCATCCGTTTGCGGGTGGAGATGTAATGTTCTGGGCGGCAATAATGATGGTACGACGGAGCCCTCTAATTCCCATCTACGGCAATTGTGACTGGTCTACGATACGTCCAAGAGGTTCTACAAACGATTGTAATGTACAGCAGACGTGAAGTCGGTGACAACTTCATCGGCTGGCCGGGGTGGCCGAGCCATTCTAGACGCTACAGTCTGCCTCGAATCTTGCCTCGGGCATGGATGTGTGTGATGTCCTTAGGTTAGTTAGGTTAAGTAGTTCTAAGTTCTAGGGGACTGATGACCTCAGAAGTTAAGTGCCATAGTGCTCAGAGCCATTTGAACCACAACTTTATTCTAGTCGACAACAATGCAAGACTACACCGTACCCTGGCAGTGTCTCGGTATCTTCAAATATGCAACTTCAACCGAATGCATTGGCCAGCAAAGTCCCCAGACATGAATGCAACTGAGCATGTATGGGACCTGTTGAAGGTGGCCATTTTACAGCGTCCGAATCCACCTGACAAGCTTCAGGGTCTCACTGAAGCTGCCATTGAGGAGTGGGACCTCATACCCCAAGATAAACTTGATGGTCTCATCCAGATCATGCCTCGCAGAGTGGAAAAACTCATCTGTGTGCAGGGAGAGTACTAAGATTAGATTAGATTAGATTTACTTACATTCCAATTGATCCGTAGTGAGGAGGTCCTCCAGGATGTAGAACATGTCAGAAAATCAACAATACATGTCAAATATTTACAACTAAAACAAATAGGCTAATGTAAGTTCCACAGATTCCAGGTGGAATAATCGTCATTTTTTTTAATGAACACTATATGAATGGATTATTTTACAACACTCATTTACTATGATCGCGTTAATGCACTAAATTTAAAATAAAAAAAATGCTTTATTTATTTATAAGTTAATAAACATACAATAGAACTACTACAATACTTATGTACAATGAATACTCACTGTGCTGAAGTGGTGCAGAAGTTAGATTGTACTTTATATGTATACACACACAAACACACAAACAAACAATCAAATCAGTTGGTTCTACTGAGAAATTCATCAGTGGAGTAGAAGAAGTTGGCCACCAACAAATCCTTAAGGCTTCTATGAATTTCATTGGTTGTTAAGCTTTTTATGGCTGCTGGCAAGTTATTGAAAATGTGTGTTCCTGAATAATGCACACCTTTTGTACAAGAGTAAGAGACTTTAAATCCTTGTGAAGATTATTCTTATTTCTATTATTGATTCCATGAACTGAGCTGTTGGTTTGAAGATGTGATATATTTTTAATGACAAGTTTCATTAAGGAATAAATATGTTGGGAAGCAGTAGTTTGTACCCCTAATTCCCTAGACAGGCCTCTGCAGGATGTTCTTGAGTTCACACCACATATAACTCTTATTGCACGTTTTTGTGCCCAGAAAACTTTAGCTTGGCTTGATTAATTACACCAAAAATAATCCCATATGACATTATGGTGTGAAAGTAAGAATAGTATGCCAGCTAGATTTTTCATTTTTATATCCGCTATGCCTGACAGAATTCGCTTTGCAAGTAGAGATTTGTTTAGACGCTTCAGCAGTTCTATGGTGTGTTCCTCCCAATTGAATTTATTATCAGGCTGTAATCCCAAAGACTGGTAATCAACATCATCGTGAGATGATTTTCACTGTTTTGTTTTCAAGATGGTCATTTAGGAGAGACCCTGCTTTGTTCTGTAATGAGTTTCCGTAACTAATGAAAAACGTTCTTGTTTATGTTTGTTTTGCTAATAAGGTATTGTACAAAACCTTGATGGGTGTACTGAAAGAAGTCATTGTAGTAAATTCTGTGATTTTCCAAACTTTTGTTGAGCGGTTGTACTAATATCCGAAATGTGTGTTGTTATTTTCAATGTTCGTGTAGCACAAGAAATAAATAAGATGGCTTATTCTCAGTACCAATGGTAAATGCAGTTGTAAATGCAAAATACTCAGTTCTGCTAACACGTAATGATGTTCTCTGATATGAACGGTTGCAAGTTAGAAAGTGCAACACCATTAAAGCCACCTTAATGGAGCTTTGCTATTTTCAGTAAAAAGATATGTACTTTTCCTTGGGCGCCTTGGCCCAAGGCACTTTAGATTTCTGAGGGCCTGTCGTTATTAGAAGATTATGTTTCACGTACCTTTCGTCGTTTGCAGACGCGAAGTGCCGCTCTGCAACACGAAGCTGAAATGCTGTGTTAAAGTGCACCAAAATCTTGACGGTTACGTGAAAGGCTTGCTGTGCGAGTAATGTTAATTTCTTTTCAACTGCGAGTTTATGCAGACTAGCATGTTTGTGTTTAACGTAATAGACATGAAATTTAGCAAAGCTAAATGTCGCGCACATTAAAATCCTACCAGCTTCATTGTTCTGTTAATGGGAAGAAACTCTGGACTTTCTGAGAGGTTCGCATTGAAATCTTGTTATAGAACTGATTAAAATTCTTTGAAAACTTTTTTTCTATTTACATCTGAATTACAATTATTTTTTTATGTAGTGAGTCGTGTGAGACCTGATCCATACTGACTGGTCCAGGCTAACACAAAAACTGTTTCTGCAATGAAATATTAATTCACTTTCACAGCGAGTGAGTTCCTACTTTTAAGAAGTGTGGCGTAATGAAAAACTTAAAATTATGTTCTCGCCCGTAATGGCGATTTTTGAAACAAAATCAGCTCAGTGTATGAAAACTGCAAACTATTCATTAATAGAATGAGATTTTCACTCTGCAGCGGAGTGTGCGCTGATATGAAACTTCCTGGCAGATTAAAACTGTGTGCCCGACCGAGACTCGAACTCGGGACCTTTGCCTTTCGCGGGCAAGTGCTCTACCAACTGAGCTACCGAAGCACGACTCACGTCCGGTACTCACAGCTTTACTTCTGCGAGTACCTCGTCTCCTAGAGCACTTGCCCGCGAAAGGCAAAGGTCCCGAGTTCGAGTCTCGGTCGGGCACACAATTTTAATCTGCCAGGAAGTTTCATATTCAGTAATAATTATGGGACGCCTTCCCCTACACTATTGAAAGGAAAACACATGTTTACACATTTATAGAATTAATTATTATTATCATAAGAATGCTTTTTCTTACAGTATTAGTAACAAAGACATATCATTCTCATCACGAATCGTCAATGACGTCCTTTTACAATCAAGAACAAAACGAAGAGTCGTTAGGTTTTTCTCTTTCTTCCTCGTTAGAGGACTGTCTATTCATTTTTATCTTTGTTCACAGATTATTCTTGAAATACATAGTTTTCGTATTAATAGTAATTTTCATTGTCCTTTTTCTATATCATTTTACTATATTTCACTGCAATAATCACAACACATCGTCTTTATGGCTTTTTTCAATTTTAATTTTCACAATAACGTCATGGGGATGGCACACACTGTGTATTTGGGCTGCCGTATGCTGCATACTTTCCTTATCGCGTCAGCTACCTGGAAAACCCATCAACAGACATCATTCATTGTCGTGGTGGGCAGTGGTTATCTTGTTTTCGCTCATTAGTGTAGAGGCTAAAAAAAAAAAAAAAAAGAAAAAAAAACAGATTTATTCGATTTAAAAGTTCTATGTTTGTCAAAGTATTACATGTATAGATAAGGTTGATGGATGAATAGAACCGTGCACTCACAGACTGTGTTGTACCCAATAGTTGGCGTTACGAGTGCAGTGCCTCGACAAAATGGCGACAAAGCAAGGAAAGAGTTCGTGCGTATTGGAATAAGCGAAATGTTTATCTGTTACAACAGCGCAGTGTGCATTCAAAAGGAATTATCGAAAAGAACCAACATGTAAACAGAGCATTCTGCGTTGCTGTCGACAATTCAGGGAGACTGGTAGTCTCTGTAAATAGAAAACTACCGGTCGACTAAATGTGCCAGTTGCAAGTGTGGGAGACTTTGCGACGGCGTTTACAGTTCAAACAATGCCGTGTGCAGATAGTGCGACGGACGACTGAAACCGGAAGGTTATGGCCGGCGCTCTCAGCTTCGCATCACAATGCAGAAGCACTTGGGGCTGAACATTTCGCCTCTAAGCTGATATTCAGCGCCGAAGCAACCTTTCATGTATCTGGAATGGTTAAACGCTATAAAGTGAGACTGAGGGGCACGCAAGTACCAGGTTCTCCGAGGGTTGATGTTTTTTATGCAATGTCACAGACGAAGTTGTAAGGGCCTTTTTTCTTCTGTGAGAAGACTGTGATAGGTACATCTTACCGTGATATGTTACAGTTGCGGTTGTTTGCACGGCTGGCGGCTGATTCCGGCTTTATTTTGCAACAAGGCAGGGCACTCCTTCACTCGAGCATCGTTGTTCGTCACTACCTAAATAACCAAATCCTGCATCGTTGGAATGGGCGTAGTGGTGAAGATGATGTGACTTTGTTCCATAGTCCCCCCCCCCCCCCCCCAGGTCGCCTGACTTACCGCCTTTGTGCTCTTTCTTTATGGGATGCATTAAGGACCGTGTCTACGTATCCCCACTGCCAAGAAGCGAGGCCTACGAGAGAGACAGGCCGCGGCGCGTACGTCACGAAGGTAGTCCTGCGCTCGCTCGCTCAAATCAGCAGACAAACTACGTTTCTACACCTGTTAACTCGTAACTAGGCGTGTCTGTACAAACGAAAACAATCTTCTACTGCAATGCGCTATTTAGTCCTATAATGATGGGAAGTCCATGGGCCTACTTATATTTTGTTACGGCTGTACTGGCGTACAATAAAATAAAATCATGCTAAATGATTATCAGTTGCATAAGGCACCCCTTCCAGCATGTAATGAGTACTGTTAAGCAGAAGAGACTAAATGCTACAAACAAGCCGCTGTACCATTTATATCGAGTATTGATCTTAAATTAAATTTTGCTGTAGTACTGTTAATCAGTAAGGCTTCATAACAGCAGATTCCACTGGAAGATGCAATTCTCGTTACTACTTACACGTCCAGCTGCGAGTTAACAGGTTAAGAAACACATTTTGTCTGCTGACCTGAGCGAGCGAGCGAGTTCAGGACTACCTTCGTGACGTACGCGCCGCGGCCTGTCTTTCTCGTGGGCCTCGCCAAGAACACTGGAACAGCTTAGAGAATGCATCAGTGCTGCTGTGGTGACTATTGACCGTTACTACATAAGGTATAGAACGATCTTGACTACCGCTTGGACGTGTGTTGTGTGACCAAAAGGGACACTCTTGTAATATTTGTAGATTGCCAAATGCAAACTTGGTGAGTTCACGGTTCTACTCATGCATCAGTTATATTCGTACATGTCTTTTACTGCCGGTTCAAAATGGTTCAAATGGCCCTGAGCACTATGGGACTTAACATCTGAGGTCATGAGTCCCTTCCAACTTAGAACTAATTAAACCTAACTAACCTAAGGACATCACACACATCCATGCTCGAGGCAGGATTCGAACCAGCGATCGTAACGGTCGCACTGTTCCAAACTGAAGTGCCTAGAACCGGTCGACCACAACGGCCGGCCTACTGCCGGAAAAGAATAGTGCACCTGGAAAGACGACGCTGATTTTGATCCGATGATGACATACCACCTGGGGGATAAATGTACTGGTAATGATTTCAGCATCCTTCTCCAACAGACAGCATAGTGGCATAGCTACCAGAGCGCCATCGGTGTCTATCCTTTAATAGGGAATGCTCACAGTCAGAAGGCTCTGTGCGGTGGAAACGTGTGAAGCAAGCAAGCAAGCAACCATACCGCGTTCTCGTTCTTCCTACAGTCAACTGAGCAGGTTGGAAAGGAGTCAAATCGTGGCGTTCTAAGTGGCGGTATGGCCCTTTAGGAGAATTGCCACACAAATTGGACGTGCTGCGTCAGTTGTGCAAGATGCTGGTATCAGTGGTCACGTGAACATTGTCATAGCCGTAGAGGAGTTTCTGCAGGTCTACACAGCCCAGACGTGCCAACAACTGCTGCGAACCGGTTATTAGCAGTAGGACTATGGGCACGCACACCTCTGGCACGGCTTCCACTCACGCCACAGCACTGACGTGCACGGCTCGACTACACTACTGGCCATTAAATTTGCTACACCAAGAAGAATTGCAGATGATAAACGGGTACTCATTGGACAAATATATTATACTAGAACTGACATGTGATTACATTTTCACGCAATTTGGGTGCATAGATCCTGAGAAATCAGTACCCAGAACAACCACCTCTGGCCGTCATAACGGCCTTGATACGTCGGGGCATTGAGTCAAACAGAGCTTGGATGGCGTGTACAGGTACAGCTGCCCATGCAGCTTCAACACGCCGGGTGATACGCCAGTATGGCGATGACGAATACACTGTTCCAATTTGCGTTCACCGCGATGTCGCCAAACACGGATGCGACCATCATGATGCTGTAAACAGAACCTGGATTCATCCGAAGAAATGACGTTTTGCCATTCGTGCACCCAGGTTCGTCGTTGAGTACACCATCGCAGGCGCTCCTGTCTGTGATGCAGCGTCAAGATTAACCACAGCCATGGTCTCCGAGCTGATAGGCCATGCTGCTGCAAACGTGGTCGAACTGTTCGTGCAGATGGTTGTTGTCTTGCAAACGTCCCCATCTGTTGACTCAGGGTTCGAGACTTGGCTGCACGATCCGTTACTGCCATGCGGATAAGATGCCTGTCATCTCGACTGCTAGTGACACGAGGCCGTTGGGATCCAGCACGGCGTTGCGTATTACCCTCCTGAACCCACCGATTCCATAATCTGCTAACAGTCATTGGATCTCGACCAACGCGAGTAGCAATGTCGCGATACGAAAAACCGCAATCGCGATAGGCTACAATCCGACCTTTATCAAAGTCGGAAACGTGATGGTACGCATTTCTCCTCCTTTCACGAGGCATCACAACAACGTTTCACCAGGCAACTCTGGCAACTGCTGTTTATGTATGAGAAATCGGTTGGAAACTTTCCTCATGTCATCACGTTGTAGGTGTCGCCACCGGCGCCAACCTTGTGTGAATGCTCTAGTCATTCGCATATCACAGCGTCTTCTTTCTGTCGGGCCGGCCGCGGTGGCCGAGCGGTTCTAGGCGCTTCAGTCCGGAACGTCGCGACTGTAACGGTCGCAGGTTCGAATCCTGCTTCGGGCATGGATGTGTGTGATGTCCTTGGGTTAGTTAAGTTTAAGTAGTTCTGTGTTCTAGGGGACTGATGACCTCAGATGTTAAGTCCCATAGTGCTCAGAGCCATTTGAACCATTTCTTCCTGTCGGTTAAATTTTGCGTCTGTAGCACGTCGTCTTCGTGTTGTAGCAATTTTAATGGCCAGTAGTGTAGTATCATCTGAACATCTTTTGGTAGATGGAATGGCACGCCTTGGTCTTCAGCGATGAAAGTAGATTCTGCCTGCACCCAAGTGATGGTCGTTTGCGCGTGCGTCGTAGACCTGCTGAGCACTGTCTCGTAGAGTGCATTCGTCCGAGGCACACTGGTCTCACTCCAGGACTTATGGTCTGGGGTGCGATTAGGTCAACTCTCTTTCACCTTTGGTGTTTCTGTAGCGGATGCTAACCAGCGCTCAGTATGTCGAGGATATTGTTAGACCAGTTCCTTTGCCGTTCTTGCAACAGAAAGGTGATGTGATGTTCCAACATTATAATGGTCGCCGACACACTGCCCGTGAAACTCAACGTGCTCTGCAAAACGTGCTGCATCTTCCTTGGCCAGCACGATCTCCGGAGTTGTCCCCATCTGAATACGTGTGGGATAACACGTGACGAGAAGTCACTCGTGTGACTCTTCAGCCAACAACTCTTACAGAACTACACTAACAGGCCGAGAAGTCGTGGCCTAATGATCCCCAGGACAGTATTTCCAGAGTCAGCGACAGCATTGCCGCCCGTGGAGGCTACACCATGTACTAATACGGGTATTTCAGCATGGGTCGATATCTGGTCCCTCAGAACCTTGTGCTATTGACCTGTAAATGTAAGCATTTCGTATACTCCATATGCACTGTTCCAGCAATAAGTCTTGAGTGAATTGGAAACCTCTAGTAGGGTGTAATATTTTTTTTCCGGGAGTGTACTTTGGAAAATAGAGGACGGTATTATGGAAATGGAAGAGGATGTAGATGAAGATGAAATGAGACATATGATACTGCGTGAAGAGTTTGATAGTGCACTGAAAGACTTAAGTCGACAAGGCCCAGGAAGTAGACAACATTCCATTAGAACTACTGACAGCCTTGGAAGAGCCAGCCCTGACAAAATTCTACCATCTGGTGAGCAAGATGTATGAGACAGGCGAAATACCCTCAGACTTCAAGAAGAATACAATAATTCCAACCCAAAGAAAGCAGGTGTTGACAGATGTGAAAATTACCGAACTGTCAGTTTAATAAGTCACGGCTGCAAAATACTAACGCGAATTCCTTGCTGACGAATGGAAAAACTGGTGGAAGCCGACCTCGGGGAAGATCAGTTTGGATTCCGTAGAAATATTGAAACACATGAGGCAATACTGACCCTACGACTTATCTTAGAGGATAGATTAAGGAAAGGTAAACCTACGTTTCTAGCATTTGTATACTTAGAGAAAGCTTTTGACAACGTTAACTGGAATACTCTCTTTCAAATTCTGAAGGTGGCAGGGGTAAAATACAGGGAGCGAAAGGCTATTTACAATTTGTACAGAAACCAGATGGCAGTTATAAGAGTTGAGGGGCATGAAAGGGAAGCAGTGGTTGGGAAAGGAGTGAGACAGGGTTGTAGCCTCTCCCCGATGTTATTCAATCTGTATATTGAGCAAGCAGTAAAGGAAACAAAAGAAAAATTCGGAGTAGGTATTAAAATCCATGGAGAAGAAATAAAAACTTTGAGGCTCGCCGATGACATTGTAATTCTGTCAGAGACAGCAAAGGACTTGGAAGAGCAGTTGAACGGAATGGACAGTGTCTTGAAAGGAGGATATAAGATGAACATCAACAAAAGCAAAACGAGGATAATGGAATGTAGTCATATTAAATCGGGTGATGCTGAGGGGATTAGACTAGGAAATGAGACACTTAAAGTAGTAAAGGAGTTTTGCTATTTAGGGAGTAAAATAACTGATGATGGTCGAAGTAGAGAGGATATAAAATGTAGACTGGCAATGGCAAGGAAAACATTTCTGAAGAAGAGAAATTTGTTAACATCGAGTATAGATTTAAGTGTCAGGAAGTCGTTTCTGAAAGTATTTGTATGGAGTGTAGCCATGTATGGAAGTGAAACGTGGACGATAAATAGTTTGGACAAGAAGAGAATAGAAGCTTTCGAAATGTGGTGCTACAGAAGAATGCAGAACGTTAGATGGGTAGATCATATAACTAATGAGGAGGTATTGAATAGAATTGGGGAGAAGAGGAATTTGTGGTTCAACTTGACTAGAAGAAGGGATCGGTTGGTAGGACATGTTTTGAAGCATCAAGGGATCACCAATTTAGTATTGGAAGGCAGCGTGGAGGGTAAAAATCGCTGAGAGAGACCAAGAGATGAATACACTAATCAGATTCAAAAGGATGTAGGGTGCAGTCCGTACTGGGAGATGAAGAAGCTTGCACAGGATAGAGTAGCATGGAGAGCTGCATCAAACCAGTCTCTGGACTGAAGACCACTGCAACAACAACAGAGATTTGACTTGTGTGAAAAGTTCGTGTCGAGTATTTCACGGGGGGTCTCTGAAACTTGCAGCTTGGCAGAAAGCTGTTAGCCAGCGGAGCAAACCGGAGAATGGTACCCCCTGGCAGATCTCTGCATCGGCGACACGCTGGCTGCACCTCCGCGCCGTGGCTGCATTAGTCCAGTGAAGGAATGTGAAATGCCTTCGCGCCGGGAGAACCTGTTGTTAACGTGGGAGAGATAAGCCGCAGCAAAAGTGAGGCTGGTGTCGAAACAACTTGCTACGCGGATGCAGCGAGCGCTGGAAACGACGCGTGCAGAAGTTACCTGCGGAGGTACAAGCACCTAGCTCGAACAGCATCTGTCTCATTCATCATTTAGTAATTGGCGTTCGTGTCATCTGCTGGAACCAATGCCGTGAGAAAACATTCACTGATATTATTATTTGTTTACTTCTTGCCTTAGTTGGACTGACAATTTTATGATTAGTTTCGAACATGCCGTTCATTATCGAACCATCATCTGAGTGGTTCTGAAATTATTAATGAAGTAACATTTGCACATTTTGAGCATTTTCACGGCTGTTCAACTACGAACATCCTCAGTCGTTAATGTAAGCGCCTACTACAGATTTAGTCATGGCTCAGCAGATGACTCAGTGTGTAGTAGGCTGTCACATTAAGATGAAATGACACATTTCCAGAGATTTTACTGGTCTCATACAGATATGACTTTATGTACAGGGTGGCGCTAAAGTCACTGGACAGTTGGTTCGAAGAAAACAAAAGCAACATCAAGACGTAGTGCAGTAGGAAGTTTTAACCCGTTAATTTGTTATTAGCAAATGGTGACAATTATGCCTTTCAAGGTGGTGTACAATGCAATGACAAGCACAACAAACTAGTGAACTGTTGGAAGCCTGATCTGTGAGACGTGTTTACAGTAGCAGTTTTCCGAAAGTCACGGTGTTAACGAAAGAAGAAAGGATTTTCGCGCTTAAAACATTTCATGAAAGTTGCGCTACTGCAGCTATTAATGAATGGAGAAGACACTTTAGATTAAAATCACCTTACAGACAAACAGTATACGACATACGAGACAGATCTGAAGAACATGGATTTGTTATGGACGCACCAAGGTTTGGCCGCCCAACAACAGTCACAACAGAGGAAAATGAATTCCAGGTATGTTTAGCCGTGACCCAAAGTCCGCGAAAATCAATCAGACGATTAGCAGCTGATGTGGATTTATCACGAAGACCAGTGCAAAGAATATTAAACAAACAGAAGTTTAAACTTTACTTGCCACGTTTATGACACGGGCTACTTGATGATCCAGATAGATGTCTTCAATTTTGTGAATTGGTGCTTGAACAACAGAAACATGTTGTGTGGTCTGACGAGGCCAATTTTAAGTTAAGCGGACAAGTTAACAGACATAACTGTACATACTGATACACTAACAATCAAAATCTTTTGTTAGAACAACCACTAAATCAACCTGGTGTGAGTGGTTTGGGAGGCAATGTCATCATTTGGCGTATTTGGATCATATTTTATGCTGAAAACTTTCAAGATATTTTCTTTTAACATGATGCCGCTCCACCACATTTGTCGCTGTCGTCCGCGATTATTTAAACTAAATTTTCCAAAGAAAAGTGATTGGTCGAAGGGCAGATTTTGACATGCCTCCACGTTCACCAGATATCACGTCTACGGATTTTTTTCATATGGGTTGTTGTCAAGGGCTGTTTATTCTCAAAAGCCTCAGACCATTGCTGAACTAAAAGACTACATATACGGCGCATTTCATAATTTGGACAGTGATACCATACTATAACATGGAGTATGTAGCAGTGTTCGAAAAAGACTTCAAAATTGTATTAATGACGACGGAAAATAGTTGGAACATAAAAAAATAATTGTAAGTGTTGCTTGTATTTGTAATGAGACATAAATTCAAGGTTCAATATGGTTCAAATGGCTCTGAGCACTATGGGACTTAACATCGGAGGTCATCAGTCCGCTAGAACTTAGAACTACTTAAACCTAACTAACCTAAGGACATCACACACATCCAGCCCGAGGCAGGATTCGAATCTGAGACCGTAGTCATAAATTCAAGTTCTTGTTTGAATCAGTGCCCCTGTGTCGAGTGAATTTTTCGCCATCCTGTATATAAGCTGAAACGCTTCAATCTATATACATAAAATCGTATATGTATGAGACCAGTGAATTCTCTGTATATCCTGGGTTTCAGACTGGACCCCCCATTTATGTACATTTGATGCTGAGGTGCTATTCCAGAACGTGGAGGACCTCGGCAATTCTTTTCATGTGTAAGGGGAAATTTGAAGTACACCGGGGCGGCAGCGAGAATTTGGATCGAGGAGGAAGGCGTGTCGGGATTTTGACACGGAAGCTAAAACAGCTTTGGTCTAAGCCGCCACTGCCCGCACCGAAACAGAGTTGATTGTTCGGTATCTCTCCCTTCATATCTAGTAAAGCCAGCCAATGCCCATAAATAGTGCAAGGAGTCCCTTTACCAGTTTTCTGTTAGACACAATTTCTTCAGGTCTAGTTGTCCCGAAGATTCCGTATCTTTTGCTCTCCAATGTCATGAATTCGAAGATTAGGTGTAATGCAGTTGCTCCCATCCTGGACAATCTGTCTGCTTGTTCATTGCCACAAATCCTTGAGTGACCAGGGATCCACACTAGGTTTACCCTGTTGCTTCTCCCTAGCTCCACCAGAGCCCTGTGGCATTCTGCAACAATCTTAGATCTGGTTACAGGAGCTGCCAGTGATTTCAGGGCTGCCTGGCTGTCTGAATAGATTCAGATGCTACGGTCCTTGTAGCACCTACGCACATTGTCCTCCACACATGCCCTGATTGCAGTAATTTCAGCTTGGAATACCGAGGCCAGATTTCCTAGAGAGATGATCCCCTCCAGTCTTGACTGAACCCCATACACCCCTGCCCAATGCCTTGGTCTGATTTCGACCCATCGGTGAACCAAACAATGTCCTACGTACAGTGTCGAACTGTTTTCTCCCACTGCTCCCTGCTTCCAATTATCATATTGTAAGGCTTGTTGAAGCAATTGGGAGTTATTATATAGTCGGCCGGCATTTCCCCTGCCTTTCCTATATTTACCTCACTCACTATCTTAGTGTGTGATTCTGGATATCCCATTGAGATCCAGTTTTTATCAGTTTTAAGTCTGTATGCCCCAGCTGCTGCCTCCATCTTGACCCTAAGGTGTAGTGGAGGCACGTCTAGCATGGCTTCCATTCCAGCGGTTGGTGAGCTGTTTATTCCGCCTGTTATGGCTAAGCAGGCCAGTCTCTACACGTTAGCAAGCTCCTTAGCTGCAACCTGCGGTTCTACCTTCTTCCATCACACTACAGCCCCGTAGGAAATCTAGGTCTAACCACTGTGGTATATATCCAGTACATACCTCTGGGGCTTAGGCCCCAGTTTTTACCACAAGCCCTTCTGGTACTCACTAGAGTACCTTTCGCCTTGGAGCAGACGCTCTTAATGTGAGGGGCCCATCTTAGTTTCTCATCTAAGGTTACCCCTAGATACTTCATTATCCCCTCCACAGGTAGAGTTTCATCGAAGAGCTTTAGATTCGAACTTGTGAATGGCTTCACAACAGTCTTCTTAGGATTAGCCCTTAGATCCTGTTTAATGCACCAGTTTTGCACAATGTCCAATGCAAATTGTGCCATATTTCTGTGTCAGTAATTTTACCAAGTATTACTATGACAAGGTCATCTGCGTATCCTTGGCAAAAGCATTGTCTGGAATTTAGCTCCTCAATGAGTACGTTCAGCACTAGATTCCACAATGAAGGGGACAGAACTCCTCCTTGTGGGCAGCCTCTAGTGCTGTTAATTACCATCTTTTCATTCGTCATGGTAGCCTCTACCTTCCTTCCACTAATCGTAGCCCTGGTCCACGTACATATAGTGGTCCCCAGGTCGTACACCTCTGCTGACCTTACCATGGAATCGAAGGTCGCGTTACTGAAGGCCCCCTCGATGTCCAGGAAAATGCAGAGGTCTATTTCTTGGAAGTGAAGTGCTTTCTCCACTCTCCCAACGAGCTGATGGAGAGCTGTCTCACATGATTTACCTGGCTGAGGCGTGTCGGGATAATCCGTGTAGTTGTGTGACTCATCGTGCCAAGGTGGCTTAGCGGCTAACGCACCTGCCCAGTAAGCCGGAGTCCTAGTCTTGGTACAAATTTTCACTCGCCGCTTCACTCTATATACCGAAAAACTTACATTAAGAACACAGAATGTTCGAAGCTGAACAGTTGTGAAAATGCTGAGCAAGTACAAGTGCTGCTTTATTAATCATTTCAGATGTTGTATTGGCAGAAGAGCCAACACCGTGTTACTAGAGGAGGCCGAAATGCACGCGTTTTAGCTCACGCACGCTGGCGTGAGGAGAACTATACTGACGTGAGGTATGGAACATGACAAGGAATTAGAATTCAGAAAGCGGACGTAATTAGTTTGATACTTAACTTTAATCCATTAATGATGAACGTCGCTCTTGACGGTATTCACAATATTATCTTTCAGATTATAGTAACTGAATATGACGCCTTCCTAGGTCGTAGCAAATGACGTAGCTGAAGGCTATGTTAAACTGTCGTCTCTGTAAATGAGAGCGTATGTAGACAGTGAACCATCGCTAGCAAAGTCGGCTGTACAACTGGGGCGAGTGCTAGGGAGTCTCTCTAGACTAGACCTGCCGTGTGGCGGCGCTCGGTCTGCAATCACTGATAGTGGCGACACGCGGGTTCGACGTATACTACCGGACCGCGGCCGATTTAAATGCTACCACCTAGTAACTGTGGTGTCTGGCGGTGACACCACATCAGATCCACTCAGATAGTGGTTCGATAATAAAGGGACGCCTTCGGAACTAGTCACCAATGAATCAAATTGTAATCGCAGCCAAGATAGAAAAATAAAAAAAATTGTCAATGGCAGGAATGGGGGAAAGAAATACAGTAGAAGAACAATGGGTAGCTCTGAGGGATGAAGTAGTGAAGGCAGCAAAGGATCAAGTACGTAAAAAGACGACGGCTAATAGAAATCCTTGGGTAACAGAAGAAATATTGAATTTAATTGATGAAAGGAGAAAATATAAAAATGCAGTAAATGAAGCAGGCAAAAAGGAATACAAACGTCTCAAAAATGAGATCGACAGGAAGTGCAAAATGGTTAAGCAGGGATGGCTAGAGGACAAATGTAAGGATGTAGAGACTTGTCTCACTAGGGGTAAGATAGATACTGTCTACAGGAAAATTAAAGAGACCTTTGGAGAGAAGAGAACCACTTGTATGAATATCAAGAGCTCAGATGGCAACCCAGTTCTAAGCAAAGAAGGGAAGGCAGAAAGGTGGAAGGAGTATATAGAGGGTTTATACAAGGGCGATGTACTTGAGGACAATATTATGGAAATGGAGGAGGATGTAGATGAAGATGAAATGGGAGATACGATACTGCGTGAAGAGTTTGACAGAGCACTGAAACTCCTGAGTCGAAACAATGCCCCGGGAGTAGACAACATTCCATTAGAACTACTGATGGCCTTGGGAGAGCCAGTCATGACAAAACTCTACCATCTGGTGAGCAAGATGTATGAGACAGGCGAAATACCCACAGACTTCAAGAAGAATATAATAATTCCAATCCCAAAAAAAGCAGGTGTTGACAGATGTGAAAATTACCGAACTATCAGTTTAATAAGTCACAGCTGCAAAATACTAACGCGAATTCTTTACAGACGAATGGAAAAACTGGTAGAAGCGGACCTCGGGGAAGATTAGTTTGGATTCCGTAGAAATGTTGGAACACGTGAGGCAATACTAACCTTACGACTTATCTTAGAAGAAAGATTAAGAAAAGGCAAACCTACGTTTCTAGCATTTGTATACTTAGAGAAAGCTTTTGACAACGTTAACTGGAATACTCTCTTTCAAATTCTGAAGGTGGCAGGGGTAAAATACAGGGAGCGAAAGGCTATTTACAATTTGTACAGAAACCAGATGGCAGTTATAAGAGTTGAGGGGCATGAAAGGGAAGCAGTGGTTGGGAAAGGAGTGAGACAGGGTTGTAGCCTCTCCCCGATGTTATTCAATCTGTATATTGAGCAAGCAGTAAAGGAAACAAAAGAAAAATTCGGAGTAGGTATTAAAATCCATGGAGAAGAAATAAAAACTTTGAGGTTCGCCGATGACATTGTAATTCTGTCAGAGACAGCAAAGGACTTGGAAGAGCAGTTGAACGGAATGGACAGTGTCTTGAAAGGAGGATATAAGATGA